>NC_072428.2:72226250-72530000 GCF_028878055.3 Symphalangus syndactylus | reverse complement strand
GAGATCCGCGTACCATGCGCCATTTTCATGTTCGTGCTCATTTCTCTGAAGTCTGTTTGCCTTTAATTCACCATAATAAAATTCCTTGTGTACTTTTATTGGCAACCATCGCATAGTGACACTTGCATCCAAATGTAATTCCATTTGAGCTTGGCAGTGTTTGCTTTTTTGTCAGAAGAGTAAAGTTAGAGGGAACAAGGGGCAAAGATGTGTGTAAGAATATCTGAGGGGCCATCACAGCATCATCACAAATTCAAGATTTTTTTGAAACATTAGACAAGGGACTCACAGCCATGCCCTGGGATGGCTGAAACACTTCACAACCTGCTCCTGTTTATGACCAAAATCATCACCTAAAATGAATTCAATGTGTCAATATCATAATATTGTTTGTGTATAAGTAATCAGGAAGCCGTTAGGGAAGGGAGTATAATCTAGTAAGAAATTGGAACAAAAAATATTAGAAAAAATTCAAGAAGATTTAAAAGAAGAAAATTAACCTGTCTGATCTGAACAGAATTGGAAAAGCACATCAATCATAGCTCTATACATTGACCATAGACTTAAAGCATAACATAAAAATAAAGAAGGCAGATAACTCAGGAAAACATTTCTATTAAATCTACTCTGTAAAGTTTTCCCATACTTTTATTTTACTAACAGGAGCATACATTTAAATCTCACAAAATCATATATATTTTGTTGATTCAATTTGTAGCAGATAGAGGAGCATGTCCCAGTGCTATGACAGTGAGTTGTCACTATAACATACCACTGCTTTACATCTTACCCACAGGCTAAAATGTTTACCCCTAGAGTCGTGACTTTGTATATGGCAGGAGATTGCTACTAAAAGTAAATATATTTGGCTGAAGGGTAGATACATCTTTAGGCCATTATATCATTCACTAAAATTTAGCAGGCATTTACATATTTACCTACTTAGTTCATATGACAAATATGTTTGAGAGACTGCCATATACAAAAAAAAAAAGATGGAACCATCTTACAAATTTAGAGATTACTTAAAGAAATGGAACTGAAGGGTTAACTGTGATGGCAAGAATGAAGAGAGCAAAACCAGAGGGTACTTCAAGGAGAACAGGCATGAGAGGGGCATTATAATTTGGAGGGTGCTATGATTTGAACCTATGTGCCCATCCAAAGTTTGTATGTTGAAACTAAAATCCCAGGACAATGACATCAAGAGATGGGACTTTTGGTTAATTGATTAAGTGAAGAAGGATCCACCCTCATGAATGAGATAAATGTCCTCATAAACGATGCTTTAGAGGAATGCCGGGCTCCTCAGTCTCTTCTGCTATGTCCTTACATTGTCCGTTTTTGCCCACTTTTGTCACGTGAAGACGAAGCAAGAAGGTGCCACCTCGGGACCAACTGCTAAATCTCCGCTGCCTTGATTTCGGACTTCTCAGCCCCAGAACTGTGAGAAATACATTTCTGTTTTTTAAAAATTACTCAATCTGTGGCATTTTGCTATAGCAGCATACAGACAAAAACAGGGTAAACAGCCTGGTGAGAGTGGATATTTTAGAAACTTGAGATGATTCAATGTCGCTGATTCTCCATTTTCTCATATGTAAAATGAAGGAAATAATGCTGATTACTTCATAGTTCATTGTGCAAATTAAATTAACTATGTAAATAAAGCAAGCAATATAGTTCCTTTTATCTAGTATACATTGTTTAAGTGTTGTTGTCATTACATGAGGAAAACAAGAACTTCCCCAAACAGAAGGATGTGGGAACCAAAACTAAGATATAAGAAAGGACCAAAGTTCACTGTGACAATCTGGTCAAGCGCTGGTTAGGGAAGATAGCATAATGTTACACATAGATATTATTTGAGGATAATTTTCCTCCACCCCGAACTCCTCTAGCACTTTCCCTACGTCTTTCATTGCACTTCTTCATTTGTCTCTTTAATTACGGTTATTTATATAAATCTTTTAGCTTCCTACAAAAATAAGCTTGTAGTGGGACAGATTCTTGAGGATCTATGTCAAAGCAATTTTTCTATTTCCTACAGCAAGTAACCCAGTAGTAATCACCCAGAATTTGTTAAAAGAATAAACATAGGAAGATTAATTTCCATTTTTTTCTTTGCCAATTTTTAATCAGAATTATACCATTGTTAGGGAGGGAGAAATTATAAATTGAGGACATGAGTATTAACATTTAAATCTGTTATTCTGCTTTATTTTAGAGCTTGCCATGTTTTGTGATTAAAAAAAGAAACAGGACATTCTATATAGCTGTTGCAAAACGTGTGGTCTGTTGGTGAACTAGCAGCACCAGCATTACCAAGAGTTCCTTAGTTTGCAGGACTACTGAGTCAGAATTCGCATTTTGACAAAACTCCAGGTGATTCATGCTCTGCATTTAAGTTGGAGAAGCACTGTTCTATAGTTCTGCTTATGTCCTAAATGCATTGTCAGTGAAAGAAAATACTATACGTATGATAATAATAACGGTAATATTAACAAAAATGTAACTATTAGTAATTTTCTATGCTCTCCAAGGTACTAAGTCCTTTATTTAATACTTGTGATAATTCTGCGAAGTTGCAACTGATATCACCTACTAAACTGATACTCAGAAATCTGAAGTAATTCTCCAAGGTCACAAAGCTAGTGAATCACAAACAAGATTTTTAAACTCTTGCTGCTTCATTCCAAAGACTAAACCGTTTCTAACTCACGGTTAATACATTTGCTTCTGCCTTCCATTTCCTAAATGTGGTTTCCTTTCTATTTCATTAACTTTACTTATACATGACTGATTTTTAACCCTCTCTAATATTCGCAGAATATGGTGTACTATGGTTAATAAGGACAATACCAAGTAATATCATGTTGAGAAAGCGTGCAGAAGTAGCATCAAAAAACAGACTTTTTCCAAAATGTTTACTAAAAACGTTCAATAAAAACAAGATTTTCTACTTAGAATTTCTACCTTGCATAACTCAAATGGAGCATGATTATTAAAATGACAAAAAAGATTCCGTAATTGCCTAAGAGCTAAGAATAAGAATTGCTATATAAAAAAGCATAAATATGCCATATGAATGACATCTCTAAGAATCATGGGAGTGCTATTTGGTATTTAGCATTTAGTTCCATTCTGCAGCATGATCAAAAAGAAGCATCTGTATAGTTCACTGTGCATTATAGCACAATAAATCACCTCATTAGGCTCAGATATATGTAAAGATTTACAGTCTGGGAAAGTCCACTAGATATTCTTAATCACTTCTTAGACTGTACTGTCCCCCATATTTCTCTTTTTCTATAGAAAGGTTGCACATGGAAAGGCTTTATTTGAAATCCAGCAATGAATGGAATGTCTGTGAAGCAAGAAATAGATGGAAATTGACATTTTAAAAGAAAGTTTGGCTTCTGAAGAGATATAGCTGTGACCTTGGTCTTTTTGTTGGAGAGAAGTATTCCCTAGCCTTACTGTACTATTTTTCCCAAAGCACCCTCTCTATTGTTCTCCCTTCATCTCTGGCTCCTATCATATGGCCCCTCCCTCATTCTATCTGGTGAGTTCTGAGAAAAATGCTTAAATTCTGCAGAGAAGATTGAGAACAAAGCTAAATATTCCTCAGAGAAGCAAAATTTTATGTTAACAGTTTATATTTTCACATGAAATTGTCTATCTCTTCTCTCTGTCTCATATGTGTATGTGTGTATGTGTATATATATATACAGTATAATATACAGTAGATATGTATATATAGAGTATAATATTCAGTATATATGTATATATAGTATAATATACCGTATATATGTATATATATACAGTGTGTGTGTGTGTGTGTGTGTGTGTGTGTGTGTGTATATATATATATGTATATATATACTACCATTTACCTCCCAGGCTATACGTCCTGAAATCTTAAAAGTAGAAAGCCCTCACAGGCCGCGGTTGCTCATGCCTGTAATCCCAGCACTTTGGGAGGCCGAGGCGTGCAGATCACCTGAGGTCGGGAGTTCAAGACCAGCCTGACCAACATGGTGAAACCCCATCTCTACTAAAAATACAAAAAATTAGCTGGGCGTTGTGTTGCACACCTGTAATCCCAGCTACTCAGGAGGTGGAGGCAGGAGAATCACATGAACCCGGGAGTCGGAGGTTGTGTGAGCCGAGACCATGACATTGCACTGCAGCCTGGGCAATGAGAGCAAAACTCCATCTCAAAAAAAAAAGGTGGAAAGGCCTTAAAAGACTTTTGAAAATGAGATTTGTCAAATATTTATTAGAGATGAAGAAAATAAGTGCGGACCCACACGTAACTTGTCTGAGGTCACAGAAGTAGGGACCCACACGTAACTTGTCTGAGGTCACAGAGGTAGTCATGCTGCAGCAGCCTTTTTGGTTTTCCTCTATGACATGCATTATTATTGTTTTTGATCATTTCAAGTGGTTTCTAGTCGATAGTGGGACAAAATTTCTAATTTGGGAACCTAATTTTCTCTGCAAATCTTCTTTACATCTCTAGCGTATTAATACACCTCAGAAGTGTTACAGGAATTAATTCTCAGGATTTTGAAGAATATTTTGAGGTATGCTGGGAAAAATCATGACAAGTATCAATGATTAGAAACTAAACAATCAATATTAGATATTGTAAAATTATATTTAAACTTCCATATGGCATAAATAAGTTATTTTAATGTACAGTCGTTGTACTTTGTAAACTTGCATATAAAATATTTGAAAAAATAACTTCCAATATGTAAAATGTAAATATACAAAGGAAAGGATCGGAAAAAATAGGTAAAAATAATCAGGCTAAGAAAACACTACAGTGTCACCCTCAGAAGACTATAGAAGGATTCTCACCCTCGAGAAACAGAGGAACTTGAACATGGAAATGACCCTCTGCTGGCCATACTGATTATGGTACATAATTTTAAAAGGCTTTTAGAGAGAAAGGAAATGTTTTATTATGCATTCAGCACAGTGTTATGGTGATGTTTCTTAACTATCAGCTATTTTTAAAATTCCCATAATCTTTCTATAGATGACAAAGTTACATAAATATGAAGGATAAGAAGGGCCCCTGCAAACCTGATAGTACAATTCTCTTTTCAATGATAACGTATTTCTAAGCACGCATCGCCTAATCATATTGATGTGCATTTAGTGTTCTTTTACCTACACCTGTCAAAGTGGGTAATCCTTCATGAGGAGATAATTTTTTCCTTTAGGTGATTTTTTCCGCATAATACTCTAACATTTCCAATTCCATGTTTCTCGAAAAAGTTTACATGATATACATATACAATTACTAAAACTTTGGCTGCATAAGTAATTTAAATGGACTTTACTTCAAAGATAATATTTACTTTTAAAGTTGTAAACCTTTGAATCATCAATTAATTAGAATTATCTTTTTCTTTATAAATATTTTTGTCCCTACATATTTATGATTTGGAAATTTTCACCTGGAAAATTTCATTTTCATTTGGATGCCTTGTCTTTAGTATAAAATTCAGTATTTCAATTTCAATATAATTTTTTGATTGATTTTTACCTGAAATTATGATAAAATAAGAAAAGTGAAAAATAGAGATAAACTTCAAGTACAATGTTATTTGTGATTAATAATAAAATCAAGAAAGTAAAATATCTAAAATAATTATAACTATTTAAATAAACAAAGTATCATGTAATGGGCGAAAAATTCTTCTGGCTCGTTTTTGATTCTGACAGGTTGTTTACAGTTTCTGAAATTCAGTTTGCTCATCTCTAACATGAGGTTGAACTAGGTATGGCTTGTTTGGCTGAACTCTGTAAAGCTGGTCAAAAAAGTTGCATTTGCATTCTTCTTCCTGTTACTGTATACAATAGAATCCTTCCTGTTTCTACCATGAGATTCAGAACACAGTCTCTGACCTTTCTGAATAGTTTCCACGTCTACTTTTTCTCCTGAAGCCTTCTCATAAACGGCTCTACCATGCACCCTGCTTGTCAACACCAAACTCGAAGTATACCTGATGTCATCCCTTCCTTTACCATCTTCCTACCTGTATCCAATCTGTAGCTCAACCATATCAGACTTGAGAAGTCTCTCTAATGCATCCATTCTGCTCATTCTCTATAATAACCACTCTAGGTCAAACCACGGCCAAACCCATCAGTTCAGTTCAATATTTTGATGGATCCCTAATGTGTCTGCATATTTCCACTTCCCCCTTCTACCATCTGTTCTCTAGAAAGCAAAGAAAGTAATCACCAAAAAAAGAAAAAGAAAAAGAAAACAGGAAAGGAATAACATCAGGTCATTGCCCTAGAAAAATCTTGCAGAAGCTTCCCAATACTTGTGCAAGAAAGCTCACACCCCATATTCGGACCCCCTAACTCTAAATGGGTGTATAACCTCACGTCATGCATCGCTCACTTACTATGCTCCGGCCACCATGGACTTCTATTACTCATACACGCAGAATATTCTCCTGTTAGAAGGCCTTGTCATGTGTTCTTCTGGTTGCCTGGAAATCTCTTGTTATCTTCTCCTCTTTCAGGCCTGGGATTAATTTCCTCAAACAGGCCTTTCGTGATCCCACCTTATCTCACTTCACCTTCAATCTCTTTTAAAAATCTACAATCTGATTTTTCTTCATAACATATATTATAATATGTCAATATCTCGTCTATTTATGTGATTACTAACTTATACTGAGGAGAGCCTTTTGAATAGAATCTCAATAGGCCGAGTTTCTACAACGTTGTCCTCATACCTCAATTCCCAGCACTTGGCACAGGATCGAGTACAACAAACACTTACTGACTGGATAACGAACTACATGTAAGATAAAATCAAACTTTGCGGAATTGCAGGCATGTTCCCTTATTCTTATACGCCTATGCTTAAAGTGAAAATATATTCATGTTATATTTCTCAGAATGTCCACTTCCAGTTTCTACAGAAAGAGCGTTTCACAACTCCTCAATCAAAAGTAAGATTCAACTCTGTTAGTTGAATGCACAGAACAGAAAGAAGTTTCACAGAATGATTCTGTGTAGTGTTTATTTGAAGATATAACTTTTTCCACTATAGGCCTCTAAGCGCTAAGAATGTTCACTTCCAGTTTCTACAAAAAGAATGTTTCAGAACTGCAAAATCAAAAGTAATGTTCAAATCTCTCAATTGAATGCAAATATCAGGAAGAAGTTTCACAGAATGGTTCTGTGTAGTTTTTATTTGAAGATATTCCTTTTTCCGCTATAGGCGTCTTAGGCTCCTAATGTCCACTTGCAGTTTCTACAGAAAGAGTGTTTCTGAACTGCTCAATCAAAAGTAAGGTTCAACTCTGTTAGTTGAATGCACAGAACAGAATGAAGTTTCACAGAATGCTTCTGTGTAGTTTTTATTTGAAGATATTCCTTTTTCCAATATAGGCCTCTAAGCTCTCCGAATGTCCAACTACCGTTTCTACCAAAAGAGTGTTTCAGAACGACTCAAACAAAAGTAAGGTTCAAGTCTGTTAGTTCAATGCACAGAACAGAAAGAAGTTTCACAGAATTCTTCTGTGTAGTATTTATTTGAAGATATTCGTTTTTCCACTGTAGCCCTCTTAGCGCTCCGAATGTCCATTGAAGTTTCTACAGAAAAAGTGTTTCAGAAATGCTCAATCAAAAGTAAGGTTCAACTCTGTTAGTTGAATGCACAGAACAGAAACAAGTTTCACAGAATGCTTCTGCGTAATTTTATTTGAAGATAATCGTTTTTCCACTATTACCCTCTTAGCGCTCCGAATGTCCACTTGCATTTTCTACGGAAATAGTGTTCAGAACTGCTCAAACAAAAGTATGGTTTAACTCTGTTAGTTGAATGCACAGATCAGAAAGAAGTTTCAGAGAATATTTCTCTGTAGTTTTTATTTCACTATATTCGTTTTTCCAATATAGGACTCTTAGCGCTCAGAATTTCCAATTGCAGTATCTACAAAAAGAGTATTTCAGAACTTCTCAATCAAAAGTAAAGTTCATCATTGTTAGTTGAATGCACGGAACAAAAAGAAGTTTCAGAGAATGCTTCTGTGTAGTACTTATTTGAAGATTTTCCTTTTTCCACTCTTACCCCCTTAGTGCTCCGAATGTACACTAGCAGTTTCTACAGAAAGGGTGTTTCAGAACTGCTCCTTCAAAAGTAAGGCTCAACACTGTTAGCTGAATGCAGAGAACAGAAAGAAGTTTCAGAGAATGCTTCTGTGTAGTTTTTATTTGGAGATATTCCTTTTGCCACAATAACCATCTTACCGTTCCGAATGTCCAGTTGCATTTTCTACAGAAAGTGTTTCAGAACTGCTCAATCAAAAGTATGCTTTAACGCTGTTAGCTGAATGCACAGATCAGAAAGATGTTTCACAGAATGTTTCTGTGTAGTTTTTATTTGAAGATATTCTTTTTCCCTATATAGGCCTCTTAGCGCTGAGAATGTCCAATTACAGTATCTACAGAAAGAGTGTTTCAGAATGGCTCAATGAAAAGTAAGGTTTAACTCTGTTAGTTGAATGCACAGAACAGAAAGAAGTTTCACAGAATGCTTCTGTGTAGTTTATATTTGAATATATTCCTTTTTCCACTATTACCCTCTTAGCGCTCCGAATGTCCACTTGCATTTTCTACAGAAAGGTGTTCAGAACTGCTCAATCAAAAGTATGTTTTATCTCTGTTAGTTGAATGCACAGATCAGAAAGAAGTTTCACAGAATGCTTCTGTGTAGTTTATACTTGGAGATATTCCTTTTTCCACGATTACCCTCTTAGCGCTGCGAACGTCCACTTGCATTTTCTACAGAAAGAGTGTTCAGAACTGCTCAATCAAAAGTATGGTTTAACTCTGTTAGTTGAATGCACAGATCAGGAATAAGTTTCTCAGAATGCTTCTGTATAGTTTTTATTTGAAGATAGTCCCTTTTCCAATATAGCCCTCTTAGCGCTCCGAATATCCAATTGCAGTTTCTACAGAAAGAGTGTTTCAGAACGGCTCAATCAAAAGTAACGTTCAACTCTTTTAGTTGAATGCACAGAAGAGAAAGATATTTCAGAGAATGCTTCAGTGTAGTATTTATTTGAAGATATTCCTTTTTGCACTGTTACCCTCTTAGCGCTCTGAATGTCCAATTGCAGTTTCTACAGAAAGAGTGTTTCAGAACGGCTCAATCAAAAGTAAGGTTCAACACTGTTGGTTGAATGCACAGAACAGAAAGTAGATTCACAGAATGCTTCTGTGCAGTTTATATTTGAAGATCTTCCTTTTTCTACTCTTACCCTCTTAGCGCTCCGAATGTCCACTTGCATTTTCTACAGAAAGCGTGTTCAGAACGGCTCAATCAAAAGTATGCTGTTAGTTGAATGCATAGATCAGAAAGAAGTTTAACAGAATGCTTCTGTGTAGTTTTTATATGTAGATATTCTTTTTCCCAATATAGGACTCTTAGCGCTCGGAATGTCCAATTGCAGTATCTACAGAAAGAGAGTTTCAGAACTGCTCAATCAAAAGTAAGGTTCAATATTGTTGGTTGAATGCACGGAACAGAAAGAAGTTTCAGAGAATGCTTCTGTGTAGTTTATATTTGAAGATATTCCTTTTTCCACTATTACCCTCTTAGCGATCCGAATCTCCACTTGCATTTTCTACAGAAAGAGTGTTTCAGAACGGCTCAATCAAAAGTAAGGTTCAACTCTTTTAATTGAATGCACAGAACAGAAAGAAGTTTCACAGAATGCTTCTGTGTAGTATTTAGTTGAACATATTCCTTTTTCGACTATTACCCTCTTAGTGCTCCTAATATCCACTGGCAGTTTCTACACAAAGAGTGTTTCACAACTGCTCCTTCAAAAGTAAGGCTCAACGCTGTTAGTTGAACGCAGAGAAGAGAAAGTAGTTTCAGGGAATGCTTCTGTGTAGTTTTTATTTGGAGATATTCCTTTTTCCACTATTACAATCTTAGCGCTCCGAATGTCGACTTGCATTTTCTACAGAGAGAGTGTTCAGAACTGTGCAATCCAAATTATGGTATAAATCTGTTAGCTGAATGCACATATCAGAAATAAGTTTCACAGAATGCTTCTGTGTAGATTTTATTTGAAGATATTATTTTTCCCAATATAGGCCTCTTAGCGCTCAGAATGTCCAATTGCAGTTTCTACAGAAAGAGTGTTTCACAACGGCTCAATCAAAAGTAATGTTCAACCCTGTTAGTTGAATGCACAGAACAGAAAGAAGTTTCATACAATGCTTCTGTGTAGTTTATATTTGAAGATATTCGTTTTCCCAGTATTACCCACTTAGTGCTCCGAATGTCCAGTTGCATTTTCTACAGAAAGAGTGTTTCAGAACTGCTCAATCAAAAGTATGGTTTATCACTGTTAGCTGAATGCACAGATCAGAGAGAAGTTTCACAGAATGCTTCTGTGTAGTTTATATTTGAAGATATTCCTTTTTCCACTATTACCCTCTTAGTGCTCCGAATGTCCACTTGCATTTTCTACAGAAAGAGTGTTTCAGAACTGCTCAAACAAATGTATGGTTTAAATCTCTTAGCTGAATGCACAGATCAGAAAGTAGTTTCACAGAATGCTTCTGTGTACTTTTTATTTGAAGATATTCTGCTTCCCATTATAGGCCTCTTAGCGATCAGAATGTGCAATTGCAGTTTCTACAGAAAGAGGATTTTAGAGCGGCTCAGTCAAAAGTAAGTTTCAACTTTGTTAGTTGAATGCACAGAACTGAAAGGAGTCTCACAGAATGCTTCTGTGTAGTTTATATATGAATATATTCCTTTTTCCAAAATTACCCTCTTAGCGCTCCGAATGTCCACTTGCATTTTCTACATAAGGTGTGCTCAGAACTTCTCAATCAAAAGTATGGTTTAACTCTCTTAGTTGAATGCACAGATCAGAAAGAAGTTTCACAGAATGCTTATGTGTAGTTATAATTTGAAGATATTCCTTTTTCCAATACAGGACACTTAGCGCTCAGAATGTCCAATTGCTGTATCTACAGAAAGAGTGTTTCGGAACTGCTCCATTAAAAGTAAGGTTCAACTCTGTTAGTTGAATGCACGGAACAGAAAGAAGTTTCAGAGAATGCTTCTGTGTAGTATTTATTTGAAGATATTCCTTTTCCCACTATGAACCTCTTAGCGCTCCGAATGTCCACTTGGAGTTTCTACAGAAAGAGTTTCTCAGAACTGCTCCTTCAAAAGTAAGGCTCAACTCCATTAGTTGAATGCAGAGAACAGAAAGAAGTTTCAGAGAATGGTTCTGTGTAGTTTATACTTGAAGATATTCCTTTTTCCACTATTACCCTCTTAGCGCTCCGAATGTCCATTTGCATTTTCTACAGAAAGTGTGTTTCAGAACTGCTCAATCAAAAGTATGGTTTAACTCGGTTAGCTGAATGCACAGATCAGAAAGAAGTTTCACAGAATGTCTCTGTGTAGTTTTTATTTGAAGATATTCTTTTTCCCAATATCGGCCTCTTAGCGCTCAGAATGTCCAATTGCATTTTGTACAGAAAGAGTGTTTCAGAACGGCTCAATCAAAAGTAAGGTTCAACTCGGTTAGTTGAATGCACAGGACAGAAAGAATTTTCACAGAATGCTTCTGTGTAGTTTATATTTCAATATATTTCTTTTTTCCACTATTACCCTCTTAGCGCCCCGAATATCCACTTGCATTTTCTACAGAGTGTTCAGAACTGCTAAATCAAAAGTATGATTTAACTCTGGTAGCTGAATGCGCAGATCAGAAAGAAGTTTCACACAATGCTTCTGTGTAGTTTTTATTTGAAGATAGTACTTTTTCCAATATAGACCTCTTAGCGCTCAGAATGTCCAATTGCAGTATCTACAGAAAGAGTGTTTCAGAACTGATCCATCAAAAATAAGGTTGAACATTGTTAGTTGAATGCACGGAAGAGAGAGGAGTTTCAGTGAATGCTTCTGTGTAGTTTATATTGGAAGATATTCCTTTTTTCACTATTACCCTCTTAGCGCTCTGAATGTCCACTTGCATTTACTACAGAAAGAGGGTTTCTGAACTCCTCAATCAAAAGTATGGTTTAACTCTGTTAGCTGAATGCACAGATCAGAAAGAACTTTCACAGAATGCTTCTGTGTGGTTATTATTTGAAGATAGTCCTTTTTCCAATATAGGCCTCTTAGCGCTCCGAATAGCCAACTGCAGTTTCTAAAGAGTGTTTCAGAACGGCTCAATCAAAAGTAAGTTTCAACTCTTTCATTTGAAAGCACAGAACAGAAAAGAGTTTCACAGAATGCTTCTGTGTAGAATTTAGTTGAAGATATTCTTTTTGCCACTATTACCATCTTAGCGCTCCGAATGTCCACTTAAAGTTTCTACAGAAAGAGTGTTTCAGAACTGCTCCTTCAAAAATAAGGCTCAACTCTGTTAGTTGAATGCAGAGGACAGAAAGTAGTTTCAGAGAATCCTTCTGTGTAGTTTTTATTTGGAGATATGCCTTTTTCGGCTATTACAATCTTAGCGCTCCGAATGTCCACTTCCATTTTCTACAGAAAGAGTGTTTCATAACTGCTCAATCAAAAGTATGGTTTAACTCTGTTAGTTGAAAGCACAGATCAGAAAGAAGTTTCACAGAATGCTTCTGTGTAGTTTTTATTTGAAGATATTCCTTTTTCCCAAAATAGGCCTCTTAGCGTTCAGAATGTCCAATTGCAGTATCTACAGAAAGAGTGTTTCAGAACTGCTCCATCAAAAGTAAGGTTCAACACTGTTAGTTGAATGCACGGAACAGTAATAAGATTCAGAGAATGCTTCTGTGTAGTTTATACTTGAAGATATTCCTTTTTCCACTGTTACCCTCTTAGCCCTCCGAATGTCCATTTGCATTTTCTACAGAAAGAGTGTTCAGAACTGCTGAATCAAAAGTATTGTTTAACTCTGTTAGTTCAATGCACAGATCAGAAAGAAGTTTCACAGAATGCTTCTGTGTAGTTTTTATTTGAAGATACTCTTTTTCCCAATATAGGCCTCTTAGCGCTCAGAATGTCCAATTGCAGTTACTACAGAAAGAGTGTTTCAGAACGGCTCAATCAAAAGTAAGGTTCAACTCGGTTAGTTGAATGCACAGAACAGAAACAAGTTTCACAGAATGCTTCTGTGTAGTTTATATTTGAAGTTATCCCTTTCTCCACAATTACCCTCTTTGCGCTCTGAATGTCCACTTGCATTTTCTACAGAAGGAGTGTTCTGAACTCCTCAATCAAAAGTATGGTTTAACTCTGTTAGTTGAATGCACAGATGAGAAAGAAGTTTCACAGAATGATTCTGTGTAGTATTTATTTGAAGATATTCCTTTATCTAATATAGGACCCTTAGCGCTCAGAATGTCCAATTGCATTATCTACAGAAAGAGTGTTTTAGAACTGCTCCTTCCGAAGTAAAGCTCAACTCTGTTAGTTGAAAGCAGAGATCAGAAAGAAGATTCAGAGAATGATTCTGTGTAGTTTTTATTTGGAGATATTCCTTTTTCCACTATTACCATCTTGGCGCTCCGAATGTCTACTTGCATTTTCAACAGAAAGACTGTTTCAGAACTGCTCAATCAAAAGTATGGTTTAACTCTGTTAGCTGAATGCACAGATCAGAAAGAAGTTTCACAGAATGATTCTGTGTAGTATTTATTTGAAGATATTCCTTTATCCAATATAGGACCCTTAGCGCTCAGAATGTCCATTGCAGTATCTACAGAAAGAGTGTTTTAGAACTGCTCCTTCCGAAGTAAAGCTCAACTCTGTTAGTTGAAAGCAGAGAACAGAAAGAAGATTCAGAGAATGATTCTGTGTAGTTTTTATTTGGAGATATTCCTTTTTCCACTATTACCATCTTGGCGCTCCGAATGTCTACTTGCATTTTCTACAGAAAGACTGTTTCAGAACTGCTCAATCAAAAGTATGGTTTAACTCTGTTAGCTGAATGCACAGATCAGAAAGAAGTTTCACAGAATGCTTCTGTGTAGTTTTAATTTGAAGATATTCTTTTTCTCAGTGTAGGCCTCTTAGCTCTCAGAATGTCCAATTGCAGTTTCTACAGAAAGAGGGTTTCAGAACGGCTCAATCAAAAGTAAGGTTCAACTCTGTTAGTTGAATGCACAGAACAGAAACAAGTTTCACAGAATGCTTCTGTGTAGTTTATATTTGAAGTTATTCCTTTTTCCACTATTACCCTATTAGCGCTCCGAATGTCCACTTGCATTTTCTACAGAAAGTCTATTCAGAACTGCTCAATCAAAAGTATGGATTAACTCTCTTACCTGAATGCTCAGATCAGAAAGAAGGTTCACAGACTGCTTCTGTGTAGTATTTATTTGAATATATTCCTTTTTCCACTATTACCGTCTTAGCGCTCAGAATGTCCACTTGCATTTTCTACAGAAAGAGTGTTCAGAACTGCACAATCAATAGATTGTTTTACATCTGTTAGGTGAATGCACAGATCAGAACGAGGTTTCACAGAATGCTTCTGTGTAGTTTTTATTTGAAGATATTGCTTTTTCCAATATGGGACTCTTATCGCTCAGATTATGCAATTGCAGTATCTATAGAGAGTGTTTCAGAACAGCTCAATCTAAACTAAGGTTCAACGCTGTTAGTTGAATACATGGAACAGAAGGAAGTTTCAGAGAATGTTTCTGTGTAGTTTATATTTGAAGATATTCCTTTTTACACTATTACCCTCTTAGCGCTCCGAATTTCCACTTGCAGTTTCTACAGAAAGAGAGTTTTAGAACTGCTCCTTCAAAAGGAAGGCTCAAATCTGTTAGTTGAATGCAGAGAACAGAAAGAAGTTTCAGAGAATGCTACTGTGTAGTTTTTATTTGGAGATATCCTTTATCCTCTATTACCATCTTAGCGTTCCGAATGTCCACTTGCATTTTCTACAGAAAGAGAGTTTCAGAACTGCTCAATCAACAGTATGGTTTAAATCTGTTAGCTAAATGCACAGATCAGAAATAAGTTTCACAGAATGCTTCTGTGTAGATTTTATTTGAAGATATTCTTTTTCCCAATATAGGCCTCTTAGCGCTCAGAATGTCCAATTGCAGTTTCTACAGAAAGAGTGTTTCACAACGGCTCAATCAAAAGTAATGTTCAACCCTGTTAGTTGAATGCACAGAACAGAAAGAAGTTTCATACAATGCTTCTGTGTAGTTTATATTTGAAGATATTCCTTTTCCCAGTATTACCCACTTAGTGCTCCGAATGTCCAGTTGCATTTTGTACAGAAAGAGTGTTTCAGAACTGCTCAATCAAAAGTATGGTTTAAATCTGTTAGCTAAATGCCCAGATCAGAAAGAAGTTTCACAAAATGCTTCTGTGTAGTTTTTATTGGAAGATATTCTTTTTCCCAATATAGGCCTCTTTGCGCTCAGAATGTCCAATTGCAGTTTCTACAGAAAGAGTGTTTCAGAACGGCTCAATCAAAAGTAAGGTTCAACTCTGTTAGTTGAATGCACAGAACAGAAAGAAGTTTCACAGAATGCTTCTGTGTAGTTTATATTTGAAGATAGTCCTTTTTCCAATATAGGCCTCTTAGCGCTCCTAATATCCAATTGCAGTTTCTACAGAAAGAGTGTTTCAGAACGGCTCAATCAAAGGGAAGGTTCAACTCTTATAGTTGATTGCACAGAACAGAATGATGTTCAACAGAAGGCTTCTGTGTAGTATTTATTTTAATATATTCCTTTTTCCACTATTACCCTCTTAGGGCTCCGAATGTCCGCTTGCATTTTCCACAGAAAGAGTGTTCAGAACTGCTGAATCTAAAGTATGGTTTAACTCTGTTAGTTGAATGCACAGATCAGAAAGAAGTTTCACAGAATTCTTCTGGGTAGTTTTTATTTGAAGATATTCCTTTTTCCAATATAGGACTCTTAGCGCTCAGAATGTCCAATTGCAATATCTATAGAAAGAGTATTTCAGAAATGCTCAATCAAAAGTAAGGTTCATCTCTGTTAGTTGAGTGCACGGAACAGAAAGAAGTTTCAGAGAATGCTTCTGTGTAGTTTATATTTGAGGATATTCCTTTTTCCACTATTACCGTCTTAGCGCTCCGTATGTCCACTTGCATTTTCTACAAAAAGAGTGTATCAGAACTGCTCAATCAAAAGTATGTTTTAACTCTGTTAGCTGAATGTACAGATTAGAAAGAAGTTTCACAGAAGGCTTCTGTGTAGTTTTTATTTGAAGACAGTCCTTTTTCCAATATAGGCCTCTTAGCACTCCGAATATCCAATTGCAGTGTCTACAGGAAGAGTTTTTCAGAACGCCTCAATCAAAAGTAAGGTTCAACTCTTTTAGTTGAATGCACAGAAGAGAAAGATATTTCAGAGAATGCTTCAGTGTAGTATTTATTTGAAGATATTCCTTTTTGCACTGTTACCCTCTTAGCGCTCTGAATGTCCAATTGCAGTTTCTACAGAAAGAGTGTTTCAGAACGGCTCAATCAAAAGTAAGGTTCAACACTGTTGGTTGAATGCACAGAACAGAAAGTAGATTCACAGAATGCTTCTGTGCAGTTTATATTTGAAGATCTTCCTTTTTCTACTCTTACCCTCTTAGCGCTCGGAATGTCCACTTGCATTTTCTACAGAAAGCGTGTTCAGAACGGCTCAATCAAAAGTATGCTTTTACTCTGTTAGTTGAATGCATAGATCAGAAAGAAGTTTAACAGAATGCTTCTGTGTCGTTTTTATATGTAGATATTCTTTTTCCCAATATAGGCCTCTTAGCGCTCTGAATGTCCAATTGCAGTTTCTACAGAAAGAGGGTTTCAGAACGGCTCAATCAAAAGTAAGGTTCAACTCAGTTAGTTGAATGCACACAACAGAAAGTAGTTTCACAGAATGCTTCTGTGTAGTTTATATTTGAATATAATCCTTTTTCCAGTATTACCCTCTTAGCGCTCCGAATGTCCACTTGCATTTTCTACAGAAAGAGTGTTCAGAACTGCTCAATCAAAAGTATGGTTTAACTCTGTTAGCTGAATGCACATATCAGAAATAAGTTTCAAAGAATGCTTCTGTGTTGTTTATATTTGAAGATATTCTTTTTCCCAATATAGGCCTCTTAGCGCTCAGAATGTCCAATTGCAGTTTCTACAGAAAGAGTGTTTCAGAACGGCTCCATGAAAAATAAGGTTCAAATCAGTTAGTTGAATGCACAGAACATAAAGAAGTTTCACAGAATGCTT
The DNA here is from genome assembly GCF_028878055.3 of Symphalangus syndactylus. NCBI lineage: Eukaryota > Metazoa > Chordata > Mammalia > Primates > Hylobatidae > Symphalangus > Symphalangus syndactylus. Next base: position 72,512,730 of record NC_072428.2, on the reverse strand, counting down.
CTGTGTAGTTTATATTTGAAGATAGTCCTTTTTCCAGTATAGGCCTCTTAGCGCTCCGAATATCCAATTGCAGTTTCTACAGAAAGAGTGTTTCAGAACGGCTCAATCAAAAGTAGTGTTCAATTCTTTTAGTTGAATGCACAGAACAGAAAGAAGTTTCACAGAATGATTCTGTGTAGTATTTATTTGAAGATATTCCTTTTTCCACTATTACCCTCTTAGCGCTCGGAATGTCCACTTGCACTTCCTACAGAAAGAGTGTTTCAGGACTGCTCCTTCAAAAATAAGGTTCAACTCTGTTAGTTGAAAGCAGAGAACAGAAAGAAGTTCCATAGAATGCCTCTGTGTACTTTTTATTTGAAGATATTAATTTTTCCGCAATTATTATCTTAGCGCCCCGAATGTCCACTTGCATTTTCTACAGAAAGAGTGTTTCAGAACTGCTAAATCAAAAGTATCGTTTAACTCTGTTAGCTGAATGCACAGATTGGAAAGAAGTTTCACAGAATGCATCTGTGTAGTTTTTATTTGAAGATACTCTTTATCCCAATACAGGCCTCATAGCGCTCAGTATGTTAAATTGCAGTTTCTACAGAAAGAGTGATTCAGAACGGCTCAATCAAAAGTTAGTTGGATGCACAGAAAAAAAAGAAGTTTCACAGAATGCTTCTGTGTAGTTTATATGTGAATATATTCTTTTTCCATTATTACCCTCTTAGCGCTCCGAATGTCCACTTGCATTTTCTACGGAAAGAGTGTTTCAGAACTGCTCAATCAAAGGTATGGTTTAATTCTGTTAGCAGAATGCTCAGATGAGAAAGTAGTTTCACAGAATGCTTCTGTGTAGTTTTTATATGAAGATATTATTTTTCACAATATAGGCCTCTTAGCGATCAGAATGTCCAATTGCAGTTTCTAAAGAAAGAGTGTTTCAGAACGGCTCAATCAAAAGTAAGGTTCAACTCTGTTAGTTGAATGCACAGAACAGAAAGAAGTTTCATACAATGCTTCTGTGTAGTTTATATTTGAAGATATTCCTTTTTCTACTATTACCCACTTAGCGCTCGAAATGTCCAGTTGCATTTTCTACAGAAAGAGTGTTTCAGAACTGCTCAATCAAAAGTATGGTTTAACTCTGTTAGCTGAATGCACAGATCAGAAAGTAGTTTCACAGAATGCTTCTGTGTAGTGTTTATATGAAGATATTCTTTTTACCAATATAGGCCTCTTAGCGCTCAGAATGTCCAATTGCAGTTTCTATAGAAAGAGTGTTTCAGAAAGGCTCAATCAAAACTAAGGTTCAACCCTGTTACTTGAATGCACAGAACATAAAGAAGTTTCACAGAATGCTTCTGTGTAGTTTATATTTGAAGATAGTCCTTTTTCCAATATAGGCCTCTTAGCGCTCCGAATATCCAATTGCAGTTTCTACAGAAAGAGTGTTTCAGAACGGCTCAATCAAAAGTAGTGTTCAACTCTTTTAGTTGAATGCACAGAACAGAAAGAAGTTTCACAGAATGATTCTGTGTAGTATTTATTTGAAGATATTCCTTTTTCCACTATTACCGTCTTATCGCTCGGAATGTCCACTTGCACTTGCTACAGAAAGAGTGTTTCAGGACTGCTCCTTCAAAAATAAGGTTCAACCCTGTTAGTTGAAAGCAGAGAACAGAAAGAAGTTTCATAGAATGCCTCTGTGTAGTTTTTATTTGAAGATATTCCTTTTTCCACTATTACCCTCTCAGAGCTCCGAAAGTCCACTTGCATTTTCTGCAGAAAAAGTGTTCAGAACTGCTCAATCAAAAGTATGTTTTAACTCTGTTAGTTGAATGCACAGATCAGAAAGAAGTTTCACAGAATTCTTCTGTGTAGTTTTTATTTGAAGATATTCCTTTTTCCAATATAGGACTCTTAGCGATCCGAATCTCCACTTGCATTTTCTACAGAAAGAGTGTTTCAGAACGGCTCAATCAAAAGTAAGGTTCAACTCTTTTAATTGAATGCACAGAACAGAAAGAAGTTTCACAGAATGCTTCTGTGTAGTATTTAGTTGAAGATATTCCTTTTTCGACTATTACCCTCTTAGCGCTCCGAATATCCACTGGCAGTTTCTACACAAAGAGTGTTTCACAACTGCTCCTTCAAAAGTATGGCTCAATTCTGTTAGTTGAATGCAGAGAACAGAAAGTAGTTTCAGGGAATGCTTCTGTGTAGTTTTTATTTGGAGATATTCCTTTTTCCACTATTATAATCTTAGCGCTCCGAATGTCCACTTGCATTTTCTACAGAGAGAGTGTTCAGAACTGTGCAATCCAAATTATGGTATAAATCTGTTAGCTGAATGCACATATCAGAAATAAATTTCACAGAATGCTTCTGTGTAGATTTTATTTGAAGATATTCTTTTTCCCAATATAGGCCTCTTAGCGCTCAGAATGTCCAATTGCAGTTTCTACAGAAAGAGTGTTTCACAACGGCTCAATCAAAAGTAATGTTCAACCCTGTTAGTTGAATGCACAGAACAGAAAGAAGTTTCATACAATGCTTCTGTGTAGTTTATATTTGAAGATATTCCTTTTCCCAGTATTACCCACTTAGTGCTCCGAATGTCCAGATGCATTTTCTACAGAAAGAGTGTTTCAGAACTGCTCAATCAAAAGTATGGTTTATCACTGTTAGCTGAATGCACAGATCAGAGAGAAGTTTCACAGAATGCTTCTGTGTAGTTTATATTTGAAGATATTCCTTTTTCCACTATTACCCTCTTAGCGCTCCGAATGTCCACTTGCATTTTCTACAGAAAGAGTGTTTCAGAACTGCTCAAACAAATGTATGGTTTAAATCTCTTAGCTGAATGCACAGATCAGAAAGTAGTTTCACAGAATGCTTCTGTGTACTTTTTATTTGAAGATATTCTGCTTCCCATTATAGGCCTCTTAGCGATCAGAATGTGCAATTGCAGTTCCTACAGAAAGAGGATTTTAGAGCGGCTCAGTCAAAATAAGTTTCAACTTTGTTAGTTGAGTGCACAGAACTGAAAGGAGTCTCACAGAATGCTTCTGTGTAGTTCATATATGAATATATTCCTTTTTCCAAAATTACCCTCTTAGCGCTCCGAATGTCCACTTGCATTTTCTACATAAGGTGTGCTCAGAACTTCTCAATCAAAAGTATGGTTTAACTCTCTTAGTTGAATGCACAGATCAGAAAGAAGTTTCACAGAATGCTTATATGTAGTTATAATTTGAAGATATTCCTTTTTCCAATACAGGACACTTAGCGCTCAGAATGTCCAATTGCTGTATCTACAGAAAGAGTGTTTCGGAACTGCTCCATTAAAAGTAAGGTTCAACTCTGTTAGTTGAATGCACGGAACAGAAAGAAGTTTCAGAGAATGCTTCTGTGTAGTATTTATTTGAAGATATTCCTTTTCCCACTATGACCCTCTTAGCGCTCCGAATGTCCACTTGGAGTTTCTACAGAAAGAGTTTCTCAGAACTGCTCCTTCGAAAGTAAGGCTCAACTCTGTTAGTTGAATGCAGAGAACAGAAAGAAGTTTCAGAGAATGGTTCTGTGTAGTTTATACTTGAAGATATTCCTTTTTCCACTATTACCCTCTTAGCGCTCCGAATGTCCATTTGCATTTTCTACAGAAAGTGTGTTTCAGAACTGCTCAATCAAAAGTATGGTTTAACTCGGTTAGCTGAATGCACAGATCAGAAAGAAGTTTCACAGAATGTTTCTGTGTAGTTTTTATTTGAAGATATTCTTTTTCCCAATATCGGCCTCTTAGCGCTCAGAATGTCCAATTGCATTTTCTACAGAAAGAGTGTTTCAGAACGGCTCAATCAAAAGTAAGGTTCAACTCGGTTAGTTGAATGCACAGGACAGAAAGAATTTTCACAGAATGCTTCTGTGTAGTTTTTATTTCAATATATTTCTTTTTTCCACTATTACCCTCTTAGCGCCCCGAATGTCCACTTGCATTTTCTACAGAAAGAGTGTTCAGAACTGCTTAATCAAAAGTATGATTTAACTCTGGTAGCTGAATGCGCAGATCAGAAAGAAGTTTCACACAATGCTTCTGTGTAGTTTTTATTTGAAGATAGTACTTTTTCCAATATAGACCTCTTAGCGCTCAGAATGTCCAATTGCGGTATCTACAGAAAGAGTGTTTCAGAACTGATCCATCAAAAATAAGGTTGAACATTGTTAGTTGAATGCACGGAAGAGAGAGGAGTTTCAGTGAATGCTTCTGTGTAGTTTATATTTGAAGATATTCCTTTTTTCACTATTACCCTCTTAGCGCTCTGAATGTCCACTTGCATTTACTACAGAAAGAGGGTTTCTGAACTCCTCAATCAAAAGTATGGTTTAACTCTGTTAGCTGAATGCACAGATCAGAAAGGACTTTCACAGAATGCTTCTGTGTGGTTATTATTTGAAGATAGTCCTTTTTCCAATATAGGCCTCTTAGCGCTCCGAATAGCCAATTGCAGTTTCTACATAAAGAGTGTTTCAGAACAGCTCAATCAAAAGTAAGTTTCAACTCTTTCGTTTGAAAGCACAGAACAGAAAAGAGTTTCACAGAATGCTTCTGTGTAGAATTTAGTTGAAGATATTCTTTTTGCCACTATTACCATCTTAGCGCTCTGAATGTCCACTTGAAGTTTCTACAGAAAGAGTGTTTCAGAACTGCTCCTTCAAAAATAAGGCTCAACTCTGTTAGTTGAATGCAGAGGACAGAAAGTAGTTTCAGAGAATCCTTCTGTGTAGTTTTTATATGGAGATATGCCTTTTTCGGCTATTACAATCTTAGCGCTCCGAATATCCACTTCCATTTTCTACAGAAAGAGTGTTTCATAACTGCTCAATCAAAAGTATGGTTTAACTCTGTTAGTTGAAAGCACAGATCAGAAAGAAGTTTCACAGAATGCTTCTGTGTAGTTTTTATTTGAAGATATTCCTTTTTCCCAAAATAGGCCTCTTAGCGTTCAGAATGTCCAATTGCAGTATCTACAGAAAGAGTGTTTCAGAACTGCTCCATCAAAAGTAAGGTTCAACACTGTTAGTTGAATGCACGGAACAGTAAGAAGATTCAGAGAATGCTTCTGTGTAGTTTATACTTGAAGATATTCCTTTTTCCACTATTACCCTCTTAGCCCTCCGAATGTCCACTTGCATTTTCTACAGAAAGAGTGGTCAGAACTGCTGAATCAAAAGTATGGTTTAACTCTGTTAGTTCAATGCACAGATCAGAAAGAAGTTTCACAGAATGCTTCTTTGTAGTTTTTATTTGAAGATACTCTTTTTCCCAATATAGGCCTCTTAGCGCTCAGAATGTCCAATTGCAGTTACTACAGAAAGAGTGTTTCAGAACGGCTCAATCAAAAGTAAGGTTCAACTCGGTTAGTTGAATGCACAGAACAGAAACAAGTTTCACAGAATGCTTCTGTGTAGTTTATATTTGAAGTTATTCCTTTCTCCACAATTACCCTCTTTGCGCTCCGAATGTCCACTTGCATTTTCTACAGAAGGAGTGTTCTGAACTCCTCAATCAAAAGTATGGTTTAACTCTGTTAGTTGAATGCACAGATGAGAAAGAAGTTTCACAGAATGATTCTGTGTAGTATTTATTTGAAGATATTCCTTTATCCAATATAGGACCCTTAGCGCTCAGAATGTCCAATTGCAGTATCTACAGAAAGAGTGTTTTAGAACTGCTCCTTCCGAAGTAAAGCTCAACTCTGTTAGTTGAAAGCAGAGATCAGAAAGAAGATTCAGAGAATGATTCTTTGTAGTTTTTATTTGGAGATATTCCTTTTTCCACTATTACCATCTTGGCGCTCCGAATGTCTACTTGCATTTTCTACAGAAAGACTGTTTCAGAACTGCTCAATCAAAAGTGTGGTTTAACTCTGTTAGCTGAATGCACAGATCAGAAAGAAGTTTCACAGAATGATTCTGTGTAGTATTTATTTGAAGATATTCCTTTATCCAATATAGGACCCTTAGCGCTCAGAATGTCCAATTGCAGTATCTACAGAAAGAGTGTTTTAGAACTGCTCCTTCCGAAGTAAAGCTCAACTCTGTTAGTTGAAAGCAGAGAACAGAAAGAAGATTCAGAGAATGATTCTGTGTAGTTTTTATTTGGAGATATTCCTTTTTCCACTATTACCATCTTGGCGCTCCGAATGTCTACTTGCATTTTCTACAGAAAGACTGTTTCAGAACTGCTCAATCAAAAGTATGGTTTAACTCTGTTAGCTGAATGCACAGATCAGAAAGAAGTTTCACAGAATGCTTCTGTGTAGTTTTTATTTGAAGATATCCTTTTTCTCAGTGTAGGCCTCTTAGCTCTCAGAATGTCCAATTGCAGTTTCTACAGAAAGAGGGTTTCAGAACGGCTCAATCAAAAGTAAGGTTCAACTCTGTTAGTTGAATGCACAGAACAGAAACAAGTTTCACAGAATGCTTCTGTGTAGTTTATATTTGAAGTTATTCCTTTTTCCACTATTACCCTATTAGCGCTCTGAATGTCCACTTGCATTTTCTACAGAAAGTCTATTCAGAACTGCTCAATCAAAAGTATGGTTTAACTCTCTTACCTGAATGCTCAGATCAGAAAGAAGGTTCACAGAATGCTTCTGTGTAGTTTTTATTTGCACATAGTACTTTTTCCAATATAGGCCTCTTAGCGCTTCTAATCTCCAATTGCAGTTTCTACAGAAGGAGGGTTTCAGAATGGCTCAATCAAAAGTAATGTTCAACACCTTTAGTTGAATGCACAGAACAGAAAGCAGTTTCACAGAATGCTTCTGTGTAGTATTTATTTGAATATATTCCTTTTTCCACTATTACCGTCTTAGCGCTCAGAATGTCCACTTGCATTTTCTACAGAAAGAGTGTTCAGAACTGCACAATCAATAGATTGTTTTACATCTGTTAGGTGAATGCACAGATCAGAACGAGGTTTCACAGAATGCTTCTGTGTAGTTTTTATTTGAAGATATTGCTTTTTCCAATATGGGACTCTTATCGCTCAGATTATGCAATTGCAGTATCTATAGAGAGTGTTTCAGAACAGCTCAATCTAAGGTTCAACGCTGTTAGTTGAATACATGGAACAGAAGGAAGTTTCAGAGAATGTTTCTGTGTAGTTTATATTTGAAGATATTCCTTTTTACACTATTACCCTCTTAGCGCTCCGAATTTCCACTTGCAGTTTCTACAGAAAGAGAGTTTTAGAACTGCTCCTTCAAAAGGAAGGCTCAAATCTGTTAGTTGAATGCAGAGAACAGAAAGAAGTTTCAGAGAATGCTACTGTGTAGTTTTTATTTGGAGATATCCTTTATCCTCTATTACCATCTTAGCGTTCCGAATGTCCACTTGCATTTTCTACAGAAAGAGAGTTTCAGAACTGCTCAATCAACAGTATGGTTTAAATCTGTTAGCTAAATGCACAGATCAGAAATAAGTTTCACAGAATGCTTCTGTGTAGATTTTATTTGAAGATATTCTTTTTCCCAATATAGGCCTCTTAGCGCTCAGAATGTCCAATTGCAGTTTCTACAGAAAGAGTGTTTCACAACGGCTCAATCAAAAGTAATGTTCAACCCTGTTAGTTGAATGCACAGAACAGAAAGAAGTTTCATACAATGCTTCTGTGTAGTTTATATTTGAAGATATTCCTTTTCCCAGTATTACCCACTTAGTGCTCCGAATGTCCAGTTGCATTTTGTACAGAAAGAGTGTTTCAGAACTGCTCAATCAAAAGTATGGTTTAAATCTGTTAGCTAAATGCCCAGATCAGAAAGAAGTTTCACAAAATGCTTCTGTGTAGTTTTTATTGGAAGATATTCTTTTTCCCAATATAGGCCTCTTTGCGCTCAGAATGTCCAATTGCAGTTTCTACAGAAAGAGTGTTTCAGAACGGCTCAATCAAAAGTAAGGTTCAACTCTGTTAGTTGAATGCACAGAACAGAAAGAAGTTTCACAGAATGCTTCTGTGTAGTTTATATTTGAAGATAGTCCTTTTTCCAATATAGGCCTCTTAGCGCTCCTAATATCCAATTGCAGTTTCTACAGAAAGAGTGTTTCAGAACGGCTCAATCAAAGGGAAGGTTCAACTCTTATAGTTGATTGCACAGAACAGAATGATGTTCAACAGAAGGCTTCTGTGTAGTATTTATTTTAATATATTCCTTTTTCCACTATTACCCTCTTAGGGCTCCGAATGTCCGCTTGCATTTTCCACAGAAAGAGTGTTCAGAACTGCTGAATCTAAAGTATGGTTTAACTCTGTTAGTTGAATGCACAGATCAGAAAGAAGTTTCACAGAATTCTTCTGGGTAGTTTTTATTTGAAGATATTCCTTTTTCCAATATAGGACTCTTAGCGCTCAGAATGTCCAATTGCAATATCTATAGAAAGAGTATTTCAGAAATGCTCAATCAAAAGTAAGGTTCATCTCTGTTAGTTGAGTGCACGGAACAGAAAGAAGTTTCAGAGAATGCTTCTGTGTAGTTTATATTTGAGGATATTCCTTTTTCCACTATTACCGTCTTAGCGCTCCGTATGTCCACTTGCATTTTCTACAAAAAGAGTGTATCAGAACTGCTCAATCAAAAGTATGTTTTAACTCTGTTAGCTGAATGTACAGATTAGAAAGAAGTTTCACAGAAGGCTTCTGTGTAGTTTTTATTTGAAGACAGTCCTTTTTCCAATATAGGCCTCTTAGCACTCCGAATATCCAATTGCAGTGTCTACAGGAAGAGTTTTTCAGAACGCCTCAATCAAAAGTAAGGTTCAACTCTTTTAGTTGAATGCACAGAAGAGAAAGATATTTCAGAGAATGCTTCAGTGTAGTATTTATTTGAAGATATTCCTTTTTGCACTGTTACCCTCTTAGCGCTCTGAATGTCCAATTGCAGTTTCTACAGAAAGAGTGTTTCAGAACGGCTCAATCAAAAGTAAGGTTCAACACTGTTGGTTGAATGCACAGAACAGAAAGTAGATTCACAGAATGCTTCTGTGCAGTTTATATTTGAAGATCTTCCTTTTTCTACTCTTACCCTCTTAGCGCTCGGAATGTCCACTTGCATTTTCTACAGAAAGCGTGTTCAGAACGGCTCAATCAAAAGTATGCTTTTACTCTGTTAGTTGAATGCATAGATCAGAAAGAAGTTTAACAGAATGCTTCTGTGTCGTTTTTATATGTAGATATTCTTTTTCCCAATATAGGCCTCTTAGCGCTCTGAATGTCCAATTGCAGTTTCTACAGAAAGAGGGTTTCAGAACGGCTCAATCAAAAGTAAGGTTCAACTCAGTTAGTTGAATGCACACAACAGAAAGTAGTTTCACAGAATGCTTCTGTGTAGTTTATATTTGAATATAATCCTTTTTCCAGTATTACCCTCTTAGCGCTCCGAATGTCCACTTGCATTTTCTACAGAAAGAGTGTTCAGAACTGCTCAATCAAAAGTATGGTTTAACTCTGTTAGCTGAATGCACATATCAGAAATAAGTTTCAAAGAATGCTTCTGTGTTGTTTATATTTGAAGATATTCTTTTTCCCAATATAGGCCTCTTAGCGCTCAGAATGTCCAATTGCAGTTTCTACAGAAAGAGTGTTTCAGAACGGCTCCATGAAAAATAAGGTTCAAATCAGTTAGTTGAATGCACAGAACATAAAGAAGTTTCACAGAATGCTTCTGTGTAGTTTATATTTGAAGATAGTCCTTTTTCCAGTATAGGCCTCTTAGCGCTCCGAATATCCAATTGCAGTTTCTACAGAAAGAGTGTTTCAGAACGGCTCAATCAAAAGTAGTGTTCAATTCTTTTAGTTGAATGCACAGAACAGAAAGAAGTTTCACAGAATGATTCTGTGTAGTATTTATTTGAAGATATTCCTTTTTCCACTATTACCCTCTTAGCGCTCGGAATGTCCACTTGCACTTCCTACAGAAAGAGTGTTTCAGGACTGCTCCTTCAAAAATAAGGTTCAACTCTGTTAGTTGAAAGCAGAGAACAGAAAGAAGTTCCATAGAATGCCTCTGTGTACTTTTTATTTGAAGATATTAATTTTTCCGCAATTATTATCTTAGCGCCCCGAATGTCCACTTGCATTTTCTACAGAAAGAGTGTTTCAGAACTGCTAAATCAAAAGTATCGTTTAACTCTGTTAGCTGAATGCACAGATTGGAAAGAAGTTTCACAGAATGCATCTGTGTAGTTTTTATTTGAAGATACTCTTTATCCCAATACAGGCCTCATAGCGCTCAGTATGTTAAATTGCAGTTTCTACAGAAAGAGTGATTCAGAACGGCTCAATCAAAAGTTAGTTGGATGCACAGAAAAAAAAGAAGTTTCACAGAATGCTTCTGTGTAGTTTATATGTGAATATATTCTTTTTCCATTATTACCCTCTTAGCGCTCCGAATGTCCACTTGCATTTTCTACGGAAAGAGTGTTTCAGAACTGCTCAATCAAAGGTATGGTTTAATTCTGTTAGCAGAATGCTCAGATGAGAAAGTAGTTTCACAGAATGCTTCTGTGTAGTTTTTATATGAAGATATTATTTTTCACAATATAGGCCTCTTAGCGATCAGAATGTCCAATTGCAGTTTCTAAAGAAAGAGTGTTTCAGAACGGCTCAATCAAAAGTAAGGTTCAACTCTGTTAGTTGAATGCACAGAACAGAAAGAAGTTTCATACAATGCTTCTGTGTAGTTTATATTTGAAGATATTCCTTTTTCTACTATTACCCACTTAGCGCTCGAAATGTCCAGTTGCATTTTCTACAGAAAGAGTGTTTCAGAACTGCTCAATCAAAAGTATGGTTTAACTCTGTTAGCTGAATGCACAGATCAGAAAGTAGTTTCACAGAATGCTTCTGTGTAGTGTTTATATGAAGATATTCTTTTTACCAATATAGGCCTCTTAGCGCTCAGAATGTCCAATTGCAGTTTCTATAGAAAGAGTGTTTCAGAAAGGCTCAATCAAAACTAAGGTTCAACCCTGTTACTTGAATGCACAGAACATAAAGAAGTTTCACAGAATGCTTCTGTGTAGTTTATATTTGAAGATAGTCCTTTTTCCAATATAGGCCTCTTAGCGCTCCGAATATCCAATTGCAGTTTCTACAGAAAGAGTGTTTCAGAACGGCTCAATCAAAAGTAGTGTTCAACTCTTTTAGTTGAATGCACAGAACAGAAAGAAGTTTCACAGAATGATTCTGTGTAGTATTTATTTGAAGATATTCCTTTTTCCACTATTACCGTCTTATCGCTCGGAATGTCCACTTGCACTTGCTACAGAAAGAGTGTTTCAGGACTGCTCCTTCAAAAATAAGGTTCAACCCTGTTAGTTGAAAGCAGAGAACAGAAAGAAGTTTCATAGAATGCCTCTGTGTAGTTTTTATTTGAAGATATTCCTTTTTCCACTATTACCCTCTCAGAGCTCCGAAAGTCCACTTGCATTTTCTGCAGAAAAAGTGTTCAGAACTGCTCAATCAAAAGTGTGTTTTAACTCTGTTAGTTGAATGCACAGATCAGAAAGAAGTTTCACAGAATTCTTCTGTGTAGTTTTTATTTGAAGATATTCCTTTTTCCAATATAGGACTCTTAGCGATCCGAATCTCCACTTGCATTTTCTACAGAAAGAGTGTTTCAGAACGGCTCAATCAAAAGTAAGGTTCAACTCTTTTAATTGAATGCACAGAACAGAAAGAAGTTTCACAGAATGCTTCTGTGTAGTATTTAGTTGAAGATATTCCTTTTTCGACTATTACCCTCTTAGCGCTCCGAATATCCACTGGCAGTTTCTACACAAAGAGTGTTTCACAACTGCTCCTTCAAAAGTATGGCTCAATTCTGTTAGTTGAATGCAGAGAACAGAAAGTAGTTTCAGGGAATGCTTCTGTGTAGTTTTTATTTGGAGATATTCCTTTTTCCACTATTATAATCTTAGCGCTCCGAATGTCCACTTGCATTTTCTACAGAGAGAGTGTTCAGAACTGTGCAATCCAAATTATGGTATAAATCTGTTAGCTGAATGCACATATCAGAAATAAATTTCACAGAATGCTTCTGTGTAGATTTTATTTGAAGATATTCTTTTTCCCAATATAGGCCTCTTAGCGCTCAGAATGTCCAATTGCAGTTTCTACAGAAAGAGTGTTTCACAACGGCTCAATCAAAAGTAATGTTCAACCCTGTTAGTTGAATGCACAGAACAGAAAGAAGTTTCATACAATGCTTCTGTGTAGTTTATATTTGAAGATATTCCTTTTCCCAGTATTACCCACTTAGTGCTCCGAATGTCCAGATGCATTTTCTACAGAAAGAGTGTTTCAGAACTGCTCAATCAAAAGTATGGTTTATCACTGTTAGCTGAATGCACAGATCAGAGAGAAGTTTCACAGAATGCTTCTGTGTAGTTTATATTTGAAGATATTCCTTTTTCCACTATTACCCTCTTAGCGCTCCGAATGTCCACTTGCATTTTCTACAGAAAGAGTGTTTCAGAACTGCTCAAACAAATGTATGGTTTAAATCTCTTAGCTGAATGCACAGATCAGAAAGTAGTTTCACAGAATGCTTCTGTGTACTTTTTATTTGAAGATATTCTGCTTCCCATTATAGGCCTCTTAGCGATCAGAATGTGCAATTGCAGTTCCTACAGAAAGAGGATTTTAGAGCGGCTCAGTCAAAATAAGTTTCAACTTTGTTAGTTGAGTGCACAGAACTGAAAGGAGTCTCACAGAATGCTTCTGTGTAGTTCATATATGAATATATTCCTTTTTCCAAAATTACCCTCTTAGCGCTCCGAATGTCCACTTGCATTTTCTACATAAGGTGTGCTCAGAACTTCTCAATCAAAAGTATGGTTTAACTCTCTTAGTTGAATGCACAGATCAGAAAGAAGTTTCACAGAATGCTTATATGTAGTTATAATTTGAAGATATTCCTTTTTCCAATACAGGACACTTAGCGCTCAGAATGTCCAATTGCTGTATCTACAGAAAGAGTGTTTCGGAACTGCTCCATTAAAAGTAAGGTTCAACTCTGTTAGTTGAATGCACGGAACAGAAAGAAGTTTCAGAGAATGCTTCTGTGTAGTATTTATTTGAAGATATTCCTTTTCCCACTATGACCCTCTTAGCGCTCCGAATGTCCACTTGGAGTTTCTACAGAAAGAGTTTCTCAGAACTGCTCCTTCGAAAGTAAGGCTCAACTCTGTTAGTTGAATGCAGAGAACAGAAAGAAGTTTCAGAGAATGGTTCTGTGTAGTTTATACTTGAAGATATTCCTTTTTCCACTATTACCCTCTTAGCGCTCCGAATGTCCATTTGCATTTTCTACAGAAAGTGTGTTTCAGAACTGCTCAATCAAAAGTATGGTTTAACTCGGTTAGCTGAATGCACAGATCAGAAAGAAGTTTCACAGAATGTTTCTGTGTAGTTTTTATTTGAAGATATTCTTTTTCCCAATATCGGCCTCTTAGCGCTCAGAATGTCCAATTGCATTTTCTACAGAAAGAGTGTTTCAGAACGGCTCAATCAAAAGTAAGGTTCAACTCGGTTAGTTGAATGCACAGGACAGAAAGAATTTTCACAGAATGCTTCTGTGTAGTTTTTATTTCAATATATTTCTTTTTTCCACTATTACCCTCTTAGCGCCCCAAATGTCCACTTGCATTTTCTACAGAAAGAGTGTTCAGAACTGCTTAATCAAAAGTATGATTTAACTCTGGTAGCTGAATGCGCAGATCAGAAAGAAGTTTCACACAATGCTTCTGTGTAGTTTTTATTTGAAGATAGTACTTTTTCCAATATAGACCTCTTAGCGCTCAGAATGTCCAATTGCGGTATCTACAGAAAGAGTGTTTCAGAACTGATCCATCAAAAATAAGGTTGAACATTGTTAGTTGAATGCACGGAAGAGAGAGGAGTTTCAGTGAATGCTTCTGTGTAGTTTATATTTGAAGATATTCCTTTTTTCACTATTACCCTCTTAGCGCTCTGAATGTCCACTTGCATTTACTACAGAAAGAGGGTTTCTGAACTCCTCAATCAAAAGTATGGTTTAACTCTGTTAGCTGAATGCACAGATCAGAAAGGACTTTCACAGAATGCTTCTGTGTGGTTATTATTTGAAGATAGTCCTTTTTCCAATATAGGCCTCTTAGCGCTCCGAATAGCCAATTGCAGTTTCTACATAAAGAGTGTTTCAGAACAGCTCAATCAAAAGTAAGTTTCAACTCTTTCGTTTGAAAGCACAGAACAGAAAAGAGTTTCACAGAATGCTTCTGTGTAGAATTTAGTTGAAGATATTCTTTTTGCCACTATTACCATCTTAGCGCTCCGAATGTCCACTTGAAGTTTCTACAGAAAGAGTGTTTCAGAACTGCTCCTTCAAAAATAAGGCTCAACTCTGTTAGTTGAATGCAGAGGACAGAAAGTAGTTTCAGAGAATCCTTCTGTGTAGTTTTTATATGGAGATATGCCTTTTTCGGCTATTACAATCTTAGCGCTCCGAATATCCACTTCCATTTTCTACAGAAAGAGTGTTTCATAACTGCTCAATCAAAAGTATGGTTTAACTCTGTTAGTTGAAAGCACAGATCAGAAAGAAGTTTCACAGAATGCTTCTGTGTAGTTTTTATTTGAAGATATTCCTTTTTCCCAAAATAGGCCTCTTAGCGTTCAGAATGTCCAATTGCAGTATCTACAGAAAGAGTGTTTCAGAACTGCTCCATCAAAAGTAAGGTTCAACACTGTTAGTTGAATGCACGGAACAGTAAGAAGATTCAGAGAATGCTTCTGTGTAGTTTATACTTGAAGATATTCCTTTTTCCACTATTACCCTCTTAGCCCTCCGAATGTCCACTTGCATTTTCTACAGAAAGAGTGGTCAGAACTGCTGAATCAAAAGTATGGTTTAACTCTGTTAGTTCAATGCACAGATCAGAAAGAAGTTTCACAGAATGCTTCTTTGTAGTTTTTATTTGAAGATACTCTTTTTCCCAATATAGGCCTCTTAGCGCTCAGAATGTCCAATTGCAGTTACTACAGAAAGAGTGTTTCAGAACGGCTCAATCAAAAGTAAGGTTCAACTCGGTTAGTTGAATGCACAGAACAGAAACAAGTTTCACAGAATGCTTCTGTGTAGTTTATATTTGAAGTTATTCCTTTCTCCACAATTACCCTCTTTGCGCTCCGAATGTCCACTTGCATTTTCTACAGAAGGAGTGTTCTGAACTCCTCAATCAAAAGTATGGTTTAACTCTGTTAGTTGAATGCACAGATGAGAAAGAAGTTTCACAGAATGATTCTGTGTAGTATTTATTTGAAGATATTCCTTTATCCAATATAGGACCCTTAGCGCTCAGAATGTCCAATTGCAGTATCTACAGAAAGAGTGTTTTAGAACTGCTCCTTCCGAAGTAAAGCTCAACTCTGTTAGTTGAAAGCAGAGATCAGAAAGAAGATTCAGAGAATGATTCTTTGTAGTTTTTATTTGGAGATATTCCTTTTTCCACTATTACCATCTTGGCGCTCCGAATGTCTACTTGCATTTTCTACAGAAAGACTGTTTCAGAACTGCTCAATCAAAAGTGTGGTTTAACTCTGTTAGCTGAATGCACAGATCAGAAAGAAGTTTCACAGAATGATTCTGTGTAGTATTTATTTGAAGATATTCCTTTATCCAATATAGGACCCTTAGCGCTCAGAATGTCCAATTGCAGTATCTACAGAAAGAGTGTTTTAGAACTGCTCCTTCCGAAGTAAAGCTCAACTCTGTTAGTTGAAAGCAGAGAACAGAAAGAAGATTCAGAGAATGATTCTGTGTAGTTTTTATTTGGAGATATTCCTTTTTCCACTATTACCATCTTGGCGCTCCGAATGTCTACTTGCATTTTCTACAGAAAGACTGTTTCAGAACTGCTCAATCAAAAGTATGGTTTAACTCTGTTAGCTGAATGCACAGATCAGAAAGAAGTTTCACAGAATGCTTCTGTGTAGTTTTTATTTGAAGATATCCTTTTTCTCAGTGTAGGCCTCTTAGCTCTCAGAATGTCCAATTGCAGTTTCTACAGAAAGAGGGTTTCAGAACGGCTCAATCAAAAGTAAGGTTCAACTCTGTTAGTTGAATGCACAGAACAGAAACAAGTTTCACAGAATGCTTCTGTGTAGTTTATATTTGAAGTTATTCCTTTTTCCACTATTACCCTATTAGCGCTCTGAATGTCCACTTGCATTTTCTACAGAAAGTCTATTCAGAACTGCTCAATCAAAAGTATGGTTTAACTCTCTTACCTGAATGCTCAGATCAGAAAGAAGGTTCACAGAATGCTTCTGTGTAGTTTTTATTTGCACATAGTACTTTTTCCAATATAGGCCTCTTAGCGCTTCTAATCTCCAATTGCAGTTTCTACAGAAGGAGGGTTTCAGAATGGCTCAATCAAAAGTAATGTTCAACACCTTTAGTTGAATGCACAGAACAGAAAGCAGTTTCACAGAATGCTTCTGTGTAGTATTTATTTGAATATATTCCTTTTTCCACTATTACCGTCTTAGCGCTCAGAATGTCCACTTGCATTTTCTACAGAAAGAGTGTTCAGAACTGCACAATCAATAGATTGTTTTACATCTGTTAGGTGAATGCACAGATCAGAACGAGGTTTCACAGAATGCTTCTGTGTAGTTTTTATTTGAAGATATTGCTTTTTCCAATATGGGACTCTTATCGCTCAGATTATGCAATTGCAGTATCTATAGAGAGTGTTTCAGAACAGCTCAATCTAAACTAAGGTTCAACGCTGTTAGTTGAATACATGGAACAGAAGGAAGTTTCAGAGAATGTTTCTGTGTAGTTTATATTTGAAGATATTCCTTTTTACACTATTACCCTCTTAGCGCTCCGAATTTCCACTTGCAGTTTCTACAGAAAGAGAGTTTTAGAACTGCTCCTTCAAAAGGAAGGCTCAAATCTGTTAGTTGAATGCAGAGAACAGAAAGAAGTTTCAGAGAATGCTACTGTGTAGTTTTTATTTGGAGATATCCTTTATCCTCTATTACCATCTTAGCGTTCCGAATGTCCACTTGCATTTTCTACAGAAAGAGAGTTTCAGAACTGCTCAATCAACAGTATGGTTTAAATCTGTTAGCTAAATGCACAGATCAGAAATAAGTTTCACAGAATGCTTCTGTGTAGATTTTATTTGAAGATATTCTTTTTCCCAATATAGGCCTCTTAGCGCTCAGAATGTCCAATTGCAGTTTCTACAGAAAGAGTGTTTCACAACGGCTCAATCAAAAGTAATGTTCAACCCTGTTAGTTGAATGCACAGAACAGAAAGAAGTTTCATACAATGCTTCTGTGTAGTTTATATTTGAAGATATTCCTTTTCCCAGTATTACCCACTTAGTGCTCCGAATGTCCAGTTGCATTTTGTACAGAAAGAGTGTTTCAGAACTGCTCAATCAAAAGTATGGTTTAAATCTGTTAGCTAAATGCCCAGATCAGAAAGAAGTTTCACAAAATGCTTCTGTGTAGTTTTTATTGGAAGATATTCTTTTTCCCAATATAGGCCTCTTTGCGCTCAGAATGTCCAATTGCAGTTTCTACAGAAAGAGTGTTTCAGAACGGCTCAATCAAAAGTAAGGTTCAACTCTGTTAGTTGAATGCACAGAACAGAAAGAAGTTTCACAGAATGCTTCTGTGTAGTTTATATTTGAAGATAGTCCTTTTTCCAATATAGGCCTCTTAGCGCTCCTAATATCCAATTGCAGTTTCTACAGAAAGAGTGTTTCAGAACGGCTCAATCAAAGGGAAGGTTCAACTCTTATAGTTGATTGCACAGAACAGAATGATGTTCAACAGAAGGCTTCTGTGTAGTATTTATTTTAATATATTCCTTTTTCCACTATTACCCTCTTAGGGCTCCGAATGTCCGCTTGCATTTTCCACAGAAAGAGTGTTCAGAACTGCTGAATCTAAAGTATGGTTTAACTCTGTTAGTTGAATGCACAGATCAGAAAGAAGTTTCACAGAATTCTTCTGGGTAGTTTTTATTTGAAGATATTCCTTTTTCCAATATAGGACTCTTAGCGCTCAGAATGTCCAATTGCAATATCTATAGAAAGAGTATTTCAGAAATGCTCAATCAAAAGTAAGGTTCATCTCTGTTAGTTGAGTGCACGGAACAGAAAGAAGTTTCAGAGAATGCTTCTGTGTAGTTTATATTTGAGGATATTCCTTTTTCCACTATTACCGTCTTAGCGCTCCGTATGTCCACTTGCATTTTCTACAAAAAGAGTGTATCAGAACTGCTCAATCAAAAGTATGTTTTAACTCTGTTAGCTGAATGTACAGATTAGAAAGAAGTTTCACAGAAGGCTTCTGTGTAGTTTTTATTTGAAGACAGTCCTTTTTCCAATATAGGCCTCTTAGCACTCCGAATATCCAATTGCAGTGTCTACAGGAAGAGTTTTTCAGAACGCCTCAATCAAAAGTAAGGTTCAACTCTTTTAGTTGAATGCACAGAAGAGAAAGATATTTCAGAGAATGCTTCAGTGTAGTATTTATTTGAAGATATTCCTTTTTGCACTGTTACCCTCTTAGCGCTCTGAATGTCCAATTGCAGTTTCTACAGAAAGAGTGTTTCAGAACGGCTCAATCAAAAGTAAGGTTCAACACTGTTGGTTGAATGCACAGAACAGAAAGTAGATTCACAGAATGCTTCTGTGCAGTTTATATTTGAAGATCTTCCTTTTTCTACTCTTACCCTCTTAGCGCTCGGAATGTCCACTTGCATTTTCTACAGAAAGCGTGTTCAGAACGGCTCAATCAAAAGTATGCTTTTACTCTGTTAGTTGAATGCATAGATCAGAAAGAAGTTTAACAGAATGCTTCTGTGTCGTTTTTATATGTAGATATTCTTTTTCCCAATATAGGCCTCTTAGCGCTCTGAATGTCCAATTGCAGTTTCTACAGAAAGAGGGTTTCAGAACGGCTCAATCAAAAGTAAGGTTCAACTCAGTTAGTTGAATGCACACAACAGAAAGTAGTTTCACAGAATGCTTCTGTGTAGTTTATATTTGAATATAATCCTTTTTCCAGTATTACCCTCTTAGCGCTCCGAATGTCCACTTGCATTTTCTACAGAAAGAGTGTTCAGAACTGCTCAATCAAAAGTATGGTTTAACTCTGTTAGCTGAATGCACATATCAGAAATAAGTTTCAAAGAATGCTTCTGTGTTGTTTATATTTGAAGATATTCTTTTTCCCAATATAGGCCTCTTAGCGCTCAGAATGTCCAATTGCAGTTTCTACAGAAAGAGTGTTTCAGAACGGCTCCATGAAAAATAAGGTTCAAATCAGTTAGTTGAATGCACAGAACATAAAGAAGTTTCACAGAATGCTTCTGTGTAGTTTATATTTGAAGATAGTCCTTTTTCCAGTATAGGCCTCTTAGCGCTCCGAATATCCAATTGCAGTTTCTACAGAAAGAGTGTTTCAGAACGGCTCAATCAAAAGTAGTGTTCAATTCTTTTAGTTGAATGCACAGAACAGAAAGAAGTTTCACAGAATGATTCTGTGTAGTATTTATTTGAAGATATTCCTTTTTCCACTATTACCCTCTTAGCGCTCGGAATGTCCACTTGCACTTCCTACAGAAAGAGTGTTTCAGGACTGCTCCTTCAAAAATAAGGTTCAACTCTGTTAGTTGAAAGCAGAGAACAGAAAGAAGTTCCATAGAATGCCTCTGTGTACTTTTTATTTGAAGATATTAATTTTTCCGCAATTATTATCTTAGCGCCCCGAATGTCCACTTGCATTTTCTACAGAAAGAGTGTTTCAGAACTGCTAAATCAAAAGTATCGTTTAACTCTGTTAGCTGAATGCACAGATTGGAAAGAAGTTTCACAGAATGCATCTGTGTAGTTTTTATTTGAAGATACTCTTTATCCCAATACAGGCCTCATAGCGCTCAGTATGTTAAATTGCAGTTTCTACAGAAAGAGTGATTCAGAACGGCTCAATCAAAAGTTAGTTGGATGCACAGAAAAAAAAGAAGTTTCACAGAATGCTTCTGTGTAGTTTATATGTGAATATATTCTTTTTCCATTATTACCCTCTTAGCGCTCCGAATGTCCACTTGCATTTTCTACGGAAAGAGTGTTTCAGAACTGCTCAACAAAGGTATGGTTTAATTCTGTTAGCAGAATGCTCAGATGAGAAAGTAGTTTCACAGAATGCTTCTGTGTAGTTTTTATATGAAGATATTATTTTTCACAATATAGGCCTCTTAGCGATCAGAATGTCCAATTGCAGTTTCTAAAGAAAGAGTGTTTCAGAACGGCTCAATCAAAAGTAAGGTTCAACTCTGTTAGTTGAATGCACAGAACAGAAAGAAGTTTCATACAATGCTTCTGTGTAGTTTATATTTGAAGATATTCCTTTTTCTACTATTACCCACTTAGCGCTCGAAATGTCCAGTTGCATTTTCTACAGAAAGAGTGTTTCAGAACTGCTCAATCAAAAGTATGGTTTAACTCTGTTAGCTGAATGCACAGATCAGAAAGTAGTTTCACAGAATGCTTCTGTGTAGTGTTTATATGAAGATATTCTTTTTACCAATATAGGCCTCTTAGCGCTCAGAATGTCCAATTGCAGTTTCTATAGAAAGAGTGTTTCAGAAAGGCTCAATCAAAACTAAGGTTCAACCCTGTTACTTGAATGCACAGAACATAAAGAAGTTTCACAGAATGCTTCTGTGTAGTTTATATTTGAAGATAGTCCTTTTTCCAATATAGGCCTCTTAGCGCTCCGAATATCCAATTGCAGTTTCTACAGAAAGAGTGTTTCAGAACGGCTCAATCAAAAGTAGTGTTCAACTCTTTTAGTTGAATGCACAGAACAGAAAGAAGTTTCACAGAATGATTCTGTGTAGTATTTATTTGAAGATATTCCTTTTTCCACTATTACCGTCTTATCGCTCGGAATGTCCACTTGCACTTGCTACAGAAAGAGTGTTTCAGGACTGCTCCTTCAAAAATAAGGTTCAACCCTGTTAGTTGAAAGCAGAGAACAGAAAGAAGTTTCATAGAATGCCTCTGTGTAGTTTTTATTTGAAGATATTCCTTTTTCCACTATTACCCTCTCAGAGCTCCGAAAGTCCACTTGCATTTTCTGCAGAAAAAGTGTTCAGAACTGCTCAATCAAAAGTATGTTTTAACTCTGTTAGTTGAATGCACAGATCAGAAAGAAGTTTCACAGAATTCTTCTGTGTAGTTTTTATTTGAAGATATTCCTTTTTCCAATATAGGACTCTTAGCGATCCGAATCTCCACTTGCATTTTCTACAGAAAGAGTGTTTCAGAACGGCTCAATCAAAAGTAAGGTTCAACTCTTTTAATTGAATGCACAGAACAGAAAGAAGTTTCACAGAATGCTTCTGTGTAGTATTTAGTTGAAGATATTCCTTTTTCGACTATTACCCTCTTAGCGCTCCGAATATCCACTGGCAGTTTCTACACAAAGAGTGTTTCACAACTGCTCCTTCAAAAGTATGGCTCAATTCTGTTAGTTGAATGCAGAGAACAGAAAGTAGTTTCAGGGAATGCTTCTGTGTAGTTTTTATTTGGAGATATTCCTTTTTCCACTATTATAATCTTAGCGCTCCGAATGTCCACTTGCATTTTCTACAGAGAGAGTGTTCAGAACTGTGCAATCCAAATTATGGTATAAATCTGTTAGCTGAATGCACATATCAGAAATAAATTTCACAGAATGCTTCTGTGTAGATTTTATTTGAAGATATTCTTTTTCCCAATATAGGCCTCTTAGCGCTCAGAATGTCCAATTGCAGTTTCTACAGAAAGAGTGTTTCACAACGGCTCAATCAAAAGTAATGTTCAACCCTGTTAGTTGAATGCACAGAACAGAAAGAAGTTTCATACAATGCTTCTGTGTAGTTTATATTTGAAGATATTCCTTTTCCCAGTATTACCCACTTAGTGCTCCGAATGTCCAGATGCATTTTCTACAGAAAGAGTGTTTCAGAACTGCTCAATCAAAAGTATGGTTTATCACTGTTAGCTGAATGCACAGATCAGAGAGAAGTTTCACAGAATGCTTCTGTGTAGTTTATATTTGAAGATATTCCTTTTTCCACTATTACCCTCTTAGCGCTCCGAATGTCCACTTGCATTTTCTACAGAAAGAGTGTTTCAGAACTGCTCAAACAAATGTATGGTTTAAATCTCTTAGCTGAATGCACAGATCAGAAAGTAGTTTCACAGAATGCTTCTGTGTACTTTTTATTTGAAGATATTCTGCTTCCCATTATAGGCCTCTTAGCGATCAGAATGTGCAATTGCAGTTCCTACAGAAAGAGGATTTTAGAGCGGCTCAGTCAAAATAAGTTTCAACTTTGTTAGTTGAGTGCACAGAACTGAAAGGAGTCTCACAGAATGCTTCTGTGTAGTTCATATATGAATATATTCCTTTTTCCAAAATTACCCTCTTAGCGCTCCGAATGTCCACTTGCATTTTCTACATAAGGTGTGCTCAGAACTTCTCAATCAAAAGTATGGTTTAACTCTCTTAGTTGAATGCACAGATCAGAAAGAAGTTTCACAGAATGCTTATATGTAGTTATAATTTGAAGATATTCCTTTTTCCAATACAGGACACTTAGCGCTCAGAATGTCCAATTGCTGTATCTACAGAAAGAGTGTTTCGGAACTGCTCCATTAAAAGTAAGGTTCAACTCTGTTAGTTGAATGCACGGAACAGAAAGAAGTTTCAGAGAATGCTTCTGTGTAGTATTTATTTGAAGATATTCCTTTTCCCACTATGACCCTCTTAGCGCTCCGAATGTCCACTTGGAGTTTCTACAGAAAGAGTTTCTCAGAACTGCTCCTTCGAAAGTAAGGCTCAACTCTGTTAGTTGAATGCAGAGAACAGAAAGAAGTTTCAGAGAATGGTTCTGTGTAGTTTATACTTGAAGATATTCCTTTTTCCACTATTACCCTCTTAGCGCTCCGAATGTCCATTTGCAGTTTCTACAGAAAGAGTGTTTCAGAACGGCTCAATCAAAAGTAGTGTTCAACTCTTTTAGTTGAATGCACAGAACAGAAAGAAGTTTCACAGAATGATTCTGTGTAGTACTTATTTGAAGATATTCCTTTTTCCACTATTACCCTCTTAGCGCTCGGAATGTCCACTTGCACTTCCTACAGAAAGAGTGTTTCAGAACGGCTCAATCAAAAGTAAGGTTCAACTCGGTTAGTTGAATGCACAGGACAGAAAGAATTTTCACAGAATGCTTCTGTGTAGTTTATATTTCAATATATTTCTTTTTTCCACTATTACCCTCTTAGCGCCCCAAATGTCCACTTGCATTTTCTACAGAAAGAGTGTTCAGAACTGCTTAATCAAAAGTATGATTTAACTCTGGTAGCTGAATGCGCAGATCAGAAAGAAGTTTCACACAATGCTTCTGTGTAGTTTTTATTTGAAGATAGTACTTTTTCCAATATAGACCTCTTAGCGCTCAGAATGTCCAATTGCGGTATCTACAGAAAGAGTGTTTCAGAACTGATCCATCAAAAATAAGGTTGAACATTGTTAGTTGAATGCACGGAAGAGAGAGGAGTTTCAGTGAATGCTTCTGTGTAGTTTATATTTGAAGATATTCCTTTTTTCACTATTACCCTCTTAGCGCTCTGAATGTCCACTTGCATTTACTACAGAAAGAGGGTTTCTGAACTCCTCAATCAAAAGTATGGTTTAACTCTGTTAGCTGAATGCACAGATCAGAAAGGACTTTCACAGAATGCTTCTGTGTGGTTATTATTTGAAGATAGTCCTTTTTCCAATATAGGCCTCTTAGCGCTCCGAATAGCCAATTGCAGTTTCTACATAAAGAGTGTTTCAGAACGGCTCAATCAAAAGTAAGTTTCAACTCTTTCATTTGAAAGCACAGAACAGAAAAGAGTTTCACAGAATGCTTCTGTGTAGAATTTAGTTGAAGATATTCTTTTTGCCACTATTACCATCTTAGCGCTCCGAATGTCCACTTGAAGTTTCTACAGAAAGAGTGTTTCAGAACTGCTCCTTCAAAAATAAGGCTCAACTCTGTTAGTTGAATGCAGAGGACAGAAAGTAGTTTCAGAGAATCCTTCTGTGTAGTTTTTATATGGAGATATGCCTTTTTCGGCTATTACAATCTTAGCGCTCCGAATATCCACTTCCATTTTCTACAGAAAGAGTGTTTCATAACTGCTCAATCAAAAGTATGGTTTAACTCTGTTAGTTGAAAGCACAGATCAGAAAGAAGTTTCACAGAATGCTTCTGTGTAGTTTTTATTTGAAGATATTCCTTTTTCCCAAAATAGGCCTCTTAGCGTTCAGAATGTCCAATTGCAGTATCTACAGAAAGAGTGTTTCAGAACTGCTCCATCAAAAGTAAGGTTCAACACTGTTAGTTGAATGCACGGAACAGTAAGAAGATTCAGAGAATGCTTCTGTGTAGTTTATACTTGAAGATATTCCTTTTTCCACTATTACCCTCTTAGCCCTCCGAATGTCCACTTGCATTTTCTACAGAAAGAGTGGTCAGAACTGCTGAATCAAAAGTATGGTTTAACTCTGTTAGTTCAATGCACAGATCAGAAAGAAGTTTCACAGAATGCTTCTTTGTAGTTTTTATTTGAAGATACTCTTTTTCCCAATATAGGCCTCTTAGCGCTCAGAATGTCCAATTGCAGTTACTACAGAAAGAGTGTTTCAGAACGGCTCAATCAAAAGTAAGGTTCAACTCGGTTAGTTGAATGCACAGAACAGAAACAAGTTTCACAGAATGCTTCTGTGTAGTTTATATTTGAAGTTATTCCTTTCTCCACAATTACCCTCTTTGCGCTCCGAATGTCCACTTGCATTTTCTACAGAAGGAGTGTTCTGAACTCCTCAATCAAAAGTATGGTTTAACTCTGTTAGTTGAATGCACAGATGAGAAAGAAGTTTCACAGAATGATTCTGTGTAGTATTTATTTGAAGATATTCCTTTATCCAATATAGGACCCTTAGCGCTCAGAATGTCCAATTGCAGTATCTACAGAAAGAGTGTTTTAGAACTGCTCCTTCCGAAGTAAAGCTCAACTCTGTTAGTTGAAAGCAGAGATCAGAAAGAAGATTCAGAGAATGATTCTTTGTAGTTTTTATTTGGAGATATTCCTTTTTCCACTATTACCATCTTGGCGCTCCGAATGTCTACTTGCATTTTCTACAGAAAGACTGTTTCAGAACTGCTCAATCAAAAGTGTGGTTTAACTCTGTTAGCTGAATGCACAGATCAGAAAGAAGTTTCACAGAATGATTCTGTGTAGTATTTATTTGAAGATATTCCTTTATCCAATATAGGACCCTTAGCGCTCAGAATGTCCAATTGCAGTATCTACAGAAAGAGTGTTTTAGAACTGCTCCTTCCGAAGTAAAGCTCAACTCTGTTAGTTGAAAGCAGAGAACAGAAAGAAGATTCAGAGAATGATTCTGTGTAGTTTTTATTTGGAGATATTCCTTTTTCCACTATTACCATCTTGGCGCTCCGAATGTCTACTTGCATTTTCTACAGAAAGACTGTTTCAGAACTGCTCAATCAAAAGTATGGTTTAACTCTGTTAGCTGAATGCACAGATCAGAAAGAAGTTTCACAGAATGCTTCTGTGTAGTTTTTATTTGAAGATATCCTTTTTCTCAGTGTAGGCCTCTTAGCTCTCAGAATGTCCAATTGCAGTTTCTACAGAAAGAGGGTTTCAGAACGGCTCAATCAAAAGTAAGGTTCAACTCTGTTAGTTGAATGCACAGAACAGAAACAAGTTTCACAGAATGCTTCTGTGTAGTTTATATTTGAAGTTATTCCTTTTTCCACTATTACCCTATTAGCGCTCTGAATGTCCACTTGCATTTTCTACAGAAAGTCTATTCAGAACTGCTCAATCAAAAGTATGGTTTAACTCTCTTACCTGAATGCTCAGATCAGAAAGAAGGTTCACAGAATGCTTCTGTGTAGTTTTTATTTGCACATAGTACTTTTTCCAATATAGGCCTCTTAGCGCTTCTAATCTCCAATTGCAGTTTCTACAGAAGGAGGGTTTCAGAATGGCTCAATCAAAAGTAATGTTCAACACCTTTAGTTGAATGCACAGAACAGAAAGCAGTTTCACAGAATGCTTCTGTGTAGTATTTATTTGAATATATTCCTTTTTCCACTATTACCGTCTTAGCGCTCAGAATGTCCACTTGCATTTTCTACAGAAAGAGTGTTCAGAACTGCACAATCAATAGATTGTTTTACATCTGTTAGGTGAATGCACAGATCAGAACGAGGTTTCACAGAATGCTTCTGTGTAGTTTTTATTTGAAGATATTGCTTTTTCCAATATGGGACTCTTATCGCTCAGATTATGCAATTGCAGTATCTATAGAGAGTGTTTCAGAACAGCTCAATCTAAACTAAGGTTCAACGCTGTTAGTTGAATACATGGAACAGAAGGAAGTTTCAGAGAATGTTTCTGTGTAGTTTATATTTGAAGATATTCCTTTTTACACTATTACCCTCTTAGCGCTCCGAATTTCCACTTGCAGTTTCTACAGAAAGAGAGTTTTAGAACTGCTCCTTCAAAAGGAAGGCTCAAATCTGTTAGTTGAATGCAGAGAACAGAAAGAAGTTTCAGAGAATGCTACTGTGTAGTTTTTATTTGGAGATATCCTTTATCCTCTATTACCATCTTAGCGTTCCGAATGTCCACTTGCATTTTCTACAGAAAGAGAGTTTCAGAACTGCTCAATCAACAGTATGGTTTAAATCTGTTAGCTAAATGCACAGATCAGAAATAAGTTTCACAGAATGCTTCTGTGTAGATTTTATTTGAAGATATTCTTTTTCCCAATATAGGCCTCTTAGCGCTCAGAATGTCCAATTGCAGTTTCTACAGAAAGAGTGTTTCACAACGGCTCAATCAAAAGTAATGTTCAACCCTGTTAGTTGAATGCACAGAACAGAAAGAAGTTTCATACAATGCTTCTGTGTAGTTTATATTTGAAGATATTCCTTTTCCCAGTATTACCCACTTAGTGCTCCGAATGTCCAGTTGCATTTTGTACAGAAAGAGTGTTTCAGAACTGCTCAATCAAAAGTATGGTTTAAATCTGTTAGCTAAATGCCCAGATCAGAAAGAAGTTTCACAAAATGCTTCTGTGTAGTTTTTATTGGAAGATATTCTTTTTCCCAATATAGGCCTCTTTGCGCTCAGAATGTCCAATTGCAGTTTCTACAGAAAGAGTGTTTCAGAACGGCTCAATCAAAAGTAAGGTTCAACTCTGTTAGTTGAATGCACAGAACAGAAAGAAGTTTCACAGAATGCTTCTGTGTAGTTTATATTTGAAGATAGTCCTTTTTCCAATATAGGCCTCTTAGCGCTCCTAATATCCAATTGCAGTTTCTACAGAAAGAGTGTTTCAGAACGGCTCAATCAAAGGGAAGGTTCAACTCTTATAGTTGATTGCACAGAACAGAATGATGTTCAACAGAAGGCTTCTGTGTAGTATTTATTTTAATATATTCCTTTTTCCACTATTACCCTCTTAGGGCTCCGAATGTCCGCTTGCATTTTCCACAGAAAGAGTGTTCAGAACTGCTGAATCTAAAGTATGGTTTAACTCTGTTAGTTGAATGCACAGATCAGAAAGAAGTTTCACAGAATTCTTCTGGGTAGTTTTTATTTGAAGATATTCCTTTTTCCAATATAGGACTCTTAGCGCTCAGAATGTCCAATTGCAATATCTATAGAAAGAGTATTTCAGAAATGCTCAATCAAAAGTAAGGTTCATCTCTGTTAGTTGAGTGCACGGAACAGAAAGAAGTTTCAGAGAATGCTTCTGTGTAGTTTATATTTGAGGATATTCCTTTTTCCACTATTACCGTCTTAGCGCTCCGTATGTCCACTTGCATTTTCTACAAAAAGAGTGTATCAGAACTGCTCAATCAAAAGTATGTTTTAACTCTGTTAGCTGAATGTACAGATTAGAAAGAAGTTTCACAGAAGGCTTCTGTGTAGTTTTTATTTGAAGACAGTCCTTTTTCCAATATAGGCCTCTTAGCACTCCGAATATCCAATTGCAGTGTCTACAGGAAGAGTTTTTCAGAACGCCTCAATCAAAAGTAAGGTTCAACTCTTTTAGTTGAATGCACAGAAGAGAAAGATATTTCAGAGAATGCTTCAGTGTAGTATTTATTTGAAGATATTCCTTTTTGCACTGTTACCCTCTTAGCGCTCTGAATGTCCAATTGCAGTTTCTACAGAAAGAGTGTTTCAGAACGGCTCAATCAAAAGTAAGGTTCAACACTGTTGGTTGAATGCACAGAACAGAAAGTAGATTCACAGAATGCTTCTGTGCAGTTTATATTTGAAGATCTTCCTTTTTCTACTCTTACCCTCTTAGCGCTCGGAATGTCCACTTGCATTTTCTACAGAAAGCGTGTTCAGAACGGCTCAATCAAAAGTATGCTTTTACTCTGTTAGTTGAATGCATAGATCAGAAAGAAGTTTAACAGAATGCTTCTGTGTCGTTTTTATATGTAGATATTCTTTTTCCCAATATAGGCCTCTTAGCGCTCTGAATGTCCAATTGCAGTTTCTACAGAAAGAGGGTTTCAGAACGGCTCAATCAAAAGTAAGGTTCAACTCAGTTAGTTGAATGCACACAACAGAAAGTAGTTTCACAGAATGCTTCTGTGTAGTTTATATTTGAATATAATCCTTTTTCCAGTATTACCCTCTTAGCGCTCCGAATGTCCACTTGCATTTTCTACAGAAAGAGTGTTCAGAACTGCTCAATCAAAAGTATGGTTTAACTCTGTTAGCTGAATGCACATATCAGAAATAAGTTTCAAAGAATGCTTCTGTGTTGTTTATATTTGAAGATATTCTTTTTCCCAATATAGGCCTCTTAGCGCTCAGAATGTCCAATTGCAGTTTCTACAGAAAGAGTGTTTCAGAACGGCTCCATGAAAAATAAGGTTCAAATCAGTTAGTTGAATGCACAGAACATAAAGAAGTTTCACAGAATGCTTCTGTGTAGTTTATATTTGAAGATAGTCCTTTTTCCAGTATAGGCCTCTTAGCGCTCCGAATATCCAATTGCAGTTTCTACAGAAAGAGTGTTTCAGAACGGCTCAATCAAAAGTAGTGTTCAATTCTTTTAGTTGAATGCACAGAACAGAAAGAAGTTTCACAGAATGATTCTGTGTAGTATTTATTTGAAGATATTCCTTTTTCCACTATTACCCTCTTAGCGCTCGGAATGTCCACTTGCACTTCCTACAGAAAGAGTGTTTCAGGACTGCTCCTTCAAAAATAAGGTTCAACTCTGTTAGTTGAAAGCAGAGAACAGAAAGAAGTTCCATAGAATGCCTCTGTGTACTTTTTATTTGAAGATATTAATTTTTCCGCAATTATTATCTTAGCGCCCCGAATGTCCACTTGCATTTTCTACAGAAAGAGTGTTTCAGAACTGCTAAATCAAAAGTATCGTTTAACTCTGTTAGCTGAATGCACAGATTGGAAAGAAGTTTCACAGAATGCATCTGTGTAGTTTTTATTTGAAGATACTCTTTATCCCAATACAGGCCTCATAGCGCTCAGTATGTTAAATTGCAGTTTCTACAGAAAGAGTGATTCAGAACGGCTCAATCAAAAGTTAGTTGGATGCACAGAAAAAAAAGAAGTTTCACAGAATGCTTCTGTGTAGTTTATATGTGAATATATTCTTTTTCCATTATTACCCTCTTAGCGCTCCGAATGTCCACTTGCATTTTCTACGGAAAGAGTGTTTCAGAACTGCTCAACAAAGGTATGGTTTAATTCTGTTAGCAGAATGCTCAGATGAGAAAGTAGTTTCACAGAATGCTTCTGTGTAGTTTTTATATGAAGATATTATTTTTCACAATATAGGCCTCTTAGCGATCAGAATGTCCAATTGCAGTTTCTAAAGAAAGAGTGTTTCAGAACGGCTCAATCAAAAGTAAGGTTCAACTCTGTTAGTTGAATGCACAGAACAGAAAGAAGTTTCATACAATGCTTCTGTGTAGTTTATATTTGAAGATATTCCTTTTTCTACTATTACCCACTTAGCGCTCGAAATGTCCAGTTGCATTTTCTACAGAAAGAGTGTTTCAGAACTGCTCAATCAAAAGTATGGTTTAACTCTGTTAGCTGAATGCACAGATCAGAAAGTAGTTTCACAGAATGCTTCTGTGTAGTGTTTATATGAAGATATTCTTTTTACCAATATAGGCCTCTTAGCGCTCAGAATGTCCAATTGCAGTTTCTATAGAAAGAGTGTTTCAGAAAGGCTCAATCAAAACTAAGGTTCAACCCTGTTACTTGAATGCACAGAACATAAAGAAGTTTCACAGAATGCTTCTGTGTAGTTTATATTTGAAGATAGTCCTTTTTCCAATATAGGCCTCTTAGCGCTCCGAATATCCAATTGCAGTTTCTACAGAAAGAGTGTTTCAGAACGGCTCAATCAAAAGTAGTGTTCAACTCTTTTAGTTGAATGCACAGAACAGAAAGAAGTTTCACAGAATGATTCTGTGTAGTATTTATTTGAAGATATTCCTTTTTCCACTATTACCGTCTTATCGCTCGGAATGTCCACTTGCACTTGCTACAGAAAGAGTGTTTCAGGACTGCTCCTTCAAAAATAAGGTTCAACCCTGTTAGTTGAAAGCAGAGAACAGAAAGAAGTTTCATAGAATGCCTCTGTGTAGTTTTTATTTGAAGATATTCCTTTTTCCACTATTACCCTCTCAGAGCTCCGAAAGTCCACTTGCATTTTCTGCAGAAAAAGTGTTCAGAACTGCTCAATCAAAAGTATGTTTTAACTCTGTTAGTTGAATGCACAGATCAGAAAGAAGTTTCACAGAATTCTTCTGTGTAGTTTTTATTTGAAGATATTCCTTTTTCCAATATAGGACTCTTAGCGATCCGAATCTCCACTTGCATTTTCTACAGAAAGAGTGTTTCAGAACGGCTCAATCAAAAGTAAGGTTCAACTCTTTTAATTGAATGCACAGAACAGAAAGAAGTTTCACAGAATGCTTCTGTGTAGTATTTAGTTGAAGATATTCCTTTTTCGACTATTACCCTCTTAGCGCTCCGAATATCCACTGGCAGTTTCTACACAAAGAGTGTTTCACAACTGCTCCTTCAAAAGTATGGCTCAATTCTGTTAGTTGAATGCAGAGAACAGAAAGTAGTTTCAGGGAATGCTTCTGTGTAGTTTTTATTTGGAGATATTCCTTTTTCCACTATTATAATCTTAGCGCTCCGAATGTCCACTTGCATTTTCTACAGAGAGAGTGTTCAGAACTGTGCAATCCAAATTATGGTATAAATCTGTTAGCTGAATGCACATATCAGAAATAAATTTCACAGAATGCTTCTGTGTAGATTTTATTTGAAGATATTCTTTTTCCCAATATAGGCCTCTTAGCGCTCAGAATGTCCAATTGCAGTTTCTACAGAAAGAGTGTTTCACAACGGCTCAATCAAAAGTAATGTTCAACCCTGTTAGTTGAATGCACAGAACAGAAAGAAGTTTCATACAATGCTTCTGTGTAGTTTATATTTGAAGATATTCCTTTTCCCAGTATTACCCACTTAGTGCTCCGAATGTCCAGATGCATTTTCTACAGAAAGAGTGTTTCAGAACTGCTCAATCAAAAGTATGGTTTATCACTGTTAGCTGAATGCACAGATCAGAGAGAAGTTTCACAGAATGCTTCTGTGTAGTTTATATTTGAAGATATTCCTTTTTCCACTATTACCCTCTTAGCGCTCCGAATGTCCACTTGCATTTTCTACAGAAAGAGTGTTTCAGAACTGCTCAAACAAATGTATGGTTTAAATCTCTTAGCTGAATGCACAGATCAGAAAGTAGTTTCACAGAATGCTTCTGTGTACTTTTTATTTGAAGATATTCTGCTTCCCATTATAGGCCTCTTAGCGATCAGAATGTGCAATTGCAGTTCCTACAGAAAGAGGATTTTAGAGCGGCTCAGTCAAAATAAGTTTCAACTTTGTTAGTTGAGTGCACAGAACTGAAAGGAGTCTCACAGAATGCTTCTGTGTAGTTCATATATGAATATATTCCTTTTTCCAAAATTACCCTCTTAGCGCTCCGAATGTCCACTTGCATTTTCTACATAAGGTGTGCTCAGAACTTCTCAATCAAAAGTATGGTTTAACTCTCTTAGTTGAATGCACAGATCAGAAAGAAGTTTCACAGAATGCTTATATGTAGTTATAATTTGAAGATATTCCTTTTTCCAATACAGGACACTTAGCGCTCAGAATGTCCAATTGCTGTATCTACAGAAAGAGTGTTTCGGAACTGCTCCATTAAAAGTAAGGTTCAACTCTGTTAGTTGAATGCACGGAACAGAAAGAAGTTTCAGAGAATGCTTCTGTGTAGTATTTATTTGAAGATATTCCTTTTCCCACTATGACCCTCTTAGCGCTCCGAATGTCCACTTGGAGTTT
Organism: Symphalangus syndactylus; assembly: GCF_028878055.3. Taxonomy (NCBI): domain Eukaryota; kingdom Metazoa; phylum Chordata; class Mammalia; order Primates; family Hylobatidae; genus Symphalangus; species Symphalangus syndactylus. The sequence continues at coordinate 72,480,107 of NC_072428.2, read as the reverse complement.
CTACAGAAAGAGTTTCTCAGAACTGCTCCTTCGAAAGTAAGGCTCAACTCTGTTAGTTGAATGCAGAGAACAGAAAGAAGTTTCAGAGAATGGTTCTGTGTAGTTTATACTTGAAGATATTCCTTTTTCCACTATTACCCTCTTAGCGCTCCGAATGTCCATTTGCAGTTTCTACAGAAAGAGTGTTTCAGAACGGCTCAATCAAAAGTAGTGTTCAACTCTTTTAGTTGAATGCACAGAACAGAAAGAAGTTTCACAGAATGATTCTGTGTAGTACTTATTTGAAGATATTCCTTTTTCCACTATTACCCTCTTAGCGCTCGGAATGTCCACTTGCACTTCCTACAGAAAGAGTGTTTCAGAACGGCTCAATCAAAAGTAAGGTTCAACTCGGTTAGTTGAATGCACAGGACAGAAAGAATTTTCACAGAATGCTTCTGTGTAGTTTATATTTCAATATATTTCTTTTTTCCACTATTACCCTCTTAGCGCCCCAAATGTCCACTTGCATTTTCTACAGAAAGAGTGTTCAGAACTGCTTAATCAAAAGTATGATTTAACTCTGGTAGCTGAATGCGCAGATCAGAAAGAAGTTTCACACAATGCTTCTGTGTAGTTTTTATTTGAAGATAGTACTTTTTCCAATATAGACCTCTTAGCGCTCAGAATGTCCAATTGCGGTATCTACAGAAAGAGTGTTTCAGAACTGATCCATCAAAAATAAGGTTGAACATTGTTAGTTGAATGCACGGAAGAGAGAGGAGTTTCAGTGAATGCTTCTGTGTAGTTTATATTTGAAGATATTCCTTTTTTCACTATTACCCTCTTAGCGCTCTGAATGTCCACTTGCATTTACTACAGAAAGAGGGTTTCTGAACTCCTCAATCAAAAGTATGGTTTAACTCTGTTAGCTGAATGCACAGATCAGAAAGGACTTTCACAGAATGCTTCTGTGTGGTTATTATTTGAAGATAGTCCTTTTTCCAATATAGGCCTCTTAGCGCTCCGAATAGCCAATTGCAGTTTCTACATAAAGAGTGTTTCAGAACGGCTCAATCAAAAGTAAGTTTCAACTCTTTCATTTGAAAGCACAGAACAGAAAAGAGTTTCACAGAATGCTTCTGTGTAGAATTTAGTTGAAGATATTCTTTTTGCCACTATTACCATCTTAGCGCTCCGAATGTCCACTTGAAGTTTCTACAGAAAGAGTGTTTCAGAACTGCTCCTTCAAAAATAAGGCTCAACTCTGTTAGTTGAATGCAGAGGACAGAAAGTAGTTTCAGAGAATCCTTCTGTGTAGTTTTTATATGGAGATATGCCTTTTTCGGCTATTACAATCTTAGCGCTCCGAATATCCACTTCCATTTTCTACAGAAAGAGTGTTTCATAACTGCTCAATCAAAAGTATGGTTTAACTCTGTTAGTTGAAAGCACAGATCAGAAAGAAGTTTCACAGAATGCTTCTGTGTAGTTTTTATTTGAAGATATTCCTTTTTCCCAAAATAGGCCTCTTAGCGTTCAGAATGTCCAATTGCAGTATCTACAGAAAGAGTGTTTCAGAACTGCTCCATCAAAAGTAAGGTTCAACACTGTTAGTTGAATGCACGGAACAGTAAGAAGATTCAGAGAATGCTTCTGTGTAGTTTATACTTGAAGATATTCCTTTTTCCACTATTACCCTCTTAGCCCTCCGAATGTCCACTTGCATTTTCTACAGAAAGAGTGGTCAGAACTGCTGAATCAAAAGTATGGTTTAACTCTGTTAGTTCAATGCACAGATCAGAAAGAAGTTTCACAGAATGCTTCTTTGTAGTTTTTATTTGAAGATACTCTTTTTCCCAATATAGGCCTCTTAGCGCTCAGAATGTCCAATTGCAGTTACTACAGAAAGAGTGTTTCAGAACGGCTCAATCAAAAGTAAGGTTCAACTCGGTTAGTTGAATGCACAGAACAGAAACAAGTTTCACAGAATGCTTCTGTGTAGTTTATATTTGAAGTTATTCCTTTCTCCACAATTACCCTCTTTGCGCTCCGAATGTCCACTTGCATTTTCTACAGAAGGAGTGTTCTGAACTCCTCAATCAAAAGTATGGTTTAACTCTGTTAGTTGAATGCACAGATGAGAAAGAAGTTTCACAGAATGATTCTGTGTAGTATTTATTTGAAGATATTCCTTTATCCAATATAGGACCCTTAGCGCTCAGAATGTCCAATTGCAGTATCTACAGAAAGAGTGTTTTAGAACTGCTCCTTCCGAAGTAAAGCTCAACTCTGTTAGTTGAAAGCAGAGATCAGAAAGAAGATTCAGAGAATGATTCTTTGTAGTTTTTATTTGGAGATATTCCTTTTTCCACTATTACCATCTTGGCGCTCCGAATGTCTACTTGCATTTTCTACAGAAAGACTGTTTCAGAACTGCTCAATCAAAAGTGTGGTTTAACTCTGTTAGCTGAATGCACAGATCAGAAAGAAGTTTCACAGAATGATTCTGTGTAGTATTTATTTGAAGATATTCCTTTATCCAATATAGGACCCTTAGCGCTCAGAATGTCCAATTGCAGTATCTACAGAAAGAGTGTTTTAGAACTGCTCCTTCCGAAGTAAAGCTCAACTCTGTTAGTTGAAAGCAGAGAACAGAAAGAAGATTCAGAGAATGATTCTGTGTAGTTTTTATTTGGAGATATTCCTTTTTCCACTATTACCATCTTGGCGCTCCGAATGTCTACTTGCATTTTCTACAGAAAGACTGTTTCAGAACTGCTCAATCAAAAGTATGGTTTAACTCTGTTAGCTGAATGCACAGATCAGAAAGAAGTTTCACAGAATGCTTCTGTGTAGTTTTTATTTGAAGATATCCTTTTTCTCAGTGTAGGCCTCTTAGCTCTCAGAATGTCCAATTGCAGTTTCTACAGAAAGAGGGTTTCAGAACGGCTCAATCAAAAGTAAGGTTCAACTCTGTTAGTTGAATGCACAGAACAGAAACAAGTTTCACAGAATGCTTCTGTGTAGTTTATATTTGAAGTTATTCCTTTTTCCACTATTACCCTATTAGCGCTCTGAATGTCCACTTGCATTTTCTACAGAAAGTCTATTCAGAACTGCTCAATCAAAAGTATGGTTTAACTCTCTTACCTGAATGCTCAGATCAGAAAGAAGGTTCACAGAATGCTTCTGTGTAGTTTTTATTTGCACATAGTACTTTTTCCAATATAGGCCTCTTAGCGCTTCTAATCTCCAATTGCAGTTTCTACAGAAGGAGGGTTTCAGAATGGCTCAATCAAAAGTAATGTTCAACACCTTTAGTTGAATGCACAGAACAGAAAGCAGTTTCACAGAATGCTTCTGTGTAGTATTTATTTGAATATATTCCTTTTTCCACTATTACCGTCTTAGCGCTCAGAATGTCCACTTGCATTTTCTACAGAAAGAGTGTTCAGAACTGCACAATCAATAGATTGTTTTACATCTGTTAGGTGAATGCACAGATCAGAACGAGGTTTCACAGAATGCTTCTGTGTAGTTTTTATTTGAAGATATTGCTTTTTCCAATATGGGACTCTTATCGCTCAGATTATGCAATTGCAGTATCTATAGAGAGTGTTTCAGAACAGCTCAATCTAAGGTTCAACGCTGTTAGTTGAATACATGGAACAGAAGGAAGTTTCAGAGAATGTTTCTGTGTAGTTTATATTTGAAGATATTCCTTTTTACACTATTACCCTCTTAGCGCTCCGAATTTCCACTTGCAGTTTCTACAGAAAGAGAGTTTTAGAACTGCTCCTTCAAAAGGAAGGCTCAAATCTGTTAGTTGAATGCAGAGAACAGAAAGAAGTTTCAGAGAATGCTACTGTGTAGTTTTTATTTGGAGATATCCTTTATCCTCTATTACCATCTTAGCGTTCCGAATGTCCACTTGCATTTTCTACAGAAAGAGAGTTTCAGAACTGCTCAATCAACAGTATGGTTTAAATCTGTTAGCTAAATGCACAGATCAGAAATAAGTTTCACAGAATGCTTCTGTGTAGATTTTATTTGAAGATATTCTTTTTCCCAATATAGGCCTCTTAGCGCTCAGAATGTCCAATTGCAGTTTCTACAGAAAGAGTGTTTCACAACGGCTCAATCAAAAGTAATGTTCAACCCTGTTAGTTGAATGCACAGAACAGAAAGAAGTTTCATACAATGCTTCTGTGTAGTTTATATTTGAAGATATTCCTTTTCCCAGTATTACCCACTTAGTGCTCCGAATGTCCAGTTGCATTTTGTACAGAAAGAGTGTTTCAGAACTGCTCAATCAAAAGTATGGTTTAAATCTGTTAGCTAAATGCCCAGATCAGAAAGAAGTTTCACAAAATGCTTCTGTGTAGTTTTTATTGGAAGATATTCTTTTTCCCAATATAGGCCTCTTTGCGCTCAGAATGTCCAATTGCAGTTTCTACAGAAAGAGTGTTTCAGAACGGCTCAATCAAAAGTAAGGTTCAACTCTGTTAGTTGAATGCACAGAACAGAAAGAAGTTTCACAGAATGCTTCTGTGTAGTTTATATTTGAAGATAGTCCTTTTTCCAATATAGGCCTCTTAGCGCTCCTAATATCCAATTGCAGTTTCTACAGAAAGAGTGTTTCAGAACGGCTCAATCAAAGGGAAGGTTCAACTCTTATAGTTGATTGCACAGAACAGAATGATGTTCAACAGAAGGCTTCTGTGTAGTATTTATTTTAATATATTCCTTTTTCCACTATTACCCTCTTAGGGCTCCGAATGTCCGCTTGCATTTTCCACAGAAAGAGTGTTCAGAACTGCTGAATCTAAAGTATGGTTTAACTCTGTTAGTTGAATGCACAGATCAGAAAGAAGTTTCACAGAATTCTTCTGGGTAGTTTTTATTTGAAGATATTCCTTTTTCCAATATAGGACTCTTAGCGCTCAGAATGTCCAATTGCAATATCTATAGAAAGAGTATTTCAGAAATGCTCAATCAAAAGTAAGGTTCATCTCTGTTAGTTGAGTGCACGGAACAGAAAGAAGTTTCAGAGAATGCTTCTGTGTAGTTTATATTTGAGGATATTCCTTTTTCCACTATTACCGTCTTAGCGCTCCGTATGTCCACTTGCATTTTCTACAAAAAGAGTGTATCAGAACTGCTCAATCAAAAGTATGTTTTAACTCTGTTAGCTGAATGTACAGATTAGAAAGAAGTTTCACAGAAGGCTTCTGTGTAGTTTTTATTTGAAGACAGTCCTTTTTCCAATATAGGCCTCTTAGCACTCCGAATATCCAATTGCAGTGTCTACAGGAAGAGTTTTTCAGAACGCCTCAATCAAAAGTAAGGTTCAACTCTTTTAGTTGAATGCACAGAAGAGAAAGATATTTCAGAGAATGCTTCAGTGTAGTATTTATTTGAAGATATTCCTTTTTGCACTGTTACCCTCTTAGCGCTCTGAATGTCCAATTGCAGTTTCTACAGAAAGAGTGTTTCAGAACGGCTCAATCAAAAGTAAGGTTCAACACTGTTGGTTGAATGCACAGAACAGAAAGTAGATTCACAGAATGCTTCTGTGCAGTTTATATTTGAAGATCTTCCTTTTTCTACTCTTACCCTCTTAGCGCTCGGAATGTCCACTTGCATTTTCTACAGAAAGCGTGTTCAGAACGGCTCAATCAAAAGTATGCTTTTACTCTGTTAGTTGAATGCATAGATCAGAAAGAAGTTTAACAGAATGCTTCTGTGTCGTTTTTATATGTAGATATTCTTTTTCCCAATATAGGCCTCTTAGCGCTCTGAATGTCCAATTGCAGTTTCTACAGAAAGAGGGTTTCAGAACGGCTCAATCAAAAGTAAGGTTCAACTCAGTTAGTTGAATGCACACAACAGAAAGTAGTTTCACAGAATGCTTCTGTGTAGTTTATATTTGAATATAATCCTTTTTCCAGTATTACCCTCTTAGCGCTCCGAATGTCCACTTGCATTTTCTACAGAAAGAGTGTTCAGAACTGCTCAATCAAAAGTATGGTTTAACTCTGTTAGCTGAATGCACATATCAGAAATAAGTTTCAAAGAATGCTTCTGTGTTGTTTATATTTGAAGATATTCTTTTTCCCAATATAGGCCTCTTAGCGCTCAGAATGTCCAATTGCAGTTTCTACAGAAAGAGTGTTTCAGAACGGCTCCATGAAAAATAAGGTTCAAATCAGTTAGTTGAATGCACAGAACATAAAGAAGTTTCACAGAATGCTTCTGTGTAGTTTATATTTGAAGATAGTCCTTTTTCCAGTATAGGCCTCTTAGCGCTCCGAATATCCAATTGCAGTTTCTACAGAAAGAGTGTTTCAGAACGGCTCAATCAAAAGTAGTGTTCAATTCTTTTAGTTGAATGCACAGAACAGAAAGAAGTTTCACAGAATGATTCTGTGTAGTATTTATTTGAAGATATTCCTTTTTCCACTATTACCCTCTTAGCGCTCGGAATGTCCACTTGCACTTCCTACAGAAAGAGTGTTTCAGGACTGCTCCTTCAAAAATAAGGTTCAACTCTGTTAGTTGAAAGCAGAGAACAGAAAGAAGTTCCATAGAATGCCTCTGTGTACTTTTTATTTGAAGATATTAATTTTTCCGCAATTATTATCTTAGCGCCCCGAATGTCCACTTGCATTTTCTACAGAAAGAGTGTTTCAGAACTGCTAAATCAAAAGTATCGTTTAACTCTGTTAGCTGAATGCACAGATTGGAAAGAAGTTTCACAGAATGCATCTGTGTAGTTTTTATTTGAAGATACTCTTTATCCCAATACAGGCCTCATAGCGCTCAGTATGTTAAATTGCAGTTTCTACAGAAAGAGTGATTCAGAACGGCTCAATCAAAAGTTAGTTGGATGCACAGAAAAAAAAGAAGTTTCACAGAATGCTTCTGTGTAGTTTATATGTGAATATATTCTTTTTCCATTATTACCCTCTTAGCGCTCCGAATGTCCACTTGCATTTTCTACGGAAAGAGTGTTTCAGAACTGCTCAATCAAAGGTATGGTTTAATTCTGTTAGCAGAATGCTCAGATGAGAAAGTAGTTTCACAGAATGCTTCTGTGTAGTTTTTATATGAAGATATTATTTTTCACAATATAGGCCTCTTAGCGATCAGAATGTCCAATTGCAGTTTCTAAAGAAAGAGTGTTTCAGAACGGCTCAATCAAAAGTAAGGTTCAACTCTGTTAGTTGAATGCACAGAACAGAAAGAAGTTTCATACAATGCTTCTGTGTAGTTTATATTTGAAGATATTCCTTTTTCTACTATTACCCACTTAGCGCTCGAAATGTCCAGTTGCATTTTCTACAGAAAGAGTGTTTCAGAACTGCTCAATCAAAAGTATGGTTTAACTCTGTTAGCTGAATGCACAGATCAGAAAGTAGTTTCACAGAATGCTTCTGTGTAGTGTTTATATGAAGATATTCTTTTTACCAATATAGGCCTCTTAGCGCTCAGAATGTCCAATTGCAGTTTCTATAGAAAGAGTGTTTCAGAAAGGCTCAATCAAAACTAAGGTTCAACCCTGTTACTTGAATGCACAGAACATAAAGAAGTTTCACAGAATGCTTCTGTGTAGTTTATATTTGAAGATAGTCCTTTTTCCAATATAGGCCTCTTAGCGCTCCGAATATCCAATTGCAGTTTCTACAGAAAGAGTGTTTCAGAACGGCTCAATCAAAAGTAGTGTTCAACTCTTTTAGTTGAATGCACAGAACAGAAAGAAGTTTCACAGAATGATTCTGTGTAGTATTTATTTGAAGATATTCCTTTTTCCACTATTACCGTCTTATCGCTCGGAATGTCCACTTGCACTTGCTACAGAAAGAGTGTTTCAGGACTGCTCCTTCAAAAATAAGGTTCAACCCTGTTAGTTGAAAGCAGAGAACAGAAAGAAGTTTCATAGAATGCCTCTGTGTAGTTTTTATTTGAAGATATTCCTTTTTCCACTATTACCCTCTCAGAGCTCCGAAAGTCCACTTGCATTTTCTGCAGAAAAAGTGTTCAGAACTGCTCAATCAAAAGTGTGTTTTAACTCTGTTAGTTGAATGCACAGATCAGAAAGAAGTTTCACAGAATTCTTCTGTGTAGTTTTTATTTGAAGATATTCCTTTTTCCAATATAGGACTCTTAGCGATCCGAATCTCCACTTGCATTTTCTACAGAAAGAGTGTTTCAGAACGGCTCAATCAAAAGTAAGGTTCAACTCTTTTAATTGAATGCACAGAACAGAAAGAAGTTTCACAGAATGCTTCTGTGTAGTATTTAGTTGAAGATATTCCTTTTTCGACTATTACCCTCTTAGCGCTCCGAATATCCACTGGCAGTTTCTACACAAAGAGTGTTTCACAACTGCTCCTTCAAAAGTATGGCTCAATTCTGTTAGTTGAATGCAGAGAACAGAAAGTAGTTTCAGGGAATGCTTCTGTGTAGTTTTTATTTGGAGATATTCCTTTTTCCACTATTATAATCTTAGCGCTCCGAATGTCCACTTGCATTTTCTACAGAGAGAGTGTTCAGAACTGTGCAATCCAAATTATGGTATAAATCTGTTAGCTGAATGCACATATCAGAAATAAATTTCACAGAATGCTTCTGTGTAGATTTTATTTGAAGATATTCTTTTTCCCAATATAGGCCTCTTAGCGCTCAGAATGTCCAATTGCAGTTTCTACAGAAAGAGTGTTTCACAACGGCTCAATCAAAAGTAATGTTCAACCCTGTTAGTTGAATGCACAGAACAGAAAGAAGTTTCATACAATGCTTCTGTGTAGTTTATATTTGAAGATATTCCTTTTCCCAGTATTACCCACTTAGTGCTCCGAATGTCCAGATGCATTTTCTACAGAAAGAGTGTTTCAGAACTGCTCAATCAAAAGTATGGTTTATCACTGTTAGCTGAATGCACAGATCAGAGAGAAGTTTCACAGAATGCTTCTGTGTAGTTTATATTTGAAGATATTCCTTTTTCCACTATTACCCTCTTAGCGCTCCGAATGTCCACTTGCATTTTCTACAGAAAGAGTGTTTCAGAACTGCTCAAACAAATGTATGGTTTAAATCTCTTAGCTGAATGCACAGATCAGAAAGTAGTTTCACAGAATGCTTCTGTGTACTTTTTATTTGAAGATATTCTGCTTCCCATTATAGGCCTCTTAGCGATCAGAATGTGCAATTGCAGTTCCTACAGAAAGAGGATTTTAGAGCGGCTCAGTCAAAATAAGTTTCAACTTTGTTAGTTGAGTGCACAGAACTGAAAGGAGTCTCACAGAATGCTTCTGTGTAGTTCATATATGAATATATTCCTTTTTCCAAAATTACCCTCTTAGCGCTCCGAATGTCCACTTGCATTTTCTACATAAGGTGTGCTCAGAACTTCTCAATCAAAAGTATGGTTTAACTCTCTTAGTTGAATGCACAGATCAGAAAGAAGTTTCACAGAATGCTTATATGTAGTTATAATTTGAAGATATTCCTTTTTCCAATACAGGACACTTAGCGCTCAGAATGTCCAATTGCTGTATCTACAGAAAGAGTGTTTCGGAACTGCTCCATTAAAAGTAAGGTTCAACTCTGTTAGTTGAATGCACGGAACAGAAAGAAGTTTCAGAGAATGCTTCTGTGTAGTATTTATTTGAAGATATTCCTTTTCCCACTATGACCCTCTTAGCGCTCCGAATGTCCACTTGGAGTTTCTACAGAAAGAGTTTCTCAGAACTGCTCCTTCGAAAGTAAGGCTCAACTCTGTTAGTTGAATGCAGAGAACAGAAAGAAGTTTCAGAGAATGGTTCTGTGTAGTTTATACTTGAAGATATTCCTTTTTCCACTATTACCCTCTTAGCGCTCCGAATGTCCATTTGCATTTTCTACAGAAAGTGTGTTTCAGAACTGCTCAATCAAAAGTATGGTTTAACTCGGTTAGCTGAATGCACAGATCAGAAAGAAGTTTCACAGAATGTTTCTGTGTAGTTTTTATTTGAAGATATTCTTTTTCCCAATATCGGCCTCTTAGCGCTCAGAATGTCCAATTGCATTTTCTACAGAAAGAGTGTTTCAGAACGGCTCAATCAAAAGTAAGGTTCAACTCGGTTAGTTGAATGCACAGGACAGAAAGAATTTTCACAGAATGCTTCTGTGTAGTTTTTATTTCAATATATTTCTTTTTTCCACTATTACCCTCTTAGCGCCCCAAATGTCCACTTGCATTTTCTACAGAAAGAGTGTTCAGAACTGCTTAATCAAAAGTATGATTTAACTCTGGTAGCTGAATGCGCAGATCAGAAAGAAGTTTCACACAATGCTTCTGTGTAGTTTTTATTTGAAGATAGTACTTTTTCCAATATAGACCTCTTAGCGCTCTGAATGTCCAATTGCGGTATCTACAGAAAGAGTGTTTCAGAACTGATCCATCAAAAATAAGGTTGAACATTGTTAGTTGAATGCACGGAAGAGAGAGGAGTTTCAGTGAATGCTTCTGTGTAGTTTATATTTGAAGATATTCCTTTTTTCACTATTACCCTCTTAGCGCTCTGAATGTCCACTTGCATTTACTACAGAAAGAGGGTTTCTGAACTCCTCAATCAAAAGTATGGTTTAACTCTGTTAGCTGAATGCACAGATCAGAAAGGACTTTCACAGAATGCTTCTGTGTGGTTATTATTTGAAGATAGTCCTTTTTCCAATATAGGCCTCTTAGCGCTCCGAATAGCCAATTGCAGTTTCTACATAAAGAGTGTTTCAGAACGGCTCAATCAAAAGTAAGTTTCAACTCTTTCGTTTGAAAGCACAGAACAGAAAAGAGTTTCACAGAATGCTTCTGTGTAGAATTTAGTTGAAGATATTCTTTTTGCCACTATTACCATCTTAGCGCTCCGAATGTCCACTTGAAGTTTCTACAGAAAGAGTGTTTCAGAACTGCTCCTTCAAAAATAAGGCTCAACTCTGTTAGTTGAATGCAGAGGACAGAAAGTAGTTTCAGAGAATCCTTCTGTGTAGTTTTTATATGGAGATATGCCTTTTTCGGCTATTACAATCTTAGCGCTCCGAATATCCACTTCCATTTTCTACAGAAAGAGTGTTTCATAACTGCTCAATCAAAAGTATGGTTTAACTCTGTTAGTTGAAAGCACAGATCAGAAAGAAGTTTCACAGAATGCTTCTGTGTAGTTTTTATTTGAAGATATTCCTTTTTCCCAAAATAGGCCTCTTAGCGTTCAGAATGTCCAATTGCAGTATCTACAGAAAGAGTGTTTCAGAACTGCTCCATCAAAAGTAAGGTTCAACACTGTTAGTTGAATGCACGGAACAGTAAGAAGATTCAGAGAATGCTTCTGTGTAGTTTATACTTGAAGATATTCCTTTTTCCACTATTACCCTCTTAGCCCTCCGAATGTCCACTTGCATTTTCTACAGAAAGAGTGGTCAGAACTGCTGAATCAAAAGTATGGTTTAACTCTGTTAGTTCAATGCACAGATCAGAAAGAAGTTTCACAGAATGCTTCTTTGTAGTTTTTATTTGAAGATACTCTTTTTCCCAATATAGGCCTCTTAGCGCTCAGAATGTCCAATTGCAGTTACTACAGAAAGAGTGTTTCAGAACGGCTCAATCAAAAGTAAGGTTCAACTCGGTTAGTTGAATGCACAGAACAGAAACAAGTTTCACAGAATGCTTCTGTGTAGTTTATATTTGAAGTTATTCCTTTCTCCACAATTACCCTCTTTGCGCTCCGAATGTCCACTTGCATTTTCTACAGAAGGAGTGTTCTGAACTCCTCAATCAAAAGTATGGTTTAACTCTGTTAGTTGAATGCACAGATGAGAAAGAAGTTTCACAGAATGATTCTGTGTAGTATTTATTTGAAGATATTCCTTTATCCAATATAGGACCCTTAGCGCTCAGAATGTCCAATTGCAGTATCTACAGAAAGAGTGTTTTAGAACTGCTCCTTCCGAAGTAAAGCTCAACTCTGTTAGTTGAAAGCAGAGATCAGAAAGAAGATTCAGAGAATGATTCTTTGTAGTTTTTATTTGGAGATATTCCTTTTTCCACTATTACCATCTTGGCGCTCCGAATGTCTACTTGCATTTTCTACAGAAAGACTGTTTCAGAACTGCTCAATCAAAAGTGTGGTTTAACTCTGTTAGCTGAATGCACAGATCAGAAAGAAGTTTCACAGAATGATTCTGTGTAGTATTTATTTGAAGATATTCCTTTATCCAATATAGGACCCTTAGCGCTCAGAATGTCCAATTGCAGTATCTACAGAAAGAGTGTTTTAGAACTGCTCCTTCCGAAGTAAAGCTCAACTCTGTTAGTTGAAAGCAGAGAACAGAAAGAAGATTCAGAGAATGATTCTGTGTAGTTTTTATTTGGAGATATTCCTTTTTCCACTATTACCATCTTGGCGCTCCGAATGTCTACTTGCATTTTCTACAGAAAGACTGTTTCAGAACTGCTCAATCAAAAGTATGGTTTAACTCTGTTAGCTGAATGCACAGATCAGAAAGAAGTTTCACAGAATGCTTCTGTGTAGTTTTTATTTGAAGATATCCTTTTTCTCAGTGTAGGCCTCTTAGCTCTCAGAATGTCCAATTGCAGTTTCTACAGAAAGAGGGTTTCAGAACGGCTCAATCAAAAGTAAGGTTCAACTCTGTTAGTTGAATGCACAGAACAGAAACAAGTTTCACAGAATGCTTCTGTGTAGTTTATATTTGAAGTTATTCCTTTTTCCACTATTACCCTATTAGCGCTCTGAATGTCCACTTGCATTTTCTACAGAAAGTCTATTCAGAACTGCTCAATCAAAAGTATGGTTTAACTCTCTTACCTGAATGCTCAGATCAGAAAGAAGGTTCACAGAATGCTTCTGTGTAGTTTTTATTTGCACATAGTACTTTTTCCAATATAGGCCTCTTAGCGCTTCTAATCTCCAATTGCAGTTTCTACAGAAGGAGGGTTTCAGAATGGCTCAATCAAAAGTAATGTTCAACACCTTTAGTTGAATGCACAGAACAGAAAGCAGTTTCACAGAATGCTTCTGTGTAGTATTTATTTGAATATATTCCTTTTTCCACTATTACCGTCTTAGCGCTCAGAATGTCCACTTGCATTTTCTACAGAAAGAGTGTTCAGAACTGCACAATCAATAGATTGTTTTACATCTGTTAGGTGAATGCACAGATCAGAACGAGGTTTCACAGAATGCTTCTGTGTAGTTTTTATTTGAAGATATTGCTTTTTCCAATATGGGACTCTTATCGCTCAGATTATGCAATTGCAGTATCTATAGAGAGTGTTTCAGAACAGCTCAATCTAAACTAAGGTTCAACGCTGTTAGTTGAATACATGGAACAGAAGGAAGTTTCAGAGAATGTTTCTGTGTAGTTTATATTTGAAGATATTCCTTTTTACACTATTACCCTCTTAGCGCTCCGAATTTCCACTTGCAGTTTCTACAGAAAGAGAGTTTTAGAACTGCTCCTTCAAAAGGAAGGCTCAAATCTGTTAGTTGAATGCAGAGAACAGAAAGAAGTTTCAGAGAATGCTACTGTGTAGTTTTTATTTGGAGATATACTTTATCCTCTATTACCATCTTAGCGTTCCGAATGTCCACTTGCATTTTCTACAGAAAGAGAGTTTCAGAACTGCTCAATCAACAGTATGGTTTAAATCTGTTAGCTAAATGCACAGATCAGAAATAAGTTTCACAGAATGCTTCTGTGTAGATTTTATTTGAAGATATTCTTTTTCCCAATATAGGCCTCTTAGCGCTCAGAATGTCCAATTGCAGTTTCTACAGAAAGAGTGTTTCACAACGGCTCAATCAAAAGTAATGTTCAACCCTGTTAGTTGAATGCACAGAACAGAAAGAAGTTTCATACAATGCTTCTGTGTAGTTTATATTTGAAGATATTCCTTTTCCCAGTATTACCCACTTAGTGCTCCGAATGTCCAGTTGCATTTTGTACAGAAAGAGTGTTTCAGAACTGCTCAATCAAAAGTGTGGTTTAAATCTGTTAGCTAAATGCCCAGATAAGAAAGAAGTTTCACAAAATGCTTCTGTGTAGTTTTTATTGGAAGATATTCTTTTTCCCAATATAGGCCTCTTTGCGCTCAGAATGTCCAATTGCAGTTTCTACAGAAAGAGTGTTTCAGAACGGCTCAATCAAAAGTAAGGTTCAACTCTGTTAGTTGAATGCACAGAACAGAAAGAAGTTTCACAGAATGCTTCTGTGTAGTTTATATTTGAAGATAGTCCTTTTTCCAATATAGGCCTCTTAGCGCTCCTAATATCCAATTGCAGTTTCTACAGAAAGAGTGTTTCAGAACGGCTCAATCAAAGGGAAGGTTCAACTCTTATAGTTGATTGCACAGAACAGAATGATGTTCAACAGAAGGCTTCTGTGTAGTATTTATTTTAATATATTCCTTTTTCCACTATTACCCTCTTAGGGCTCCGAAGGTCCGCTTGCATTTTCCACAGAAAGAGTGTTCAGAACTGCTGAATCTAAAGTATGGTTTAACTCTGTTAGTTGAATGCACAGATCAGAAAGAAGTTTCACAGAATTCTTCTGGGTAGTTTTTATTTGAAGATATTCCTTTTTCCAATATAGGACTCTTAGCGCTCAGAATGTCCAATTGCAATATCTATAGAAAGAGTATTTCAGAAATGCTCAATCAAAAGTAAGGTTCATCTCTGTTAGTTGAGTGCACGGAACAGAAAGAAGTTTCAGAGAATGCTTCTGTGTAGTTTATATTTGAGGATATTCCTTTTTCCACTATTACCGTCTTAGCGCTCCGTATGTCCACTTGCATTTTCTACAAAAAGAGTGTATCAGAACTGCTCAATCAAAAGTATGTTTTAAATCTGTTAGCTGAATGTACAGATTAGAAAGAAGTTTCACAGAAGGCTTCTGTGTAGTTTTTATTTGAAGACAGTCCTTTTTCCAATATAGGCCTCTTAGCACTCCGAATATCCAATTGCAGTGTCTACAGGAAGAGTGTTTCAGAACGCCTCAATCAAAAGTAAGGTTCAACTCTTTTAGTTGAATGCACAGAAGAGAAAGATATTTCAGAGAATGCTTCAGTGTAGTATTTATTTGAAGATATTCCTTTTTGCACTGTTACCCTCTTAGCGCTCTGAATGTCCAATTGCAGTTTCTACAGAAAGAGTGTTTCAGAACGGCTCAATCAAAAGTAAGGTTCAACACTGTTGGTTGAATGCACAGAACAGAAAGTAGATTCACAGAATGCTTCTGTGCAGTTTATATTTGAAGATCTTCCTTTTTCTACTCTTACCCTCTTAGCGCTCCGAATGTCCACTTGCATTTTCTACAGAAAGCGTGTTCAGAACGGCTCAATCAAAAGTATGCTTTTACTCTGTTAGTTGAATGCATAGATCAGAAAGAAGTTTAACAGAATGCTTCTGTGTCGTTTTTATATGTAGATATTCTTTTTCCCAATATAGGCCTCTTAGCGCTCTGAATGTCCAATTGCAGTTTCTACAGAAAGAGGGTTTCAGAACGGCTCAATCAAAAGTAAGGTTCAACTCAGTTAGTTGAATGCACACAACAGAAAGTAGTTTCACAGAATGCTTCTGTGTAGTTTATATTTGAATATAATCCTTTTTCCAGTATTACCCTCTTAGCGCTCCGAATGTCCACTTGCATTTTCTACAGAAAGAGTGTTCAGAACTGCTCAATCAAAAGTATGGTTTAACTCTGTTAGCTGAATGCACATATCAGAAATAAGTTTCAAAGAATGCTTCTGTGTTGTTTATATTTGAAGATATTCTTTTTCCCAATATAGGCCTCTTAGCGCTCAGAATGTCCAATTGCAGTTTCTACAGAAAGAGTGTTTCAGAACGGCTCCATGAAAAATAAGGTTCAAATCAGTTAGTTGAATGCACAGAACATAAAGAAGTTTCACAGAATGCTTCTGTGTAGTTTATATTTGAAGATAGTCCTTTTTCCAGTATAGGCCTCTTAGCGCTCCGAATATCCAATTGCAGTTTCTACAGAAAGAGTGTTTCAGAACGGCTCAATCAAAAGTAGTGTTCAATTCTTTTAGTTGAATGCACAGAACAGAAAGAAGTTTCACAGAATGATTCTGTGTAGTATTTATTTGAAGATATTCCTTTTTCCACTATTACCCTCTTAGCGCTCGGAATGTCCACTTGCACTTCCTACAGAAAGAGTGTTTCAGGACTGCTCCTTCAAAAATAAGGTTCAACTCTGTTAGTTGAAAGCAGAGAACAGAAAGAAGTTCCATAGAATGCCTCTGTGTACTTTTTATTTGAAGATATTAATTTTTCCGCAATTATTATCTTAGCGCCCCGAATGTCCACTTGCATTTTCTACAGAAAGAGTGTTTCAGAACTGCTAAATCAAAAGTATCGTTTAACTCTGTTAGCTGAATGCACAGATTGGAAAGAAGTTTCACAGAATGCATCTGTGTAGTTTTTATTTGAAGATACTCTTTATCCCAATACAGGCCTCATAGCGCTCAGTATGTTAAATTGCAGTTTCTACAGAAAGAGTGATTCAGAACGGCTCAATCAAAAGTTAGTTGGATGCACAGAAAAAAAAGAAGTTTCACAGAATGCTTCTGTGTAGTTTATATGTGAATATATTCTTTTTCCATTATTACCCTCTTAGCGCTCCGAATGTCCACTTGCATTTTCTACGGAAAGAGTGTTTCAGAACTGCTCAATCAAAGGTATGGTTTAATTCTGTTAGCAGAATGCTCAGATGAGAAAGTAGTTTCACAGAATGCTTCTGTGTAGTTTTTATATGAAGATATTATTTTTCACAATATAGGCCTCTTAGCGATCAGAATGTCCAATTGCAGTTTCTAAAGAAAGAGTGTTTCAGAACGGCTCAATCAAAAGTAAGGTTCAACTCTGTTAGTTGAATGCACAGAACAGAAAGAAGTTTCATACAATGCTTCTGTGTAGTTTATATTTGAAGATATTCCTTTTTCTACTATTACCCACTTAGCGCTCGAAATGTCCAGTTGCATTTTCTACAGAAAGAGTGTTTCAGAACTGCTCAATCAAAAGTATGGTTTAACTCTGTTAGCTGAATGCACAGATCAGAAAGTAGTTTCACAGAATGCTTCTGTGTAGTGTTTATATGAAGATATTCTTTTTCCCAATATAGGCCTCTTAGCGCTCAGAATGTCCAATTGCAGTTTCTATAGAAAGAGTGTTTCAGAAAGGCTCAATCAAAACTAAGGTTCAACCCTGTTACTTGAATGCACAGAACATAAAGAAGTTTCACAGAATGCTTCTGTGTAGTTTATATTTGAAGATAGTCCTTTTTCCAATATAGGCCTCTTAGCGCTCCGAATATCCAATTGCAGTTTCTACAGAAAGAGTGTTTCAGAACGGCTCAATCAAAAGTAGTGTTCAACTCTTTTAGTTGAATGCACAGAACAGAAAGAAGTTTCACAGAATGATTCTGTGTAGTATTTATTTGAAGATATTCCTTTTTCCACTATTACCGTCTTATCGCTCGGAATGTCCACTTGCACTTGCTACAGAAAGAGTGTTTCAGGACTGCTCCTTCAAAAATAAGGTTCAACCCTGTTAGTTGAAAGCAGAGAACAGAAAGAAGTTTCATAGAATGCCTCTGTGTAGTTTTTATTTGAAGATATTCCTTTTTCCACTATTACCCTCTCAGAGCTCCGAAAGTCCACTTGCATTTTCTGCAGAAAAAGTGTTCAGAACTGCTCAATCAAAAGTGTGTTTTAACTCTGTTAGTTGAATGCACAGATCAGAAAGAAGTTTCACAGAATTCTTCTGTGTAGTTTTTATTTGAAGATATTCCTTTTTCCAATATAGGACTCTTAGCGATCCGAATCTCCACTTGCATTTTCTACAGAAAGAGTGTTTCAGAACGGCTCAATCAAAAGTAAGGTTCAACTCTTTTAATTGAATGCACAGAACAGAAAGAAGTTTCACAGAATGCTTCTGTGTAGTATTTAGTTGAAGATATTCCTTTTTCGACTATTACCCTCTTAGCGCTCCGAATATCCACTGGCAGTTTCTACACAAAGAGTGTTTCACAACTGCTCCTTCAAAAGTATGGCTCAATTCTGTTAGTTGAATGCAGAGAACAGAAAGTAGTTTCAGGGAATGCTTCTGTGTAGTTTTTATTTGGAGATATTCCTTTTTCCACTATTATAATCTTAGCGCTCCGAATGTCCACTTGCATTTTCTACAGAGAGAGTGTTCAGAACTGTGCAATCCAAATTATGGTATAAATCTGTTAGCTGAATGCACATATCAGAAATAAATTTCACAGAATGCTTCTGTGTAGATTTTATTTGAAGATATTCTTTTTCCCAATATAGGCCTCTTAGCGCTCAGAATGTCCAATTGCAGTTTCTACAGAAAGAGTGTTTCACAACGGCTCAATCAAAAGTAATGTTCAACCCTGTTAGTTGAATGCACAGAACAGAAAGAAGTTTCATACAATGCTTCTGTGTAGTTTATATTTGAAGATATTCCTTTTCCCAGTATTACCCACTTAGTGCTCCGAATGTCCAGTTGCATTTTCTACAGAAAGAGTGTTTCAGAACTGCTCAATCAAAAGTATGGTTTATCACTGTTAGCTGAATGCACAGATCAGAGAGAAGTTTCACAGAATGCTTCTGTGTAGTTTATATTTGAAGATATTCCTTTTTCCACTATTACCCTCTTAGCGCTCCGAATGTCCACTTGCATTTTCTACAGAAAGAGTGTTTCAGAACTGCTCAAACAAATGTATGGTTTAAATCTCTTAGCTGAATGCACAGATCAGAAAGTAGTTTCACAGAATGCTTCTGTGTACTTTTTATTTGAAGATATTCTGCTTCCCATTATAGGCCTCTTAGCGATCAGAATGTGCAATTGCAGTTCCTACAGAAAGAGGATTTTAGAGCGGCTCAGTCAAAAGTAAGTTTCAACTTTGTTAGTTGAGTGCACAGAACTGAAAGGAGTCTCACAGAATGCTTCTGTGTAGTTCATATATGAATATATTCCTTTTTCCAAAATTACCCTCAGCGCTCCGAATGTCCACTTGCATTTTCTACATAAGGTGTGCTCAGAACTTCTCAATCAAAAGTATGGTTTAACTCTCTTAGTTGAATGCACAGATCAGAAAGAAGTTTCACAGAATGCTTATATGTAGTTATAATTTGAAGATATTCCTTTTTCCAATACAGGACACTTAGCGCTCAGAATGTCCAATTGCTGTATCTACAGAAAGAGTGTTTCGGAACTGCTCCATTAAAAGTAAGGTTCAACTCTGTTAGTTGAATGCACGGAACAGAAAGAAGTTTCAGAGAATGCTTCTGTGTAGTATTTATTTGAAGATATTCCTTTTCCCACTATGACCCTCTTAGCGCTCCGAATGTCCACTTGGAGTTTCTACAGAAAGAGTTTCTCAGAACTGCTCCTTCAAAAGTAAGGCTCAACTCTGTTAGTTGAATGCAGAGAACAGAAAGAAGTTTCAGAGAATGGTTCTGTGTAGTTTATACTTGAAGATATTCCTTTTTCCACTATTACCCTCTTAGCGCTCCGAATGTCCATTTGCATTTTCTACAGAAAGTGTGTTTCAGAACTGCTCAATCAAAAGTATGGTTTAACTCGGTTAGCTGAATGCACAGATCAGAAAGAAGTTTCACAGAATGTTTCTGTGTAGTTTTTATTTGAAGATATTCTTTTTCCCAATATCGGCCTCTTAGCGCTCAGAATGTCCAATTGCATTTTCTACAGAAAGAGTGTTTCAGAACGGCTCAATCAAAAGTAAGGTTCAACTCGGTTAGTTGAATGCACAGGACAGAAAGAATTTTCACAGAATGCTTCTGTGTAGTTTATATTTCAATATATTTCTTTTTTCCACTATTACCCTCTTAGCGCCCCAAATGTCCACTTGCATTTTCTACAGAAAGAGTGTTCAGAACTGCTTAATCAAAAGTATGATTTAACTCTGGTAGCTGAATGCGCAGATCAGAAAGAAGTTTCACACAATGCTTCTGTGTAGTTTTTATTTGAAGATAGTACTTTTTCCAATATAGACCTCTTAGCGCTCAGAATGTCCAATTGCGGTATCTACAGAAAGAGTGTTTCAGAACTGATCCATCAAAAATAAGGTTGAACATTGTTAGTTGAATGCACGGAAGAGAGAGGAGTTTCAGTGAATGCTTCTGTGTAGTTTATATTTGAAGATATTCCTTTTTTCACTATTACCCTCTTAGCGCTCTGAATGTCCACTTGCATTTACTACAGAAAGAGGGTTTCTGAACTCCTCAATCAAAAGTATGGTTTAACTCTGTTAGCTGAATGCACAGATCAGAAAGGACTTTCACAGAATGCTTCTGTGTGGTTATTATTTGAAGATAGTCCTTTTTCCAATATAGGCCTCTTAGCGCTCCGAATAGCCAATTGCAGTTTCTACATAAAGAGTGTTTCAGAACGGCTCAATCAAAAGTAAGTTTCAACTCTTTCATTTGAAAGCACAGAACAGAAAAGAGTTTCACAGAATGCTTCTGTGTAGAATTTAGTTGAAGATATTCTTTTTGCCACTATTACCATCTTAGCGCTCCGAATGTCCACTTGAAGTTTCTACAGAAAGAGTGTTTCAGAACTGCTCCTTCAAAAATAAGGCTCAACTCTGTTAGTTGAATGCAGAGGACAGAAAGTAGTTTCAGAGAATCCTTCTGTGTAGTTTTTATATGGAGATATGCCTTTTTCGGCTATTACAATCTTAGCGCTCCGAATATCCACTTCCATTTTCTACAGAAAGAGTGTTTCATAACTGCTCAATCAAAAGTATGGTTTAACTCTGTTAGTTGAAAGCACAGATCAGAAAGAAGTTTCACAGAATGCTTCTGTGTAGTTTTTATTTGAAGATATTCCTTTTTCCCAAAATAGGCCTCTTAGCGTTCAGAATGTCCAATTGCAGTATCTACAGAAAGAGTGTTTCAGAACTGCTCCATCAAAAGTAAGGTTCAACACTGTTAGTTGAATGCACGGAACAGTAAGAAGATTCAGAGAATGCTTCTGTGTAGTTTATACTTGAAGATATTCCTTTTTCCACTATTACCCTCTTAGCCCTCCGAATGTCCACTTGCATTTTCTACAGAAAGAGTGGTCAGAACTGCTGAATCAAAAGTATGGTTTAACTCTGTTAGTTCAATGCACAGATCAGAAAGAAGTTTCACAGAATGCTT
This sequence comes from Symphalangus syndactylus, assembly GCF_028878055.3. Classification (NCBI taxonomy): domain Eukaryota; kingdom Metazoa; phylum Chordata; class Mammalia; order Primates; family Hylobatidae; genus Symphalangus; species Symphalangus syndactylus. The sequence goes on along the minus strand of NC_072428.2, from coordinate 72,458,872 downwards.
CTTTGTAGTTTTTATTTGAAGATACTCTTTTTCCCAATATAGGCCTCTTAGCGCTCAGAATGTCCAATTGCAGTTACTACAGAAAGAGTGTTTCAGAACGGCTCAATCAAAAGTAAGGTTCAACTCGGTTAGTTGAATGCACAGAACAGAAACAAGTTTCACAGAATGCTTCTGTGTAGTTTATATTTGAAGTTATTCCTTTCTCCACAATTACCCTCTTTGCGCTCCGAATGTCCACTTGCATTTTCTACAGAAGGAGTGTTCTGAACTCCTCAATCAAAAGTATGGTTTAACTCTGTTAGTTGAATGCACAGATGAGAAAGAAGTTTCACAGAATGATTCTGTGTAGTATTTATTTGAAGATATTCCTTTATCCAATATAGGACCCTTAGCGCTCAGAATGTCCAATTGCAGTATCTACAGAAAGAGTGTTTTAGAACTGCTCCTTCCGAAGTAAAGCTCAACTCTGTTAGTTGAAAGCAGAGATCAGAAAGAAGATTCAGAGAATGATTCTTTGTAGTTTTTATTTGGAGATATTCCTTTTTCCACTATTACCATCTTGGCGCTCCGAATGTCTACTTGCATTTTCTACAGAAAGACTGTTTCAGAACTGCTCAATCAAAAGTGTGGTTTAACTCTGTTAGCTGAATGCACAGATCAGAAAGAAGTTTCACAGAATGATTCTGTGTAGTATTTATTTGAAGATATTCCTTTATCCAATATAGGACCCTTAGCGCTCAGAATGTCCAATTGCAGTATCTACAGAAAGAGTGTTTTAGAACTGCTCCTTCCGAAGTAAAGCTCAACTCTGTTAGTTGAAAGCAGAGAACAGAAAGAAGATTCAGAGAATGATTCTGTGTAGTTTTTATTTGGAGATATTCCTTTTTCCACTATTACCATCTTGGCGCTCCGAATGTCTACTTGCATTTTCTACAGAAAGACTGTTTCAGAACTGCTCAATCAAAAGTATGGTTTAACTCTGTTAGCTGAATGCACAGATCAGAAAGAAGTTTCACAGAATGCTTCTGTGTAGTTTTTATTTGAAGATATCCTTTTTCTCAGTGTAGGCCTCTTAGCTCTCAGAATGTCCAATTGCAGTTTCTACAGAAAGAGGGTTTCAGAACGGCTCAATCAAAAGTAAGGTTCAACTCTGTTAGTTGAATGCACAGAACAGAAACAAGTTTCACAGAATGCTTCTGTGTAGTTTATATTTGAAGTTATTCCTTTTTCCACTATTACCCTATTAGCGCTCTGAATGTCCACTTGCATTTTCTACAGAAAGTCTATTCAGAACTGCTCAATCAAAAGTATGGTTTAACTCTCTTACCTGAATGCTCAGATCAGAAAGAAGGTTCACAGAATGCTTCTGTGTAGTTTTTATTTGCACATAGTACTTTTTCCAATATAGGCCTCTTAGCGCTTCTAATCTCCAATTGCAGTTTCTACAGAAGGAGGGTTTCAGAATGGCTCAATCAAAAGTAATGTTCAACACCTTTAGTTGAATGCACAGAACAGAAAGCAGTTTCACAGAATGCTTCTGTGTAGTATTTATTTGAATATATTCCTTTTTCCACTATTACCGTCTTAGCGCTCAGAATGTCCACTTGCATTTTCTACAGAAAGAGTGTTCAGAACTGCACAATCAATAGATTGTTTTACATCTGTTAGGTGAATGCACAGATCAGAACGAGGTTTCACAGAATGCTTCTGTGTAGTTTTTATTTGAAGATATTGCTTTTTCCAATATGGGACTCTTATCGCTCAGATTATGCAATTGCAGTATCTATAGAGAGTGTTTCAGAACAGCTCAATCTAAACTAAGGTTCAACGCTGTTAGTTGAATACATGGAACAGAAGGAAGTTTCAGAGAATGTTTCTGTGTAGTTTATATTTGAAGATATTCCTTTTTACACTATTACCCTCTTAGCGCTCCGAATTTCCACTTGCAGTTTCTACAGAAAGAGAGTTTTAGAACTGCTCCTTCAAAAGGAAGGCTCAAATCTGTTAGTTGAATGCAGAGAACAGAAAGAAGTTTCAGAGAATGCTACTGTGTAGTTTTTATTTGGAGATATACTTTATCCTCTATTACCATCTTAGCGTTCCGAATGTCCACTTGCATTTTCTACAGAAAGAGAGTTTCAGAACTGCTCAATCAACAGTATGGTTTAAATCTGTTAGCTAAATGCACAGATCAGAAATAAGTTTCACAGAATGCTTCTGTGTAGATTTTATTTGAAGATATTCTTTTTCCCAATATAGGCCTCTTAGCGCTCAGAATGTCCAATTGCAGTTTCTACAGAAAGAGTGTTTCACAACGGCTCAATCAAAAGTAATGTTCAACCCTGTTAGTTGAATGCACAGAACAGAAAGAAGTTTCATACAATGCTTCTGTGTAGTTTATATTTGAAGATATTCCTTTTCCCAGTATTACCCACTTAGTGCTCCGAATGTCCAGTTGCATTTTGTACAGAAAGAGTGTTTCAGAACTGCTCAATCAAAAGTATGGTTTAAATCTGTTAGCTAAATGCCCAGATCAGAAAGAAGTTTCACAAAATGCTTCTGTGTAGTTTTTATTGGAAGATATTCTTTTTCCCAATATAGGCCTCTTTGCGCTCAGAATGTCCAATTGCAGTTTCTACAGAAAGAGTGTTTCAGAACGGCTCAATCAAAAGTAAGGTTCAACTCTGTTAGTTGAATGCACAGAACAGAAAGAAGTTTCACAGAATGCTTCTGTGTAGTTTATATTTGAAGATAGTCCTTTTTCCAATATAGGCCTCTTAGCGCTCCTAATATCCAATTGCAGTTTCTACAGAAAGAGTGTTTCAGAACGGCTCAATCAAAGGGAAGGTTCAACTCTTATAGTTGATTGCACAGAACAGAATGATGTTCAACAGAAGGCTTCTGTGTAGTATTTATTTTAATATATTCCTTTTTCCACTATTACCCTCTTAGGGCTCCGAATGTCCGCTTGCATTTTCCACAGAAAGAGTGTTCAGAACTGCTGAATCTAAAGTATGGTTTAACTCTGTTAGTTGAATGCACAGATCAGAAAGAAGTTTCACAGAATTCTTCTGGGTAGTTTTTATTTGAAGATATTCCTTTTTCCAATATAGGACTCTTAGCGCTCAGAATGTCCAATTGCAATATCTATAGAAAGAGTATTTCAGAAATGCTCAATCAAAAGTAAGGTTCATCTCTGTTAGTTGAGTGCACGGAACAGAAAGAAGTTTCAGAGAATGCTTCTGTGTAGTTTATATTTGAGGATATTCCTTTTTCCACTATTACCGTCTTAGCGCTCCGTATGTCCACTTGCATTTTCTACAAAAAGAGTGTATCAGAACTGCTCAATCAAAAGTATGTTTTAAATCTGTTAGCTGAATGTACAGATTAGAAAGAAGTTTCACAGAAGGCTTCTGTGTAGTTTTTATTTGAAGACAGTCCTTTTTCCAATATAGGCCTCTTAGCACTCCGAATATCCAATTGCAGTGTCTACAGGAAGAGTGTTTCAGAACGCCTCAATCAAAAGTAAGGTTCAACTCTTTTAGTTGAATGCACAGAAGAGAAAGATATTTCAGAGAATGCTTCAGTGTAGTATTTATTTGAAGATATTCCTTTTTGCACTGTTACCCTCTTAGCGCTCTGAATGTCCAATTGCAGTTTCTACAGAAAGAGTGTTTCAGAACGGCTCAATCAAAAGTAAGGTTCAACACTGTTGGTTGAATGCACAGAACAGAAAGTAGATTCACAGAATGCTTCTGTGCAGTTTATATTTGAAGATCTTCCTTTTTCTACTCTTACCCTCTTAGCGCTCCGAATGTCCACTTGCATTTTCTACAGAAAGCGTGTTCAGAACGGCTCAATCAAAAGTATGCTTTTACTCTGTTAGTTGAATGCATAGATCAGAAAGAAGTTTAACAGAATGCTTCTGTGTCGTTTTTATATGTAGATATTCTTTTTCCCAATATAGGCCTCTTAGCGCTCTGAATGTCCAATTGCAGTTTCTACAGAAAGAGGGTTTCAGAACGGCTCAATGAAAAGTAAGGTTCAACTCAGTTAGTTGAATGCACACAACAGAAAGTAGTTTCACAGAATGCTTCTGTGTAGTTTATATTTGAATATAATCCTTTTTCCAGTATTACCCTCTTAGCGCTCCGAATGTCCACTTGCATTTTCTACAGAAAGAGTGTTCAGAACTGCTCAATCAAAAGTATGGTTTAACTCTGTTAGCTGAATGCACATATCAGAAATAAGTTTCAAAGAATGCTTCTGTGTTGTTTATATTTGAAGATATTCTTTTTCCCAATATAGGCCTCTTAGCGCTCAGAATGTCCAATTGCAGTTTCTACAGAAAGAGTGTTTCAGAACGGCTCCATGAAAAATAAGGTTCAAATCAGTTAGTTGAATGCACAGAACATAAAGAAGTTTCACAGAATGCTTCTGTGTAGTTTATATTTGAAGATAGTCCTTTTTCCAGTATAGGCCTCTTAGCGCTCCGAATATCCAATTGCAGTTTCTACAGAAAGAGTGTTTCAGAACGGCTCAATCAAAAGTAGTGTTCAATTCTTTTAGTTGAATGCACAGAACAGAAAGAAGTTTCACAGAATGATTCTGTGTAGTATTTATTTGAAGATATTCCTTTTTCCACTATTACCCTCTTAGCGCTCGGAATGTCCACTTGCACTTCCTACAGAAAGAGTGTTTCAGGACTGCTCCTTCAAAAATAAGGTTCAACTCTGTTAGTTGAAAGCAGAGAACAGAAAGAAGTTCCATAGAATGCCTCTGTGTACTTTTTATTTGAAGATATTAATTTTTCCGCAATTATTATCTTAGCGCCCCGAATGTCCACTTGCATTTTCTACAGAAAGAGTGTTTCAGAACTGCTAAATCAAAAGTATCGTTTAACTCTGTTAGCTGTATGCACAGATCAGAAAGAAGTTTCACAGAATGCATCTGTGTAGTTTTTATTTGAAGATACTCTTTATCCCAATACAGGCCTCATAGCGCTCAGTATGTTAAATTGCAGTTTCTACAGAAAGAGTGATTCAGAACGGCTCAATCAATATTAAGGTTCAACTATGTTAGTTGGATGCACAGAAAAAAAAGAAGTTTCACAGAATACTTCTGTGTAGTTTATATGTGAATATATTCTTTTTCCATTATTACCATCTTAGCGCTCCGAATGTCCACTTGCATTTTCTACGGAAAGAGTGTTTCAGAACTGCTCAATCAAAGGTATGGTTTAATTCTGTTAGCAGAATGCACAGATGAGAAAGTAGTTTCACAGAATGCTTCTGTGTAGTTTTTATATGAAGATATTATTTTTCACAATATAGGCCTCTTAGCGCTCAGAATGTCCAATTGCAGTTTCTAAAGAAAGAGTGTTTCAGAACGGCTCAATCAAAAGTAAGGTTCAACTCTGTTAGTTGAATGCAAAGAACAGAAAGAAGTTTCATACAATGCTTCTGTGTAGTTTATATTTGAAGATATTCCTTTTTCTACTATTACCCACTTAGCGCTCGAAATGTCCAGTTGCATTTTCTACAGAAAGAGTGTTTCAGAACTGCTCAATCAAAAGTATGGTTTAACTCTGTTAGCTGAATGCACAGATCAGAAAGTAGTTTCACAGAATGCTTCTGTGTAGTGTTTATATGAAGATATTCTTTTTACCAATATAGGCCTCTTAGCGCTCAGAATGTCCAATTGCAGTTTCTATAGAAAGAGTGTTTCAGAAAGGCTCAATCAAAACTAAGGTTCAACCCTGTTACTTGAATGCACAGAACATAAAGAAGTTTCACAGAATGCTTCTGTGTAGTTTATATTTGAAGATAGTCCTTTTTCCAATATAGGCCTCCTAGCGCTCCGAATATCCAATTGCAGTTTCTACAGAAAGAGTGTTTCAGAACGGCTCAATCAAAAGTAGTGTTCAACTCTTTTAGTTGAATGCACAGAACAGAAAGAAGTTTCACAGAATGATTCTGTGTAGTATTTATTTGAAGATATTCCTTTTTCCAATATAGGACTCTAAGCGCTCGGAATGTCCAATTGCAGTATCTACAGAAAGAGAGTTTCAGAACTGCTCAACCAAAAGTAAGGTTCAATACTGTTGGTTGAATGCACGGAACAGAAAGAAGTTTCAGAGAATGCTTCTGTGTAGTTTATATTTGAAGATATTCCTTTTTCCACTATTACCCTCTTAGCGATCCGAATCTCCACTTGCATTTTCTACAGACAGAGTGTTTCAGAACGGCTCAATCAAAAGTAAAGTTCAACTCTTTTAATTGAATGCACAGAACAGAAAGAAGTTTCACAGAATGCTTCTGTGTAGTATTTAGTTGAAGATATTCCTTTTTCGACTATTACCCTCTTAGCTCTCCGAATATCCACTGGCAGTTTCTACACAAAGAGTGTTTCACAACTGCTCCTTCAAAAGTAAGGCTCAACTCTGTTAGTTGAATGCAGAGAACAGAAAGTAGTTTCAGGGAATGCTTCTGTGTAGTTTTTATTTGGAGATATTCCTTTTTCCACTATTACAATCTTAGTGCTCGGAATGTCCACTTGCATTTTCTACAGAGAGAGTGTTCAGAACTGTGCAATCCAAATTATGGTATAAATCTGTTAGCTGAATGCACATATCAGAAATAAGTTTCACAGAATGCTTCTGTGTAGATTTTATTTGAAGATATTATTTTTCCCAATATGGGCCTCTTAGCGCTCAGAATGTCCAATTGCAGTTTCTAAAGAAAGAGTGTTTCAGAAGGGCTCAATCAAAAGTAAGGTTCAACTCTGTTAGTTGAATGCACAGAACAGAAAGAAGTTTCATACAATGCTTCTGTGTAGTTTATATTTGAAGATATTCCTTTTTCTACTATTACCCATTTAGCGCTCGAAATGTCCAGTTGCATTTTCTACAGAAAGAGTGTTTCAGAACTGCTCAATCAAAAGTAAGGTTCAACACTGTTGGTTGAATGCACAGAACAGAAAGTAGATTCACAGAATGCTTCTGTGCAGTTTATATTTGAAGATCTTCCTTTTTCTACTCTTACCCTCTTAGCGCTCCGAATGTCCACTTGCATTTTCTACAGAAAGCGTGTTCAGAACGGCTCAATCAAAAGTATGCTTTTACTCTGTTAGTTGAATGCATAGATCAGAAAGAAGTTTAACAGAATGCTTCTGTGTCGTTTTTATATGTAGATATTCTTTTTCCCAATATAGGCCTCTTAGCGCTCTGAATGTCCAATTGCAGTTTCTACAGAAAGAGGGTTTCAGAACGGCTCAATGAAAAGTAAGGTTCAACTCAGTTAGTTGAATGCACACAACAGAAAGTAGTTTCACAGAATGCTTCTGTGTAGTTTATATTTGAATATAATCCTTTTTCCAGTATTACCCTCTTAGCGCTCCGAATGTCCACTTGCATTTTCTACAGAAAGAGTGTTCAGAACTGCTCAATCAAAAGTATGGTTTAACTCTGTTAGCTGAATGCACATATCAGAAATAAGTTTCAAAGAATGCTTCTGTGTTGTTTATATTTGAAGATATTCTTTTTCCCAATATAGGCCTCTTAGCGCTCAGAATGTCCAATTGCAGTTTCTACAGAAAGAGTGTTTCAGAACGGCTCCATGAAAAATAAGGTTCAAATCAGTTAGTTGAATGCACAGAACATAAAGAAGTTTCACAGAATGCTTCTGTGTAGTTTATATTTGAAGATAGTCCTTTTTCCAGTATAGGCCTCTTAGCGCTCCGAATATCCAATTGCAGTTTCTACAGAAAGAGTGTTTCAGAACGGCTCAATCAAAAGTAGTGTTCAATTCTTTTAGTTGAATGCACAGAACAGAAAGAAGTTTCACAGAATGATTCTGTGTAGTATTTATTTGAAGATATTCCTTTTTCCACTATTACCCTCTTAGCGCTCGGAATGTCCACTTGCACTTCCTACAGAAAGAGTGTTTCAGGACTGCTCCTTCAAAAATAAGGTTCAACTCTGTTAGTTGAAAGCAGAGAACAGAAAGAAGTTCCATAGAATGCCTCTGTGTACTTTTTATTTGAAGATATTAATTTTTCCGCAATTATTATCTTAGCGCCCCGAATGTCCACTTGCATTTTCTACAGAAAGAGTGTTTCAGAACTGCTAAATCAAAAGTATCGTTTAACTCTGTTAGCTGTATGCACAGATCAGAAAGAAGTTTCACAGAATGCATCTGTGTAGTTTTTATTTGAAGATACTCTTTATCCCAATACAGGCCTCATAGCGCTCAGTATGTTAAATTGCAGTTTCTACAGAAAGAGTGATTCAGAACGGCTCAATCAATATTAAGGTTCAACTATGTTAGTTGGATGCACAGAAAAAAAAGAAGTTTCACAGAATACTTCTGTGTAGTTTATATGTGAATATATTCTTTTTCCATTATTACCATCTTAGCGCTCCGAATGTCCACTTGCATTTTCTACGGAAAGAGTGTTTCAGAACTGCTCAATCAAAGGTATGGTTTAATTCTGTTAGCAGAATGCACAGATGAGAAAGTAGTTTCACAGAATGCTTCTGTGTAGTTTTTATATGAAGATATTATTTTTCACAATATAGGCCTCTTAGCGCTCAGAATGTCCAATTGCAGTTTCTAAAGAAAGAGTGTTTCAGAACGGCTCAATCAAAAGTAAGGTTCAACTCTGTTAGTTGAATGCAAAGAACAGAAAGAAGTTTCATACAATGCTTCTGTGTAGTTTATATTTGAAGATATTCCTTTTTCTACTATTACCCACTTAGCGCTCGAAATGTCCAGTTGCATTTTCTACAGAAAGAGTGTTTCAGAACTGCTCAATCAAAAGTATGGTTTAACTCTGTTAGCTGAATGCACAGATCAGAAAGTAGTTTCACAGAATGCTTCTGTGTAGTGTTTATATGAAGATATTCTTTTTACCAATATAGGCCTCTTAGCGCTCAGAATGTCCAATTGCAGTTTCTATAGAAAGAGTGTTTCAGAAAGGCTCAATCAAAACTAAGGTTCAACCCTGTTACTTGAATGCACAGAACATAAAGAAGTTTCACAGAATGCTTCTGTGTAGTTTATATTTGAAGATAGTCCTTTTTCCAATATAGGCCTCCTAGCGCTCCGAATATCCAATTGCAGTTTCTACAGAAAGAGTGTTTCAGAACGGCTCAATCAAAAGTAGTGTTCAACTCTTTTAGTTGAATGCACAGAACAGAAAGAAGTTTCACAGAATGATTCTGTGTAGTATTTATTTGAAGATATTCCTTTTTCCAATATAGGACTCTAAGCGCTCGGAATGTCCAATTGCAGTATCTACAGAAAGAGAGTTTCAGAACTGCTCAACCAAAAGTAAGGTTCAATACTGTTGGTTGAATGCACGGAACAGAAAGAAGTTTCAGAGAATGCTTCTGTGTAGTTTATATTTGAAGATATTCCTTTTTCCACTATTACCCTCTTAGCGATCCGAATCTCCACTTGCATTTTCTACAGACAGAGTGTTTCAGAACGGCTCAATCAAAAGTAAAGTTCAACTCTTTTAATTGAATGCACAGAACAGAAAGAAGTTTCACAGAATGCTTCTGTGTAGTATTTAGTTGAAGATATTCCTTTTTCGACTATTACCCTCTTAGCTCTCCGAATATCCACTGGCAGTTTCTACACAAAGAGTGTTTCACAACTGCTCCTTCAAAAGTAAGGCTCAACTCTGTTAGTTGAATGCAGAGAACAGAAAGTAGTTTCAGGGAATGCTTCTGTGTAGTTTTTATTTGGAGATATTCCTTTTTCCACTATTACAATCTTAGTGCTCGGAATGTCCACTTGCATTTTCTACAGAGAGAGTGTTCAGAACTGTGCAATCCAAATTATGGTATAAATCTGTTAGCTGAATGCACATATCAGAAATAAGTTTCACAGAATGCTTCTGTGTAGATTTTATTTGAAGATATTATTTTTCCCAATATGGGCCTCTTAGCGCTCAGAATGTCCAATTGCAGTTTCTAAAGAAAGAGTGTTTCAGAACGGCTCAATCAAAAGTAAGGTTCAACTCTGTTAGTTGAATGCACAGAACAGAAAGAAGTTTCATACAATGCTTCTGTGTAGTTTATATTTGAAGATATTCCTTTTTCTACTATTACCCACTTAGCGCTCGAAATGTCCAGTTGCATTTTCTACAGAAAGAGGGTTTCAGAACTGCTCAATCAAAAGTATGGTTTAACTCTGTTAGCTGAATGCACAGATCAGAAAGTAGTTTCACAGAATGCTTCTGTGTAGTGTTTATATGAAGATATTCTTTTTACCAATATAGGCCTCTTAGCGCTCAGAATGTCCAATTGCAGTTTCTATAGAAAGAGTGTTTCAGAAAGGCTCAATCAAAACTAAGGTTCAACCCTGTTACTTGAATGCACAGAACATAAAGAAGTTTCACAGAATGCTTCTGTGTAGTTTATATTTGAAGATAGTCCTTTTTCCAATATAGGCCTCTTAGCGCTCCGAATAGCCAATTGCAGTTTCTACATAAAGAGTGTTTCAGAACTGCTCCATCAAAAGTAAGGTTCAACACTGTTAGTTGAATGCACGGAACAGTAAGAAGATTCAGAGAATGCTTCTGTGTAGTTTATACTTGAAGGTATTCCTTTTTCCACTATTACCCTCTTAGCCCTCCGAATGTCCACTTGCATTTTCTACAGAAAGAGTGTTCAGAACTGCTGAATCAAAAGTATGGTTTATCTCCGTTAGTTCAATGCACAGATCAGATAGAAGTTTCACAGAATGCTTCTGTGTAGTTTTTATTTGAAGATACTCTTTTTCCCAATATAGGCCTCTTAGCGCTCAGAATGTCCAATTGCAGTTACTACAGAAAGAGTGTTTCAGAACGGCTCAATCAAAAGTAAGGTTCAACTCGGTTAGTTGAATGCACAGAACGGAAACAAGTTTCACAGAATGCTTCTGTGTAGTTTTTATTTGAAGTTATTCCTTTCTCCACAATTACCCTCTTAGCGCTCCGAATGTCCACTTGCATTTTCTACAGAAGGAGTGCTCTGAACTCCTCAATCAAAAGTATGGTTTAACTCTGTTAGTTGAATGCACAGATGAGAAAGAAGTTTCACAGAATGATTCTGTGTAGTATTTATTTGAAGATATTCCTTTATCCAATATAGGACCCTTAGCGCTCAGAATGTCCAATTGCAGTATCTACAGAAAGAGTGTTTTAGAACTGCTCCTTCCGAAGTAAAGCTCAACTCTGTTAGTTGAAAGCAGAGAACAGAAAGAAGATTCAGAGAATGATTCTGTGTAGTTTTTATTTGGAGATATTCCTTTTTCCAGTATTACCATCTTGGCGCTCCGAATGTCTACTTGCATTTTCTACAGAAAGACTGTTTCAGAACTGCTCAATCAAAAGTATGGTTTAACTCTGTTAGCTGAATGCACAGATCAGAAAGAAGTTTCACAGAATGCTTCTGTGTAGTTTTTATTTGAAGATATTCTTTTTCTCAGTGTAGGCCTCTTAGCTCTCAGAATGTCCAATTGCAGTTTCTACAGAAAGAGGGTTTCAGAACGGCTCAATCAAAAGTAAGGTTCAACTCTGTTAGTTGAATGCACAGAACAGAAACAAGTTTCACAGAATGCTTCTGTGTAGTTTATATTTGAAGTTATTCCTTTTTCCACTATTACCCTATTAGCGCTCCGAATGTCCACTTGCATTTTCTACAGAAAGTCTATTCAGAACTGTTCAATCAAAAGTATGGTTTAACTCTCTTCCCTGAATGCTCAGATCAGAAAGAAGGTTCACAGAATGCTTCTGTGTAGTTTTTATTTGAACATAGTCCTTTTTCCAATATAGGCCTCTTAGCGCTTCTAATATCCAATTGCAGTTTCTACAGAAGGAGGGTTTCAGAATGGCTCAATCAAAAGTAATGTTCAACACCTTTAGTTGAATGCACAGAACAGAAAGCAGTTTCACAGAATGCTTCTGTGTAGTATTTATTTGAATATATTCCTTTTTCCACTATTACCGTCTTAGCGCTCAGAATGTCCACTTGCATTTTCTACAGAAAGAGTGTTCAGAACTGCACAATCAAAAGATTGTTTTACATCTGTTAGGTGAATGCACAGATCAGAACGAGGTTTCACAGAATGCTTCTGTGTAGTTTTTATATGAAGATATTGCTTTTTCCAATATGGGACTCTTATCGCTCAGATTATGCAATTGCAGTATCTATAGAGAGTGTTTCAGAACAGCTCAATCTAAACTAAGGTTCAACACTGTTAGTTGAATGCACGGAACAGTAAGAAGATTCAGAGAATGCTTCTGTGTAGTTTATAGTTGAAGATATTCCTTTTTCCACTATTACCCTCTTAGCCCTCTGAATGTCCACTTGCATTTTCTACAGAAAGAGTGTTCAGAACTGCTGAATCAAAAGTATGGTTTAACTCCGTTAGTTCAATGCACAGATCAGATAGAAGTTTCACAGAATTCTTCTGTGTAGTTTTTATTTGAAGATATTCTTTTTCCCAATATAGGCCTCTTAGCGCTCAGATTGTGCAATTGCATATTCTACAGAAAGAGTGTTTCAGAATGGCTCAATCAAAAGTAAGGTTCAACTCTGTTATTTGAATACACAGAACAGAAAGTAGTTTCACAGAATGCTTCTCTGTAGTTCATATTTGACGATATTCCTTTTTCCAATATTACCCTCTTAGAGCGCCGATAGTCCACTTGCATTTTCTGCAGAAAAAGTGTTCAGAACTGCTCAATCAAAAGTATGGTTTAACTCTGTTAGCTGAATGCACAGATCAGAAAGAAGTTTCACAGAATGCTTCAGTGTAGTGTTTATATGAAGATATTCTTTTTACCAATATAGGCCTCTTAGCCCTCAGAATGTCCAATTGCAGTTTCTATAGAAAGAGTGTTTCAGAACGGCTCAATCAAAAGTAAGGTTCAACCCTGTTACTTGAATGCACAGAACATAAAGAAGTTTCACAGAATGTTTCTGGGTAGTTTATATTTGAAGATAGTCCTTTTTCCAATATAGGCGTCTTAGCCCTCCGAATATCCAATTGCAGTTTCTACAGAAAGAGTGTTTCAGAACGGCTCAATCAAAAGTAGTGTTCAACTCTTTTAGTTGAATGCACAGAACAGAAAGAAGTTTCACAGAATGATTCTGTGTAGTATTTATTTGAAGATATTCCTTTTTCCACTATTACCCTCTTAGCGCTCGGAATGTCCACTTGCCCTTCCTACAGAAAGAGTGTTTCAGGACTGCTCCTTCAAAAATAAGGTTCAACTCTGTTAGTTGAAAGCAGAGAACAGAAAGAAGTTTCAGAGAATGCCTCTGTGTAGTTTTTATTTGAAGATATTACTTTTTCCGCAATTATTATCTTAGCGCACAGAATGTCCACTTGCATTTTCTACAGAAAGAGTGTTTCAGAACTGCTCAATCAAAGGTATGCTTTAATTCTGTTAGCTGAATGCACAGATGAGAAAGTAGTTTCACAGAATGCTTCTGTGTAGTTTTTATTTGAAGATATTTTTTTTTACAATATAGGCCTCTCAGCGATCAGAATGTCCAATTGCAGTTTCTAAAGAAAGAGTGTTTCAGAATGGCTCAATCAAAAGTAAGGTTCAACTCTCTTAGTTGAATCCACAGAACAGAATGTAGTTTCACAGAATGCTTCTGTGTAGTTTATATTGAAGATATTCCTTTTTCCACTATTACCCTCTCAGAGCTCCGAAAGTCCACTTGCATCTTCTGCAGAAAAGGTGTTCAGAACTGCTCAATCAAAAGTATGGTTTAACTCTCTTAGTTGAATGCACAGATCAGAAAGAAGTTTCACGGAATTCTTTTGTGTAGTTTTTATTTGAAGATATTCCTTTTCCCAATATAGGACTCTTAGCGCTCGGAATGTCCAATTGCAGTATCTACAGAAAGAGAGTTTCAGAACTGCTCAATCAAAAGTAAGGTTCAATACTGTTGGTTGAATGCACAGAACAGAAAGAAGTTTCAGAGAATGCTTCTGTGTAGTTTATATTTGAAGATATTCCTTTTTCGACTATTACCCTCTTAGCGCTCCGAATCTCCACTTGCATTTTCTACAGAAAGAGTGTTTCAGAACTGTTGAGTCAAAAGTATGGTTTTACTTTGTTAGCTGAATGCACAGATCAGAAAGAAGTTTCACAGAATGCTTCAGTGTAGTTTTTATTTGAAGATATTTTTTTTCCCAATATAGGTCTCTTAGCGCTCAGAATGTCCAATTGCAGTTTCTACAGAAAGAGTGTTTCAGAACGGCTCAATCAATAGTAACTTTCAACTCTGTTAGTTGAATGCACAGAACAGAAAGAAGTTTCATTCAATGCTTCTGTGTAGTTTATATTTGAAGATATTCCTTTTTCCACCATTACAATCTTAGCGCTCCGAATGTCCAGTTGCATTTTCTACACAAAGAGTGTTTCATAACTGCTCAATCAAAAGTATTTTTTAACTCTGATAGTTGTATGCACACATCAGAAAAAAGTTTCAAAGAATGCTTCTGTGTAGTTTATATTTGAAGATATTCCTTTTTCCACTATTACCCTCTTAGCGATCCGAATCTCCACTTGCATTTTCTACAGAAAGAGTGTTTCAGAACGGCTCAATCAAAAGTAAAGTTCAACTCTTTTAGTTGAATGCACAGAACAGAAAGAAGTTTCACAGAATGCTTCTGTGTAGTATTTAGTTGAAGATATTCGTTTTTCGTCTATTACCCTCTTAGCGCTCCGAATGTCCACTGGCAGTTTCTACACAAAGAGTGTTTCAGAACTGCTCCTTCAAAAGTAAGGCTCAACTCTGTTAGTTGAATGCAGAGAACAGAAAGGAGTTTCAGGGAATACTTCTGTGTAGTTTTTATTTGGAGATATTCCTTTTTCCACTATTACAATCTTAGCGCTCCGAATGTCCACTTGCATTTTCTACAGAGAGAGTGTTCAGAACTGTGCAATCCAAATTATGGTATAACTCTGTTAGCTGAATGCACAGATCAGAAAAAAGTTTCACAGAATGCTTCGTGTAGTGTTAATATGAAGATATTCTTTTTACCAATAAAGGCCTCTTGGCACTCAGAATGTCCAATTGCAATTTCTACAGAAAGAGTGTTTCAGAACGGCTCAATCAAAAGTAAGTTTCAACTCTGTTAGTTGAATGCACAGAACATAAAGAAGTTTCACAGAATGCTTCTGTGTAGTTTATATTTGAATATATTCCTTTTTCCACTACTACCCTCTTAGCGCTCCATATGTCCAGTTGCATTTTCTACATAAGGAGTGTTCAGAACTGCTCAATCCAAAGTATGATTTAACTCTGTTAGCTGAATGCACAGATCAGAAATACGTTTCAAAGAATGCTCCTGTGTATTTTTTATTTGAAGATATTCTTTTTCCCAATATATGCCTCTTAGCGCTCAGATTGTCCAATTTCAGTTTCTACAGAAAGAGTGTTTCAGAAAGGCTCTATCAAAAGTAAGGTTAAACTCTGTTATTTGAATGCACGGAACAGAAAATAGTTTCACTGAATCCTTCTCTGTAGTTCATATTTGAAGATATTCCTTTTTCCACTATTACCCTCTTAGAGGTCCGAATGTCCACTTGCATTTTCTACAGAAAGAGTGTTCAGAACTGCTCAATCAAAAGTATGGTTTAACTCTGTTAGTTGAATGCACAGAACAAAAAGAAGTTTCACAGAATTCTTCTGTGTAGTATTTATTTGAAGATATTCCTTTTTCCACTATTACCCTCTTAGCGTTCCGAATGTCCACTTGCAGTTTCTACAAACAGAGTGTTTCAGAACTGTTCCTTCAAAAGTAAGTCTCAACGCTGTTAGTTGAAAGCAGAGAACAGAAAGAAGTTTCAGAGAATGCTTCTGTGTAGTTTTAATTGGAGATATTACTTTTAAAACTATTACCATCTTAGCGCTCCGAATGTCCAATTGCATATTCTACAGAAAGAGTGTTTCAGAACTGCTCAATCAAAAGTAAGGTTCAACTCTGTTAGTTGAATGCACGGAACAGAAAGGAGTTTCACAGAATGCTTCTGTGTTGTTTATAATTGAAGATGTTCCTTTTTCCACTATTACCATCTTAGTACTCCGAATGTCCACTCGCATTTTCTACAGAAAGAGGGTTTCAGAACGGCTCAATCAAAAGTAAGGTTCAACTCCGTTACTTGAATGCACAGAGCAGCAAGAAGTTTCACAGAATCCTTCTGTTTAGTTTATATTTGAATATGTTCCTTTTTCTACTATTACCCTCTTATCGCTCCGAATGTCCACTTGCATTTTCTACAGAAGGAGTGTCCAGAACTCCTCAATCAAAAGTATGGTTTAACTCTGTTAGTTGAATGCACAGATCCGAAGGAAGTTTCACAGAATGCTTCTGTGTAGTTTTTATTTGAAGATATTCCTTTTTCCAATATAGGACTCTTAGCGCTCAGAATGTCCAATTGCAGTATCTACAGAAAGAGTGTTTCCGAACTGCTCAATCAAAAGTGAAGTTCAATTCTGTTAGTTGAATTAACGGAACAGAAAGAAGTTTCAGAGAATGCTTCTCTGTAGTTTATATTTGAAGGTATTCCTTTTTCCACTATTAACCTCTAAGCGCTCCGAATGTCCACTTGCATTTTCTACAGAAAGTGTATTTCCTAACTGCTCAACCAAAAGTACGGTTTAACTCTGTTAGCTGAATGCACAGATCCGTATGAAGTTTCACAGAATGCTTCTGTGTAGTTTTTATTTGAAGATAGTCCTTTTTCCAATATAGGCCTCTTAGCGCTGCGAATATCCAATTGCAGTTTCTACAGAAAGAGTGTTTCAGAACGGCTCAATCAAATGTAAGGTTCAACAATGTTAGTTGAATGCACAGAACAGAAAGAAGTTTCACAGAATGCTTCTGTGTAGTTTATATTTGAATATATTCTTTTTCCACTATTACCCTCTTAGCACTCCGAATGTCCACGTGCATTTTCTACGGAAAGAGTGTTTCAGAACTGCTCAATCAAAGGTATGGTTTAATTCTGTTAGCTGAATGCACAGATTAGAAAGAAGTTTCACAGAATGCTTCTGTGTAGTTTTTATTTGAAGATATTCTTTTTCCCAATATAGGCCCCTTAGCGCTCAGAATGTCCAATTGCATTTTCTACAGAAAGTGTTTCAGAAGGGCTCAATCAAAAGTAAGGTTCAACTCTGTTAGTTGAATGCACAGAACAGAATGTAGTTTCACAGAATGCTTCTGTGTAGTTTATATTGGAAGATATTACTTTTTCCACTATTACTGTCTTAGAGCTCTGAATGTCCACTTGCATTTTCTACAGAAAGAGTGTTCAGAACTGCTCAATCAAAAGTATGGTTTAACTCTGTTAATTGAATGCACAGATCAGAAAAAATTTTCACAGAATTCTTCTGTGCAGTTTTTATTTGAAGATATTCCTTTTTCCAATATAGGACTCTTAGCGCTCAGAATGTCCAATTGCAGTATCTACAGAAAGAGTGTTTCAGAGCTGCTCAATCAAAAGAAAGGTTCAACACTGTTAGTTGAATGCACAGAACAGAAAGAAGTTTCAGAGAACGCTTCTGAGTAGTTTATATTTGAAGATATTCCTTTTTCAACTATTACCTTCTTAGCGCTTGGAATGTCCACTGCATTTTCTACAGACAGAGCGTTTCAGAACGGCTCAATCAAAAGTAAGGTTCAACTCTTTTAGTTGAATGCACAGAACAGAAAGAAGTTTCACAGAATGCTTCTGTGTAGTATTTAGTTGAAGATATTCCTTTTTCCACTATTACCCTCTTAGCGCTCCGAATGTGCACTTGCAGTTTCTACAGAAGGAGGGATTCAGAACTGCTCCTTCAAAAGTAAGGATCAACTCTGTTAGTTGAATGCAGAGAAGGGAAAGTTGTTTCAGAGTTTGCTTCTGTGTAGTTTTTATTTGGAGATATTCCGTTTTGTACTATGACAATCTTAGCGCTCCAAATGTCCACTTGCATTTTCTACAGAAAGAGTGTTTCATAACTGCTCAATCAAAAGTATCGTTTAACTCTGTTAGCTGAATGCACAGATCAGAAATAAGTTTCAAAGAATGCTTCTGTGTAGTTTTTATTTGAAGATATACTTTTTCCCAATATAGACCTCTTAGCGCTCAGAATGACCAATTGCAGTTTCTACAGAAAGAGTGTTTCAGATCGGCTCAATCAAAAGTAATGTTCAACTCTGTTAGTTGAATGCACAGAACAGATAGAAGTTTCACAGAATTCTTCTGTGTAGTTTATATTTGAATATATTCCTTTTTCCAGTATTACCCTCTTAGTGCTCCGAAAGTCCACTTGCATTTTCTACAGAAAGAGTGCTCAGAACTCCTCAATCAAAAGTATGGTTTAACTCAGTTAGCTGAATGCACAGATCAGAAAGAAGTTTCACAGAATGCTTCTGGGTAGTTTTTATATGAAGACATTCTTTTTCCCAATATAGGCCTCTTAGCGCTCAGAATGTCCAATTGCAGTTTCTACAGAAAGAGTGTTTCAGAACGGCTCAATCAAAAGTAAGGTTCAACTCTGTTAGTTGAATGTACAGAACAGAAAGAAGTTTCATACAATGCTTCTCTGTAGTTTATATTTGAAGATATTCATTTTTCCACTATTACCCACTTGGCGCTCCGAATGTCCACTTGCATTTTCTACAGAAAGAATGTTTCAGAACTGCTCAATCAAAAGTATGGTTTAACTCTGTTAGCTGAATGCACAGATCTGAAAGAAGTTTCACAGAATGCTTCTGTGTTATTTATATGAAGATTTTTTTTTTACCAATATAGGCCTCTTAGCGCTCAGAATGTCCAACTGCAGTTTCTACAGAAAGAGTGTTTCAGAATGGCTCAATCAAAAGTAAGGTTCAACCCTGTTAGTTGAATGCACGGAACAGAAAGAAGTTTCAGAGAATGCTTCTGTGTAGTTTATATTTTAATATATTCCTTTTTCCACTACTACCCTCTTAGCGCTCCAAATGTCCAGTTGCATTTTCTACAGAAAGAGTGTTCAGAACTTCTCAATCAAAAGTATGTTTTAACTCTGTTAGTTGAATGCACAGATCAGAAAGAAGTTTCACAGAATTCTTCTGTGTAGTTTTTATTTGAAGATATTCCTTTTTCCAATATAGGACTCTTAGCGTTCAGAATGTCCAACTGCAGTATCTATAGAAAGTGTTTCAGAACTGCTCAATCAAAAGTAAGGTTCAACCCTGTTAGTTGAATGCACGGAACAGAAAGAAGTTTCAGAGAATGCTTCTTTGTAGTTTATATTTGAAGATATTCCTTTTTCCACAATTACCATCTTAGCGCTCCGAATGTCCACTTGCATTTTCTACAGAAAGAGTGTTTCCGAACTGCTCAATCAAAAGTATGGTTGAACCCTGTTAGCTGAATGCACACAACTGAAAAGTTTCACAGAATGCTTCTGTGTAGTTATTTGAATATAGTCCTTTTTCCAATATAGGCCTCTTAGTGCTCTGAATATCCAATTGCAGTTTCTCCAGAAAGAGTGTTTCAGAACGGCTCAATCAAAAGTAAGGTTCAACTACTTTAGTGGAATGCACAGAACAGAAAGAAGTTTCACAGAATGTTTCTGTGTAGTATTTATTTGAAGATATTCCTTTTTCCACTATTACCCTGTTAGCGCTCCGAATGTCCACTTGCAGGTTCTACAGAAAGAGTGTTTCAGAAATGCTCCTTCAAAGGTAAGGCTCAACTCTGTTAGTTGAATGTACGGAACAAAAAGAAGTTTCAGAGAATGTTTCTGAGTAGTTTATATTTGAAGATATTCCTTTTTCCACTATTACCATCTTAGCACTCCGAATGTCCACTTGCATGTTCTACAGAAAGAGGGTTTCAGATCGGCTCAATCAAAAGTAAGGTCCAACTCTGTTGTTGAATGCACAGAACATCAAGAACTTTCACAGAAGGCTTCCGTGTAGTTTTATTGGAAGATATTCTTTATCCCAATATAGCCCTCTTAGCGCTCAGAATATTCAAGTGTAGTTTCCACAGAAAGAGTGTTTCCGAAGGGCTCAATCAAAAGTAAGGTTCAACTCTGTTAGTTGAATGCACAAAACAGAAAGAAGTT
Source organism: Symphalangus syndactylus (assembly GCF_028878055.3). Taxonomy (NCBI): domain Eukaryota; kingdom Metazoa; phylum Chordata; class Mammalia; order Primates; family Hylobatidae; genus Symphalangus; species Symphalangus syndactylus. Next base: position 72,438,756 of record NC_072428.2, on the reverse strand, counting down.
TCACAGAATGCTTCTGTGTAGTTTACATTTGAATATATTCCTTTTTCCACTATTACACTGTTAGCGCTCCGAATGTCCACTTGCATTTTCTACAGAAAGGGTGTTCAGAACTGCTCAATCCAAAGTATGGTTTAATTCTTTTAGCTGAATGCACAGATCAGAAAGAAGTTTCACAGAATGCTTCTGTGTAGTTTTTATTTGAAGATATTCCTTTTTTAAATATAGGACTCTTAGCGCTAAGAATATCCAATTGCAGTTTCTTCAGAAAGAGTGTTTCAGACCTGCTCAATCAAAAGTAAATTTCAACTCTTTTAGTTGAATGCGCGGAACAGAAAGAAGTTTCAGAGAATGCTTCTGTGTAGTTTATATTTGAAGATATTTCTTTTTCCACTATTAACCTCTTAGAGATCCGAATGTCCACCTGCATTTTCTTCAAAAAGAGTGTTTCCGAATTGCTCAATCAAAAGTATGGTTGAACTCTGTTAGCTGAATGCACAGATCAGAAAGATGTTTCACAGAATATTTTTGTGTAGTTTTATTGGAAGACACTCCTTTTTCCAATACAGGCCTCTTAGCGTTCCGAATATCCAATTGCAGTTTCTACAGAAAGAGTGTTTCAGAACGGCTCAATCAAATTAAGGTTCAACTCTTTTAGTTGAATGCACAGAACAGAAAGAAGTTTCACAGAATCCTTCTTTATAGTATTTATTTGAAAATATTCCTTTTTCCTCTATTACACCCTTAGCGCTCCGAATGTCCACTTGCAGTTTCTACAGAAAGAGTGTTACAGAACTGCTCCTTCAAAAAGAAGGCTGAACTCTGTTAGTTGAATGCAGAGAAGAGAAAGAAGTTCCACAGAATGCTTCTGTTTACTTTTTATTTGGAGATATTCCTTTTTCCACTATTACCATCTTAGCGCTCCGAATGTCCACTTGCATTTTCTACAGAAAGAGTGTTTCAGAACTGCTCAATTAAAAGTATGGTTTAAATCTGTTAGCTGAATGCACAGATGAGAAACAAGTTTCACAGAATGCTTCTGTGTAGTTTTTATTTGAAGATATTCTTTTTCCCAATATAGGCCTCTTAGCGCTCAGAATGTCCAATTGCAGTTTCTACAGAAAGAGTGTTTCCGAGCGGATCAATCAAAAGTAATGTTCAACTCTGTTAGTTGAATGCACAGGACAGAAAGTATTTTCACAGAATGCTTCTGTGAGGTTTATATTTGAATATATTCCTTTTTCCACTATTACCCTCTTAGCGCCCCGAATGTCCACTTGCATTTTCTACAGAAAGAGTGTTCAGAACTGCTCAATCAAAAGTATGCTTTTACACTGTTAGTTGAATGCACAGAACAGAAAGAAGTTTCACAGAATGCTTCTGTGTAGTTTATATTTGAATATATTCTTTTTCCACTATTACCCTCTTAGCACTCCGAATGTCCACGTGCATTTTCTACGGAAAGAGTGTTTCAGAACTGCTCAATCAAAGGTATGGTTTAATTCTGTTAGCTGAATGCACAGATCAGAAAGAAGTTTCACAGAATGCTTCTGTGTAGTTTTTATTTGAAGATATTCTTTTTCCCAATATAGGCCCCTTAGCGCTCAGAATGTCCAATTGCAGTTTCTACAGAAAGAGTGTTTCAGAAGGGCTCAATCAAAAGTAAGGTTCAACTCTGTTAGTTGAATGCACAGAACAGAATGTAGTTTCACAGAATGCTTCTGTGTAGTTTATATTGGAAGATATTACTTTTTCCACTATTACTGTCTTAGAGCTCCGAATGTCCACTTGTATTTTCTACAGAAAGAGTGTTCAGAACTGCTCAATCAAAAGTATGGTTTAACTCTGTTAATTGAATGCACAGATCAGAAAAAATTTTCACAGAATTCTTCTGTGCAGTTTTTATTTGAAGATATTCCTTTTTCCAATATAGGACTCTTAGCGCTCAGAATGTCCAATTGCAGTATCTACAGAAAGAGTGTTTCAGAGCTGCTCAATCAAAAGAAAGGTTCAACACTGTTAGTTGAATGCACAGAACAGAAAGAAGTTTCAGAGAATGCTTCTGAGTAGTTTATATTTGAAGATATTCCTTTTTCAACTATTACCCTCTTAGCGCTTGGAATGTCCACTGCATTTTCTACAGAAAGAGTGTTTCAGAACGGCTCAATCAAAAGTAAGGTTCATCTCTTTTAGTTGAATGCACAGAACAGAAAGAAGTTTCACAGAATGCTTCTGTGTAGTATTTAGTTGAAGATATTCCTTTTTCCACTATTACCCTCTTAGCGCTCCGAATGTGCACTTGCAGTTTCTACAGAAAGAGGGTTTCAGAACTGCTCCTTCAAAAGTAAGGATCAACTCTGTTAGTTGAATGCAGAGAAGGGAAAGTTGTTTCAGAGTTTGCTTCTGTGTAGTTTTTATTTGGAGATGTTCCGTTTTGTACTATGACAATCTTAGCGCTCCAAATGTCCACTTGCATTTTCTACAGAAAGAGTGTTTCATAACTGCTCAATCAAAAGTATCGTTTAACTCTGTTAGCTGAATGCACAGATCAGAAATAAGTTTCAAAGAATGCTTCTTTGTAGTTTTTATTTGAAGATATACTTTTTCCCAATATAGACCTCTTAGCGCTCAGAATGACCAATTGCAGTTTCTACAGAAAGAGTGTTTCAGATCGGCTCAATCAAAAGTAATGTTCAACTCTGTTAGTTGAATGCACAGAACAGATAGAAGTTTCACAGAATGCTTCTGTGTAGTTTATATTTGAATATATTCCTTTTTCCAGTATTACCCTCTTAGTGCTCCGAAAGTCCACTTGCATTTTCTACAGAAAGAGTGTTCAGAACTCCTCAATCAAAAGTATGGTTTAACTCAGTTAGCTGAATGCACAGATCAGAAAGAAGTTTCACAGAATGCTTCTGTGTAGTTTTTATATGAAGACATTCTTTTTCCCAATATAGGCCTCTTAGCGCTCAGAATGTCCAATTGCAGTTTCTACAGAAAGAGTGTTTCAGAACGGCTCAATCAAAAGTAAGGTTCAACTCAGTTGAATGTACAGAACAGAAAGAAGTTTCATACAATGCTTCTGTGTAGTTTATATTTGAAGATATTCATTTTTCCACTATTACCCACTTGGCGCTCCGAATGTCCACTTGCATTTTCTACAGAAAGAATGTTTCAGAACTGCTCAATCAAAAGTATGGTTTAACTCTGTTAGCTGAATGCACAGATCTGAAAGAAGTTTCACAGAATGCTTCTGTGTTATTTATATGAAAATATTTTTTTACCAATATAGGCCTCTTAGCGCTCAGAATGTCCAACTGCAGTTTCTACAGAAAGAGTGTTTCAGAACGGCTCAATCAAAAGTAAGGTTCAACCCTGTTAGTTGAATGCACGGAACAGAAAGAAGTTTCAGAGAATGCTTCTGTGTAGTTTATATTTTAATATATTCCTTTTTCCACTACTACCCTCTTAGCGCTCCAAATGTCCAGTTGCATTTTCTACAGAAAGAGTGTTCAGAACTTCTCAATCAAAAGTATGTTTTAACTCTGTTAGTTGAATGCACAGATCAGAAAGAAGTTTCACAGAATTCTTCTGTGTAGTTTTTATTTGAAGATATTCCTTTTTCCAATATAGGACTCTTAGCGTTCAGAATGTCCAACTGCAGTATCTATAGAAAGAGTGTTTCAGAACTGCTCAATCAAAAGTAAATTTCAACTCTTTTAGTTGAATGCGTGGAACAGAAAGAAGTTTCAGAGAATGCTTCTGTGTAGTTTATATTTGAAGATATTTCTTTTTCCACTATTAACCTCTTAGAGATCCGAATGTCCACCTGCATTTTCTTCAAAAAGAGTGTTTCCGAATTGCTCAATCAAAAGTATGGTTGAACTCTGTTAGCTGAATGCACAGATCAGAAAGATGTTTCACAGAATATTTTTGTGTAGTTTTATTTGAAGACATTCCTTTTTCCAATATAGGCCTCTTAGCTTTCCGAATATCCAATTGCAGTTTCTACAGAAAGAGTGTTTCAGAACGGCTCAATCAAATTAAGGTTCAACTCTTTTAGTTGAATGCACAGAACAGAAAGAAGTTTCACAGAATCCTTCTTTATAGTATTTATTTGAAAATATTCCTTTTTCCTCTATTACACCCTTAGCGCTCCGAATGTCCACTTGCAGTTTCTACAGAAAGAGTGTTACAGAACTGCTCCTTCAAAAAGAAGGCTGAACTCTGTTAGTTGAATGCAGAGAAGAGAAAGAAGTTCCACAGAATGCTTCTGTTTACTTTTTATTTGGAGATATTCCTTTTTCCACTATTACCATCTTAGCGCTCCGAATGTCCACTTGCATTTTCTACAGAAAGAGTGTTTCAGAACTGCTCAATTAAAAGTATGGTTTAAATCTGTTAGCTGAATGCACAGATGAGAAACAAGTTTCACAGAATGCTTCTGTGTAGTTTTTATTTGAAGATATTCTTTTTCGCAATATAGGCCTCTTAGCGCTCAGAATGTCCAATTGCAGTTTCTACAGAAAGAGTGTTTCAGAGCGGATCAATCAAAAGTAATGTTCAACTCTGTTAGTTGAATGCACAGGACAGAATGTAGTTTCACAGAATTCTTCTGTGAGGTTTATATTGGAAGATATTACTTTTTCCACTATTACTGTCTTAGAGCTCCGAATGTCCACTTGCATTTTCTACAGAAAGAGTGTTCAGAACTGCTCAATCAAAAGTATGTTTTAACTCTGTTAGTTGAATGCACAGATCAGAAAGAAGTTTCACAGAATTCTTCTGTGTAGTTTTTATTTGAAGATATTCCTTTTTCCAATATAGGACTCTTAGCGTTCAGAATGTCCAACTGCAGTATCTATAGAAAGTGTTTCAGAACTGCTCAATCAAAAGTAAAGTTCAACCCTGTTAGTTGAATGCACGGAACAGAAAGAAGTTTCAGAGAATGCTTCTTTGTAGTTTATATTTGAAGATATTCCTTTTTCCACAATTACCATCTTAGCGCTCCGAATGTCCACTTGCATTTTCTACAGAAAGAGTGTTTCCGAACTGCTCAATCAAAAGTATGGTTGAACCCTGTTAGCTGAATGCACACAACTGAAAGAAGTTTCACAGAATGCTTCTGTGTAGTTTTCATTTGAAGATAGTCCTTTTTCCAATATAGGCCTCTTAGCGCTCTGAATATCCAATTGCAGTTTCTCCAGAAAGAGTGTTTCAGAACGGCTCAATCAAAAGTAAGGTTCAACTACTTTAGTGGAATGCACAGAACAGAAAGAAGTTTCACAGAATGTTTCTGTGTAGTATTTATTTGAAGATATTCCTTTTTCCACTATTACCCTGTTAGCGCTCCGAATGTCCACTTGCAGGTTCTACAGAAAGAGTGTTTCAGAAATGCTCCTTCAAAGGTAAGGCTCAACTCTGTTAGTTGAATGTACGGAACAAAAAGAAGTTTCAGAGAATGTTTCTGAGTAGTTTATATTTGAAGATATTCCTTTTTCCACTATTACCATCTTAGCACTCCGAATGTCCACTTGCATGTTCTACAGAAAGAGGGTTTCAGATCGGCTCAATCAAAAGTAAGGTTCAACTCTGTTGTTGAATGCACAGAACATCAAGAACTTTCACAGAAGGCTTCCGTGTAGTTTTATTTGAAGATATTCTTTATCCCAATATAGCCCTCTTAGCGCTCAGAATATTCAAGTGTAGTTTCCACAGAAAGAGTGTTTCCGAAGGGCTCAATCAAAAGTAAGGTTCAACTCTGTTAGTTGAATGCACAAAACAGAAAGAAGTTTCACAGAATGCTTCTGTGTAGTTTACATTTGAATATATTCCTTTTTCCACTATTACACTCTTAGCGCTCCGAATGTCCACTTGCATTTTCTACAGAAAGGGTGTTCAGAACTGCTCAATCCAAAGTATGGTTTAATTCTGTTAGTTGAATGCACAGATCAGAAAGAAGTTTCACAGAATGCTTCTGTGTAGTTTTTATTTGAAGATATTCCTTTTTTAAATATAGGACTCTTAGCGCTAAGAATATCCAATTGCAGTTTCTTCAGAAAGAGTGTTTCAGACCTGCTCAATCAAAAGTAAATTTCAACTCTTTTAGTTGAATGCGCGGAACAGAAAGAAGTTTCAGAGAATGCTTCTGTGTAGTTTATATTTGAAGATATTTCTTTTTCCACTATTAACCTCTTAGAGATCCGAATGTCCACCTGCATTTTCTTCAAAAAGAGTGTTTCCGAATTGCTCAATCAAAAGTATGGTTGAACTCTGTTAGCTGAATGCACAGATCAGAAAGATGTTTCACAGAATATTTTTGTGTAGTTTTATTGGAAGACACTCCTTTTTCCAATACAGGCCTCTTAGCGTTCCGAATATCCAATTGCAGTTTCTACAGAAAGAGTGTTTCAGAACGGCTCAATCAAATTAAGGTTCAACTCTTTTAGTTGAATGCACAGAACAGAAAGAAGTTACACAGAATCCTTCTTTATAGTATTTATTTGAAAATATTCCTTTTTCCTCTATTACACCCTTAGCGCTCCGAATGTCCACTTGCAGTTTCTACAGAAAGAGTGTTACAGAACTGCTCCTTCAAAAAGAAGGCTGAACTCTGTTAGTTGAATGCAGAGAAGAGAAAGAAGTTCCACAGAATGCTTCTGTTTACTTTTTATTTGGAGATATTCCTTTTTCCACTATTACCATCTTAGCGCTCCGAATGTCCACTTGCATTTTCTACAGAAAGAGTGTTTCAGAACTGCTCAATTAAAAGTATGGTTTAAATCTGTTAGCTGAATGCACAGATGAGAAACAAGTTTCAAAGAATGCTTCTGTGTAGTTTTTATTTGAAGATATTCTTTTTCCCAATATAGGCCTCTTAGCGCTCAGAATGTCCAATTGCAGTTTCTACAGAAAGAGTGTTTCCGAGCGGATCAATCAAAAGTAATGTTCAACTCTGTTAGTTGAATGCACAGGACAGAAAGTATTTTCACAGAATGCTTCTGTGAGGTTTATATTTGAATATATTCCTTTTTCCACTATTACCCTCTTAGCGCCCCGAATGTCCACTTGCATTTTCTACAGAAAGAGTGTTCAGAACTGCTCAATCAAAAGTATGCTTTTACACTGTTAGTTGAATGCACAGAACAGAAAGAAGTTTCACAGAATGCTTCTGTGTAGTTTTTATTTGAAGATAATCCTTTTTCCAATATAGGACTCTTAGCGCTCAGAATGTCCAATTGCAGTATCTACAGAAAGAGTGTTTCAGAACTGCTCAAACAAAAGTGCGGTTAAACACTGTTAGTCGAATGCGCGGAACAGAAAGTAGTTTCATAGAATGATTCTGAGTATTTTATATTTGAAGATATTCCTTTTTCCACTATTACCCTCTTAGCGCTCCGAATGTTCACTTGCATTTTCTACAGAAAGAATGTTTCAGAACTGCTCTATCAAAGGTATGGTTTAACTCTGTTAGTTGAATGCACGGAACAGAAAGTAGTTTCACAGAATGGTTCTGTGTAGTTTTATATGAATATAATTTTTTTTCCACTATGAGATGTAACAGGGTGGGAGAGTACATAGGGAGTCTCATAACCTCAGTGTGGTTGGAGAAAACAGGCTGAAAGGAGAAACGGGAGAAAGTTACGAAGGGAATCATATATGTTAGTAGTGGAGGGAAAAGCAAATATTGAATTCAACCCACAGATTTTGGATAACCGTGTGTTTGGTAGTAACATATATGAAAGGTTTTGACAAAATAGCGTGATAGATGGAGAAAATAATAAGTAAGTGTTATATTTCCTCAGTAGAAACAAACAAACAAAAAACGTGTAATCACAGCCTGATCTTTTAACTGGCCTCCACTTATCTTTCTGCCTTGTTTGGCATACATATTCCACTGCCTGAAAACTGCCCAACACGTTTGAAATGTTGTTGCTCACTATTACACCCAGGCATTCCTGCTTCACCAGCTGAGTTGTAAGGGGTTTCCAGGTGGCCTAGATTGTTCTCCTAATCATATACTTTATTTTCATTTATCGATTTGCCCAGAACATCTAGTGAAATATTACGGACACCAATAACATGAATACAAACATAGCTATAGACACTAAAATGTAAATTGATATCTTTTGAAAGGCTGTCATGTCTTAGATGCTAAATTTGGAGTATTTGCTTCTAATAAATTAATAGCTTGCTTTAATCATTCTGGTTTATGAATATAATATAGGGGAGCAGCTTTGGTTTTGCCCTTAATCTTAAAAAACAATTAGTGAGGCATGGTGGCAGCACCTGTAGTCCCAGCTACTCAGGAAGCTGAGGCAGGAGAATGGTGTGAATCCGGTAGGTGGAGATTGCTGTGAGCCAAACTCATGCCACTGCACTCCAGCCTCGGCGACAGTGTGAGACTCCATCTCAAAAAAAAAAAAGGATCATACAAGGAGTTAATGATGATTTAGCATAAAACACAGTTCATAGAACTCAAACTTTGTTATTTTATGGGATTATACTAACCTGTTACTATTCAAAATTTACCATTTCAAAAGAAGAAATATTGGTCTGGGAAAATTGCCATTGCTTAAACAGAAGAATGGAAGAATCTTTTTGAGCACAACAATTCTAATGATATTCCTCATCACTGGTTCCAAAACCAAGCCCAAGGAAGGCCTGCACAGGGATAACGTGTAGAACACGCAAAAGAAACACACATCACCAGCTCCTCAATCCAGAGCTCCAAGGGAATGGCCAAGGAAGCTGTATTGGCCTAAGAAATTTGAGATTGTTTTGACTTACATTAAATCCTGCTCAATCATATGTATGTACACAGACACACACACACACACACACACACTGACGGTGTTGTCAGTGAAGCCTCTAACAATGCATCTTGACTGGATAGATTCGACAATTAAGATGACTGGAAGAAAATATTGCTCCATAAGTGGCACTTACTATTCACATAACACATTAAAAGGACATCTCCTAAATTAAATCTTGTCTATGATAAAAAGGCAGAAAATCATGACCCAAGGCTAATTTATAACCGCAGAAATGTTCAAGACAGACCAATGCTTGCTATGTTTAGGAACTGTCAAGAAAGTACAGGTCTTTATAATCTACCATTTTGCTTCATTTCATACCAGGTGACCTTCTTAATGCAGGCAATAGAGAATTGCTAGACTTGTCGGAGATTTCAGGTCTTTGGAAAGCTACGCCCTTTCACAAGAACAACCGTGGAAACAGGAAGAAAGTCAACTCCCACTTAAGGCAATCAGAATTTACAAATATTCATTCCTTCATTGAAATTTCAATAGGCACTTCAATATTATCTTTAATTAATTCTTTTGTTACAATCATACATCACATAACATTTTGGTCAAGGATGGTGCACACACATGACAGTGGTGCAGTAAAATCATAACTGTATTTTTACTGTACCTCTTCTATGTTTAGACATGTATAGATACACATACTGTATAGATATAAGTAAGCATATAGATATACTTAACTGTTGTGTTACAATTGCCTACAGTATTCAGTGCAGTAACATGCTACACAGGTTTGTAGCTTAGGAGGAATAGGCTATACCATATAGCATAGGTATGTAATCAGCTATAGTATCTAGGTTTGTGTAAGTAAACTCTGTGATGTTCATACAATAATAAAATTGTCCAGCAATGCATTTCTCAGACATACCCCTGTCATTAAGTGACACATGACTATGTTAGTTAACACTGAGGGAACTTCATGGGAAATGCACTCTGCAGCTCCATCATAAATAGAAACCGTTTATGTCAAAAAACACATAAAAGCATAGTTGCAAGATTACAATTCCTTCCAGATATTTCATTTAGTATCTCCACAGATCACTAACTGCCTGAATAGCATTCTTGAGTCTCCACAGCCTCACATTTCATTTCAGGTCATTCCATCAATTGTCAAAGACGCATCCAACATTAACTTTCCAATACTGGTTTGGATTGTGTCAACATTGTCATCCTGGGCCACAACAACACAAAAGGCTAACTCGGTGAGGTAACATAGACACTGATCAGTGAGATTTTGCTGACGGGTGGTACGATTTTTTAGCAAGATCAAGGGTATTCAAACATTCAGGCATATAGAATACATTGAAAAGGGCAGGTTCGTAGATAAAAAGGCGATGAGGAAGTGTTATTGCAGGGTACATGAGCTACGGTGTCTCCTGTTTAACCTGAGTCTGAAGAGATTCAAAGTGCAGGTGCCATGCATGCCTCTTCAATAGTTCCATGTCGATTGATTTTCTGGGCTACACTTCCCAGCATTCAAATTGCTAAATGCATATAAATGACAACTGAATATTTATAACCTGGATTTGTGCTTTTGAGTGACCTTATCTATAGTTATGTGCTTCAGTGATCTAACTTGGGGTTGACTCCAAACTTTGATAAAGACCCTGCTTATTCCTTGAGTATTGCTGCACTGACAACTGATTTAGTGAATGCCACTGTGAAAATAATAAAACTCTTGGTGAATATATTTAGACATGTCTTGTAACCTGTACACATCTTAACCAGGGATGTTACTTGATCTTTCTATGTACAGGAGTGTGTGGAGATAGAACAACATACATGATTGTAATTGCTGCCTGTGAGACTAATAGAAAATTCAAGCTAGTGAAGTATGTTTATGCATGGCACACTTCTCACCAGCAGTTTTAGGAAGTTCTACCCACAACCCATATGTCTTTTGATATGTGGGTTACCTTGGAGAGAGAAAAAGGAACTCTGAACACAGGCACGAAATCCTTTAGAATTTTATCTAGAGTTGGACTTGTCCCAAAGCTTTTGTATAAACTTGCTTGATGAGCAACTGTTGTCCACTGGTACCTTCACTGTACAATCCACACACAACCAAACTTCACAACTGGAGTCCTAAATTTGCACTTTGTTTGGTAAAGTTGAATGAAAAATGGTCTTTAAAGCTTATGCTCTCTTATGAGAGCTGTTATTAGATTAATTTTACTCCAAGATATGCCAGTTAGGAAATAACTTCCAATTTAATTTCACCAGCCCCCTGTGGGTGGACTAATTAGTCATACATCACACTTACTCTGGTGGTGAAATGCCTCAAAAGAAGGTCTGCAGAGTGTTGCTCTACCTAGAAGGACATGAATAAAGAGACATAAAAATCATTCATTAAGAAGGAAGAAGACTTCCCTTGCCTAGATTTTCACTTGTAGGATCCAATTAATTTTATCACTTAATATTTTGTCCTGGTGGGCATTCATTTTACAAATTTGTAAGATCAGTAGAAATGGTAACTTTCAGAAATCAATCTGTAAATGTTCTGTAGACATTGACAGAAAGAGCTATTTGGAGCTGTGCTTTTGCCAATTAGACACTCTGAGAAAATCTGTGAAAGGATATTTTCAGGAAGTCATTGAACCCCCTAAAAATCAAGTTTATTGCTCTTACCATAAATATAAATAATTTATTATCAACCATTTTCAATATTCTAATAAGTAACCTTTATTGTTCATTTCATTGGCATGATCTACGTAGACACGTGATTTATCTTCTTTTGCAATAAATTCAGAAAATTTGCTGCCTGGAAAAGCCATGTTTTAAAATTACCACCTGTTTGATGATTTTCTTATAAAAACATTTCCACTTAAGTACCTATCTCTATTTGTCCTTTATTTTCCCTTCCATTCTAGCTCTACCCCTTGTCTCCTTTGTGTGTCTCAGGATAAGTGCCCTATAACATTATGTAATTCTGGAAACCCTTCGATACAATGTTATTACATGTAAAAAAAAAAGTATGTTTTAGCAAACTCTTTGTTCACAGATTATCTTTGACTACTTGCCTATTAGACAATTTTTGTAGGCTCCATATGCTATTAATTTATATTCACTTTTAGAAGAATTTTCATCAAAAGCAAAAGTCTTATGTAAATTGATTATATGCTACTTGTACTTCTGTGTATATATACACACAGAGCCACATACATATATGCAACTCCGGAGGCCTGCCTGGACTGTTTAATAACTGTCCTGAACAAGAGCAAGAAAAAGCTGGTCAAATTTCAAACAACAGGTTGAACTGGGGAGCTCAAAATTTGCATAAAATACACAGTAGCGGCCTTCAAAAATTAAACATTCCTACTGTTTTAAAAAATTGTAGCCATTATAATATGAGGAAAAAATGTAATAATCCTTTTTAATTCTTGCCATTTTATTAACCACAGAATCCTTACGCCCTAACTTCATTGGTATCCCTTTGAGATTAAACAGAACACTGAATTTAAAATTCTGAGAAATAAATAATTACACCATTTACTTGAGGCACTCTTTCCCCTTTCAAGAACTATTTTGAGAATTCATTAGCTAAATATTGCTATAATGCAGGCTAGTAATAAATGGAAATAACGAGTTCATTGTAAAGTTTAAACTCATGATGGTATGATCTGGAATTTTTGTTAACCTAGAATACATAATTAGCTCTAGAGGTGAAATGAAAGACAAAATCACTTTACATATTAGTAAAAAACAAATAATGTAACTTTATAAGCTACTGCTGTTCTTTTGCTCTTGAGAACCAGTGACATCTCTAATTAGAGAACATTATGGAAAGGTTAAAGATAAGAATACGTGCAGTCTGTCTACAGGAAACCTCAACTGTTCAAGTTAATGAAATTTTTGCAGAAGTCATATTAATTAGCAGGTTCACAGGAAATTAACATGTATTGTATAAATTCCATGGTAAAATGTATTAGGGCTGCAGGCACAAAACTGTGCGCCATCTACGTGACCACACAGTGCCTACTTCTTTCCGTCTTTATTCATTTCTCTCCTGATGGTCTGTATGTTATTGTTACATAGTTCTAAAAATCTTCCATGAGGCAGAAATTTCATTTAATGATATAGCTTTGAAAATAAAGAAAAACAGTAGAAACTTTCTATTTTCTTATAAAGCAGAATTGTTGAATTTTCAAAGTTTCATTTATGTAGTGTCACAAGGTGACAAACGTATTTCTTTAATTCCCTCTTGTTGTTATTTTTGTGTAACATCAAACAAAGCCGTTTCTTTCATTTGAAGGTGAAAACTGCTCATCAAAATCCAGTTTAAGCTGAGAAACAAAGAACTAAATTTTGCATGAGAGATTATACACTGCATAAGTATAAAACAGGACCAGAAACAATGGTGGGTCAGCAATTTTAAAAAAGATGAACGCAGGTTATCATCAAATCAATTGTTACCAACACACCAATTCCACCTCTAGGCCAGAAAATTAGCCACTTCCCACAGGAAAACAATAATTGAAGACAAAGTTCACCAGTGAAAGTTGGTTATTTTTTTTTCCATCCTTGCATCAACTAAAATGATATCTATAGTTCCTCTTAACACTTTTCTTACTTTCAAATATCTGGGTATGCTTAATTAGCTGAGGCCATGTTTCATAGGCACATCTGGCTACAAGGGAAACTGGGAATTTGAGCCCCAATCCTAATGTTTGTAGAGTATTTAGAAATTTGAGAATTCCCTCCAAAGAAAGAGTTTTTTAGAACACTGTTAGGCAAAAAGTTTGAATTACAAAATGTGGTAGTAGCTCATGTCTAACTCAAATGCAGGGAAAAAAAAAACTGTAAACTCTAAAAAAAATAAATACATATTTGATGGTAATAAGAAACAGAAAATAGGCAGAAATAGTAGAATATTTGATCACTGATGAAGTTTTTAACCATTGAATAAAGAAAAATTCCAATGATTTAAATTTGCATCAATACAGCTTCACACGTGATGACACTCCCTGGTCTATGCAAAATTGCATGTCTACGAGTAAAGCAGTGAGTTTTACTAGCTTGAGGAATAAGAGCACAGAGTTCCAGGCTGACAGAAAAGAAGAACTGGGAAATTTGAGTGACATGGGAGGAAATCTCACACAAGTGAAAGTCACAGAGGAGAATGTCACAGAGTAAAAATCTAAAATCAGCACTTAAACTTCATTCAGATATATGACGGCTGCTACATTTCACATTGATAAAAAGAGACTCCATAGAATCCAGCAGAAAACAGCTAAATTGCTAGAACAGAGCAGATATTTCAACCATTGCATATAGCTCAGGAGTAAAAGTTTGGTGTTTGACTACACAAAGAAGACTATTAGAAAAAAGTCGTTCTTCAAAGGAAAACAAAAGAACCTATCTCTACAAAATATCATCCACATAATCTAACATATAATTTAACCTGTCTAGACATAGAACCAGGAAAATATGACGCATAAGAAAAAAAGTAAACAATGGATTAAGACATTGAAATGGCCCACACGCTGGGATTAGAAGATAAGAAATTTAAAATAAGCTATTGTAAGCATATTCAAGGATTTAAGGAATAGACGGTCATAAGAGTGAATATATGGAGAATCTCAACAGAGAAGTAAAAACGACAAAGAAATAATGGGACAAATTTTAGAACTGAGGGACAGAATATCTTATATAAAAATGACATTGTGCGCACATACCAGTAAATTAAAGATGGCAGAAAAAAACTATCAGTGAACTTAAAAAGAGATCAAGAACAATTTCCCAATACAGTTAAGAACACAGAGGAAGAAAAATAATAAAAATAGGGCCAGTCTAGAACTAATAAAATTGGAGTCCTAGAAAGAGTAGAGAAGGAGAAAATGAGACAGAAAAAGCTATTTGAAAAAGTAAAGACCAAAAGTTTTCCTAATTGTCAGCATATATCAACTTACAGGTTTAAGAAACTCAAAGAACAGAATAAAAATAAAGAACCAAATGCAGACATATCATAGTCAAACCACTGGGCAAAAAAAGAGTAAATCTTGAAAGTAGCTAAAGGGAGGGAGAAAAATAATGTACATACATGGAAACAAATAGACAGATGACCTGTCATCAGAAATGACAGTTTAAAAAGCAATGAAACCACATCTTCAAAATAAAAAAAAAAACCTGTCAACTCCAAATTCTATAACTAGAAAAAGTAATTCTTGAGAAGATAAAGATTTATTCAGATAAAAGAAAGCTTCGAACATCTGTCATTAGCAGACCTAAATACAAGAAATGCAAACGGAAATTTTTCGGGCTAAAGAAAGATAACAACAGATGGAAATTCTGAACTACAGGAAGCAAGGAGAAGCTCTAGGAATGGGAAGTGCATCAACATGAAAAGCTAAGGCTTTTTTCTTTTAGTTTTATAACAAACAACTGATGGTTTAAATAAAAAATTAAGCGTACTGTTGATAATGTATGTAAACTATTCTAAATTAATAGCTCTGACAGGAGACTAAACGCAACAATTTTGCTGCAACATTTCTTTATGTTACATGAAAACGTTGACTGTTAACAGTAAGTGGACTGAGATAAGCCCAGGGTGCTGATTATAATCCCTAGAGAACCACGACATCATATGAAGACATTCTTCTAAAATGCCAATAAAGGAATTAAAATGGAACGCCGAATATTTTTCAGTTAATATAAAAAGGCATGAAAGAAAGAAGAGAGGAACAAA
Source organism: Symphalangus syndactylus (assembly GCF_028878055.3). NCBI lineage: Eukaryota > Metazoa > Chordata > Mammalia > Primates > Hylobatidae > Symphalangus > Symphalangus syndactylus. Next base: position 72,423,249 of record NC_072428.2, on the reverse strand, counting down.
AAATGAGGGAACAAATAGAACATAAGAGCAAAATAGGTCGGGCGTGGTGGCTCACGCCTGTAATCCCAGCACTTTGGGAGGCCGAGGCAGGCAGATCACGAAGTCAGGAGATCGAGACCATCCTGGCTAACACGGTGAAACCCCGTCTCTACTAAAAATACAAAAAATTAGCCGGGCATGGTGGCGGCACCTGTAGTCCCAGCTACTCGGGAGGCTGAGGCAGGATAATGGCGTGAACCCGGGAGGCGGAGCTTGCAGTGAGCTGAGATAGCGCCCCTGCACTCCAGCCTGGGCGACAGAGCGAGACTCCGTCTAAAAAAAACAAAAAAGAAAAAAAGAAAAAAAAGCAAAATAGCAGGCTTAAATCCAACCTTATCAATAATTATTTCAAATGTATTTTAAATACTCCAAATAAAACACAGATTGTCCATCGGTATATTCTGTTGTATGAATATACCACATTATCTTTATTCATCTGCCAATAGACATTAATAAAAGTACCTATAAGAGATGCATTCCAAATATTATGATATAGATAAGCTGAGAGTAAAATAATTTCCAAGTATACCATGGAAACAACAAGCACAAGAAATCTTATGTGGCTATATTAATAGAAGAAAAAGTAGACCTCCAAACAAGCAATATTACAACAGAAAGCTATTTCATAATGATCAAATGTCAAGTACTTATGAAGACATAATGCTATATTGCTAACTGATAGAATAGCTAAAGAAAGTTAAGATAAAATAATTTTGACAACAGCTTGACCTAATCAATATTGACCAAGACGATAGAATATATGTTCTATTATGCTACACGTGAAACATTTCTCAATAGACTATAGACCACAAAATATCCCTCAAGAAGTTTCAAAACACTGTAATCATAGAAAGTATGCTTCCTGATCATAATGAAAATGAGTTGAAATGGGTAAAAAGAAGCTACCCAGGAAAGTCTACACTACTGGAAGATTTAAATACACCTTAAAATGCCCTTTAGCTCAAGGAAGAAATCATGAGAAACACCTTAAAATACATTGAACTGAATACAAATAAAAATATCCTATATCAAAATGTGTGGGATAAAGTTAAGCAGACCCAGAGTAAAGTTTTTGTATAAATGCTTATTCTAAAAAAGAGAAGTTCAAAACAAGTGAACTAATTTTCTACCTTAAAAAGAAAATCTGAAACAAGATAGCAAATTAAGTCCAAACAAAGTAGAAGAAAGGAAATAAAACAGAAATTAGAAATCAATGAGACAGAAAACAGACACAGGAGAAAATTCACATGGCCAAAAGTTAGTTCTGTGAGAAAGAAAGAAAACGCAAATTATAAATATCAGGGATTAATGAGATTGTACAGTTGTAGACACAAGGGACATTAACAAGATAATGGAATATTGTAAAACATTTTATACCAATTTTCATTACTTGGATGAAAGGGTGAATTCGTTGAAAAAAACTTATAAAATTTCACAAGATGAAATGGAACATATGAATTGACATTTATTAAAGTAATTAATTGTCAAATACTTGCACATAAAAACATAAAACTAAAGAAAATAAAAAAATAAGCAAACTCCAGATCCAAAGAGTTTTGCTGGTGAATTCTTTCAAACATTTTAAAAAAATAAAATGTTGAAATTATTTCAGAAATAAAGAAGGGGGAAATTCCAAACTTGTTTTATGAGTCAGAATTCTGATACCAAAACTGCAAAACGCAGGAATGCAAAACTGATTTCAGCTTAAAGAGCTATCACCATTCTAATCTGTGATTCTAATGAATTTGGCTATCTTAGATGCTTTATACACGTGGAATCACACAGTTTGTCCTTCTGTGACTGATTTCCTTTACTTAGCATTAATGTCCTCTAGGTTCATCCATGTTGCATATTGCAGGGCTTACTGTTTTTAAAGCTGAATAATACTCCGTTGCATGAAAATACCACATTTTCTTTATCTATTGATCTGCCAATAGACATTAACCTTATTCCCACATTTTGATTTGTGTAAATAATGCTGCAATGAGCCTGAGAATCAGAGAATCATCCCAATTTCAATCCTTTCAGATAAATAACCTGAAGTGAGATTGCCAGATCATATAGTAGTTCTACTTTCTTAATTTTTTTGAGGAGCCACCGTACAGCTTTCCATAGAGGCTGCACAGATTTACATTCACAGAAACACTGTACAAGTGTTCCAATTTCTCCCCATTGTTAACACTCATTATCTTTTTCTTTTAATAAGACCATTCTAACAGGCTTGAGGCAATATCTCTGTGGTTTTGAATTACATTTCCCTGATGATTAGTGATGCTGAGCATCTTTTTCATGTACCTGTTGGTCATTTGGATATTTCATTTGGAGAAATATCTATTGCTGATTAAAAAAAGAAAAAACTCTCAGCAAGCTAGAAAAAGAAATTTTCTCGAAGTGATGGAAAGCATCCACAACAAAACATATAAACAATATTATATTTAATGGTGAAAGCGTCAATGTTTAAACCACACAGATTAGGACAAGAAAAGGATGTGTGTGTTCGTCACCTCTATTCAACATTGTACTGGTGATTCCAGATTTTGAGTATTAATATTTAGGGGACAACTGTTGTCACTGAAGCCCAAATCTTGCTCATCCTCAGAAAAAAAAAAAAAAAAAGTTGATTAGGTTGTATATAATCTAATTCTACTTGCTTTGGGCTTAATTTTAGAGAAATTCAATTAAGTTGCTTAAATTAAGCAACTTTTGCTTAAATTAAGCAACTTAATGGAATTTCTCTAAAATTACAGCTTGTATCAACTCTAGAATTTATTGGGCACCTCCTAAGACATAAACACTGCAATTTGGTGAGAGACATCAGGTAGGAAACAGCCTGGCTCTGACATAAATTCAACACACAGAGGGGGACACATGTTATGAGACTGACCTGCCTTCTCCATCTCATAAAAGGGGTTCTTGTTGCTGGTAACACAGATTAAAGTATTTCAATTACATTCAAGATAAAAGGATTAGCAATTGTGTGTAAGATGAAAAAATCACCCCACAGGAAGACAAAAGTCTCACAAAAGGATATTTAAACAAGCCAACACTTTGAAATTTAGGCAGAGATCGCGCTTTCTGGTGAACTAAAGTAGCAAGAACAAAGTAGAGGCTCCAATTCTAGGAAAAAGGGGCCCTAATAAGGTTTACAATCCAGAAACTCAAGAAATCCAGACAGAAGGATGCAGTCTCGGCATTCAAGGCAGTAGCAATACCTGGATTACGAAGCCAATCCCCAAAGCAGGAACTCATAAACACAAATTGGATTGAGGAAGAAGCTTGCCCACCAGAGGATTTAGGTTATTACAAGGTAGAATGTGATAGAGAAAACGAGCATGGGGCTGGAAACAAAAGGAGGAAGCCCCATGATTACAACTAGAATATAACTGTCAGAGATGGTGCGGAAACAAGAATGAAGAGAGAACTCCTTAAACCCCACGTACCTTACGTCAGGACTGATCCTGGACACAGGCTGGACAGCATAGCCTGCAAGTGCTGAGGGAGGAGGCGTGGGCTCAGCTGTGAGAAGGAGAAGGACATACATCTGAAAAGCAGATACGGGTCTTGAAATCGCGCAGAGGGTTTGGGCCTTTGTTGCTCTCTGCCAGCAGCTGCCAGTAGTTCTCACACTTTGGCTGGCATCAAAATCACCTGGGGCAGTGGTGGGGAGGGGGAGAGTGTTGTAAAACCACAAGTGACCAGGCAGAAAACACCTGTATGTTTTCCAATTCAGTAAGTACAGAAATATTAATTGGAACAAGGTGGAGGTCAGACATTGATAGTGCTGTGGACTGCTCCAGGGACATAAGCATGATCTTTAGAGAAGTGGCTCTAACCAGTTGAGGGCAACCACTGGACAGAGAGAGGTCCAGACCAACCGTACACAGAGACATCATGCAATTACACTTTAGCAACCTCTCCAAATAACATGTCTCTTAGAGAAACTTGGCAGGTTGAAAACTAAACCATAAAATCCAGTGGCAATTATGTATCCTAGGCACTTATATTTGTCTGGTTCTTCCACCTTGCCTTTGCTTGGTTAGAATTTTGGGTAGATAAGAGGTGGACTTACATGTGCTAGTGTGAGAACTTTGATACACTCATTTAGACATTGACCTACTATCTTGATGTTTGAAAGCTACAACCCAAAGAAATTTGTCTTTTTACATAAAACAAATTCAGCCCTTGCCTTCCTTATAGATTACATCTTCCACTAGCAGTAATAAAAATGTAACAATATGCGTAAGTCAAAGTATCTTCTTAGATCCTCTGTACTGTTTTATTATTTAGTTGTGTGAATTAAAGTAACTCTCAAAATTTCAAGGATGCCTGAGAAGCAATTCATGTTCAAAGGCTGCCCTCTTGTGACAATGTGTTGTATGTTTTACTGTAAAAGTAATCTTATTTCACCTTGTAACCTCTACAATCCAATTCATAACAGCATATAAAGGAAATAAAACCTTACATAATTTTGAATTTTAGAAAGTACCTTGTTTATATGGCTCCTTTAGAGAATGAATAGTCAATTTGGTAAATATTCCAGTGAGTTGAAGGTTTGAATCCATCTCACTTAACTAGCTTGATGGATGTATTTCTAAACCTATACAACCCACTCCTCTGCTTCTAAAAAATTAAAGTTAGCTGTAGATTGAGATGTCAGTGACACAGTTTATAGAACATAACTTAGATTGTCAGCTACATTACTGTAACTACAAATACCACCCTCAGATGGAAGAATCAGTTTTATCAGTAAACATCTCTAATTGAACTACAAATGGTGTATGTCTTCTGGCTTTTACAAGCTCTTGGTCTAACGCAGGGGATATATGATGTAAAAACTACGAAACAAGGCCACGCGCGGTGGCTCACGCCTGTAATCCCAGCACCTTGGGAGGCCGAGGCGGGTGGATCACAAGGTCAGGAGATCGAGACCATCCTGGCTAACACGGTGAAACCCATCTCTACTAAAAATACAAAAATTAGCTGGGTGTGGTGGCGGCGCCTGTAGTCCCAGCTACTCAGAAGGCTGAGGCAGGAGAATCGCTTGAACCCAAGACGCGGAGGTTGCAGTGAGCTGAGATTACATCACTGCACTGCAGCCTGGTGGCAGAACAAGATTCCATCTCAAAAATAAATAAATAAATAAATAAATAAATAAATAAATAAATAAATATAAAATAACAGTGACTATAATGTTTTGTGATGTTAAACTTTGAGAGCTTTTTTTTTTTCTTTTCCCAAGTCCCTTTCCCAGTTTCAGGAGCAGTTATTCTAAGCTCATTGACGTAAAGGAATAGAAACAAAAGGTTTGGTGGAAAAAATAATAATCTGCTATCATTTCTGTCTTTTGTTTTTTAAAAGCTTGAGCATTTGGGAGAATTTGGAAAGATTGTGGAGTAAGTGCAAAGAAGGAATTCGCTAACGAAAATTATATAGGGTAAAATGACTTTTTTCCAGGTTAGAAAATACTCACTCCCTACATTCCTACCTTCCTTTCCCATAGTTAAGAAGAGGAAAAAGCAAAGGCCTCTTGGTAGCAGTGGTGACTTAGGCAGTTTCTTAGAAATATTCTAGAAGGCATAGTCATCTTTAAAAAAAATAGCTACAAGGATATGTCTAAGCAGAAGGGACCATGGGCCAAATTACGAGTAGACTTTTGCATTCCAGATATGGTAAAGAAGAAGCAGGAAGCCGGTGGGCCTAAACAGGCCACACAGAAATGGACAAGGAATAGGCCAGAAGCAGCTTGTGGGGACAAGATGTCAAGCCCCAAATGTTAAACCCACCATCCATCCTCCAAATTCTGGCTCTGTTTAACAAGGCTGTGGTCTGGCACTAGGTGCCACCTCAGTGACTAAAGCATAATTCCCCGTCTCCTGGGAGTGTTGACAGCTGACTCCTGGCAACAACACTCACAGCACAGTAAAGTTCCTTCATCCAAGTTCATGTCCCTTCTCAAGGCATCCCACATCCGAGAACTGCTTGGTACACAAATATAATGGCTTGGCTTGCTTGCTCCAATTTGAGGTCATTAGGTAAACTCACCAAGATCCCTGTAGAGCGGGCTGCGGCCATGATAGTGATTGCATTGCAGCCAGCTTCCTGCTCTGCCCAATCCTATTGCTTTCACTCTTCGCAGGTGTTGGGAATATCCATTTGAACTTCCTTGCATGCAAATCTCCAACTCCGAGTCAGTTTCCTAGGACACCTGACTGGTGACATCTCTATCACTATCACAGTACTTAGAGGTGGAGCATCTTAAAATGATTTAAGGCTAACTGCCCTAAGAGCACAGACAGATGGTGGCTTAAAATAGAATTTAAGTGGCTTTAAAAAAAACATGAAAATAGTTGACATTGCACGCTCATATGAGCCTATGGATCAAACCATGCATATGAATTCTAAGATCCCTTGTGCAGTACATATTTGCACTGTTTATAAATGACATCCCCTTGAATTGAATTCAGTGTAATTCAAAACAGTAATTTGTGGGAAAAATTAGGTATGCAGATAGCCTAGACTCTACAGAGGCACACATCATTTGGAGAATAATAGTGAACTGGCTGGTCTATGAGGGAAGAAAACAGTGAATATAGACTACTAGTGAACAAGGATATTTTCCCATATATATTCAAATTAAGGTGAATTTCTTTACAGAATTATGCCTCAGAAAAAGTATTTCCCTATATATGAATCCTCACAAGTTTTCCCACGATGAGTACTTTTGTGATTATTTTGAATAACGAAGTAATATTTAAAGAAACTCTCTTGCCCCGAATGTACTTTATGTCAATTGATGTTGCATATAGAGATCATCAGAGTGAAGCTACAAGAAAAGGAGGAACATTACTTAGCAAAGACTTAGAGAATTAGTCCTAATAGTGTGAAATCAAAATTTCAAGTGAGGGAATAAATGCAGCTTTTAATGATTACTTAAATGAAGTTTAACTGTAGCAGGATCTACAAGAAATTGGCAACCTTTGGCTCCGGTAACAGAAACTCAGGATATACGCCTTTCAGGGCTTTTGGATTCTGCATCATATTGAGAGAGACTCCTTTAAACAAGCAATAGGAGACTTCCTGTGACAACATAATAAATTCAAAAAGTTCTGTAACTCAGACAATGTAGATAGAAGTGAGGACTTTGGCCTAGACAGCCCTGTTCACTCTAAAGATGGATTAAACAAAGAAAAAGATATTGATATCAAAAATTCAATCGGGAATTTGATTAAAGCATTTCATTAAATGTGATAATTTCTTAGTATATTATCTCACATATGCAATTTCCATGTGTAACAAATTAAATACAAGTAAACATTTGACTATATTATCTGCATCATAATTTACATATCAATTTACATATTCAGTTTTGCTCACGTGAAAACTTGGATCTTCTCAAGAAGAAAATTTGTGAAATCTTTAATTCCTCATCCCCAGAAATGTAAATAAGTCAATATCAATACTGTAAGTCAATGATTTGTTCCTAGGAAGACAGTAAAAGTTTTACAAAAATGCTTTAGAGCCCTTCTCATTGTAAACCTAGAAAACAGAGAAAGGCTCTCTGATGGAAAAAGACAGACCTTAGGGAGGAGGACATTGTAATGGGAACATGCCTGACAAAAGAAACTATGTAGATTCAAATGGTGAAGGAAGACAAGGTCTTTAACAGAAAAACGATCAACCTGGAAGCATGGGGGAGTAGAAACAAATAAAGGAAAAATGAAGAGGCTTATGTAATTGTTTCGATATAGTTATCTTCAACTATACAGATCAACAAGAAGGTCGATGTCAGTTGAAGATTGGGCAGGTGGTTGCTGGATAGATGTCCTCACAGAAGTGTATTTTGTGTAAGGTTGCTATGGCCTTTGTGCAAGGTTGTGGTTTTTGTGGTATTTTGTGATAGTTTTTGTTATCAGGCCTGGAAGCATGAGAACCCTCTCTTCAAGGCCTTCTCTGAATCTATCTGTCCAGGTGTTTTCCTTTTAAACATTAGTGACAGTTTTGATTCTGATAACTTTCATATCATGATCCCTAATTTCAAAAAAAAATTAAACATGTAATTTGTTAGTGATGTATTTGATAGGCTTGGATTTGTGAGTCACCTCTACTATCTATAGTGGTAGATATATCTGAGCCTGCTTACACCAGATTTGCATCAGATTTTCTCTTCAGTGGAATTGGAAGAGGGGGTTTTGGAGAAGGGGATGAAGGAATTGTGCTGCATCAGAGGTCTCCATCTAACACCACAGGGACGTTTCCTGTGCTCTTGCCAGGCCGTTGTATTAGGCTGATGCAAAAGCAATTTTGCTTTCGTCATTGAAAGTAATGAGACCATCTGACTTACAATGTCTGTGCCATGACCAGCTTCTAATAGCCTCCGAGGACCCCTCTGCCCTGACACATACTGTCCTGGAACCACGTCTGCTCTGAAACACCTGAGGTAGCTGCCACCATGACCAATCCCTTCTCATCTTTACTCTACATGCAGGTAACAGTTATAATTACATCTCTGTGTATTCACAGAACAGTTAGTACATCTAGGACTTCTACAAAATTTCCCTAGCTGATTTTGGTGTTCTGGTGTCCTGGCAGCTCTAGCCATGGAGGGATGATGCTTTATGAGCATTTCTGTTGAGTTTTTTGCTTTTCCTCAGAAACTGATTCCAATTTTCCCACATATGTTTGACAATTTGTTTGAACTCATTTATTCTAAACCCATTATTTTTTGTCTATTATTTAATAGGGAGGGGGGCGAGGGATAAAAGATTACAAATAGGGTGCATACAGCAGGAGGTGCACAGCCACCCTGGGATATGACTCCGAACATCCACGGAGAGGAGAGGCTGCTATTACTCCCAATATCGCAGGGGGTGTACATCCATTCTGTGACATTGTTCTTAATATTCCAAGGCAGAGAGGTTGATATTACTCCCAATATCACAGAAAGTGTACAAACCCGTGTGATATTGTTCGTATTATCCAAAAGAAGACAAGATGATATTACCCCCCATATCGCAGGAGGTGTACACCCACTCTGTGATATTTTTCGTAATATGCAGGGCGGGAGAGGCAGAGGGGCGAGGCGCCCCCCGCGAGGTGGGGACTGAGAGCCAGCCCCTCTGCCCCCCTGGCTCTTAGGACCCGTGGTGGACTCACAGCCTGTTTACCATATTGTGACTAATATCTTCCCCTCTGGAAATTATCAACTATTTCACAGACGGGTGTACACCGGCTTTCTACAGAGGACGTACACCCGTCTGTATTCGAGTAACATCATCCTCTTCCTCCCTGAAGATTAACAACAGTATCACAGGGGTGTTTCTACTCCCTGCGATATTAATAACAATATCACAGAGTGGGTGAACACAGCCTGCGATGCTGGAATTATTATCATCCTCTCCCCCTCGGGATACTAGGAACAATATCACAAAAGGGGTGGACACTCCCTGCGATATTGGGAGTAACGTCATACGCTTCTTCCGTGAATGTTAGGAGCAATATCACCGGGTGGCTGTACATTCATTGCTATGTTGCAGTCATGTCATACTCTACCCGCTGGATATTAGGATCAGTGTCACAGGGTGAGTGTACACCTACTGCGATATTAAAACTAATATCATGCTCTCCATCCCTGGATATTAGGAACAATATCACAGGCAGGTGTACACCTCCTGCGGTATTAGGAGTCATAATATTGTGAATTATTAAACATCAGTCTCATTAATAACTATCAATGCTAATATTAATTCATAGTATAACGTTATTAATCATTAATGATTATTTTAAGAGAGGATTATGCATGATTAGAATTATTACTATTAATGCCATTTTTAATATTAGTTATTAATCTTAATGTTTATCATTGTTTTATTACCAACATCCGGAATGAAATCACCCTGTGATATTGTTCTTCATATTATAGGGAGATATTGCTTCTAATATCACAGTGGGTGGACCCCTCGTGTGTATACTCTGTGACAGTGTTTTTTTATATCCTAAGGAGGTATTACTCCTAATGTCACAGTGGGTGTTCACCCTGTGTTATCATTCTTATTTGACCTGACTGCCTTTTTTAACCCACACTACAGAAGGAATGGAACAGATAAAAAGATATGGAGATTGGGCCGTGCTGCCGTGTTTCTCAGGCTGTCGACGAAGGGGTTCAGCATGGGGGTGACCACCGTGTACATCACCGAGGCCACTGCAACCTTTCTGGGGGAAGAGGACACATCTGAACTGAGGTCCCCTCCAACGCCTCTTCCATAAACCCAGCAAACAACTGACAGGTGAGACCCACAGGTGGAGAAGGCTTTATACTTCCCACCTGACGATGACAGCCTCAGAATGGAGGAAACCATTTTATAGTAAGAGGAAAGGGTCCCCGAGATGGGAAGGAACCCAAATACGGCAGCAGGAAAATACATGATTATGCTATTGGTGAAGGTGTCACAACATGCAAGGTGGGGGAGTTGAGAAGGGTCACAGAAGAAATTAGGATTTTCCGCACCCTTGAAGCAGGTCGTTACCAAGGCAATCAAGTTGTGCAGCTGGGAGTCTAGAAGACTGAGAAGACAAAAAAAAAAAAAAAAAAAAAAGACAACCAAACTAGGAAGCCACAGAAACAGGGGTTCATGATGGCCGAATGATATAGAGGGTGACAGATGGCTACAAACCGGTCATAGGCCATCACACTCAGGAGCGTGTCTCTCTTCCATGCTTCGAAAAATGGCAAACAGAGACATCTGAGTCAGGCGGCCTGCCTAGGAGATGACTCTGCCGTGAGATTGGATGTCCACAATCGTCTCGGGGACCATGGCGGAGGTGAAACCCATGTCAGGCGAGGACAGGTTGGAGAGGAAGAAGTACATGGGGGTGTGGAGGTGGGAGTCAGGGCTCATGGCCAGGATGATGAGCAGGTTCCCCAGGACCGTGACCAGGCACATGGACAGCAACAGCCCGGCGAGGGTTGGCTGCAGTTCTGGATCCCCTGAGAGTTCTAGGAGGAGGAATCTAGAGACATCGGTTCGATTCTGTGGGTCTGCATGGTTTGGACACCTTTTGCCTAGAAAAGGGGGTTGAAAAATGGGAAACAAGTAAACCAACACGCGGCATTGTGTCTGCATTTTGGATAGAAGCAATTCGCAAGTAATGTTTTCAGATTTCAGAGCAATCCACGCTCAGCAATATTTTGCAGTTCTGACAAACTCACTTGTCTTCCAATGCTTTCATCATTGATTTCTGTGTTCTTCACTTCTTGCTGTACACGCCTGCCTTAGAGAAACTAGATTCAAGAATGTTCCAAGAACCAGATCATCATATATAACAAATGCGTAACTGCTAGAAAATACAGTCTATCTTGTCCTAAGAAAAATACGTAACAAAGCCTTTCTCTTCACTTGAAGAAAAAGGTTATCCTAATTAAAGGAAATTAAGAACTCAAACATTTTATTTTATTCTACTAGATCGATATAAATTCCCTTGATTAAGAACATTTATAAACACTGTATAGCAGCTGAGACCAGGCGGGGCGCGGTGGCTCACCCCTCTAATCCCAGCACTTTGGGAGGCTGAGGCAGGCGAATCACAAAGTCAGGTGTTCGAGACCAGCCTGGACCACACGGGGAAACCCCGTCTCTACTAAAAATAGAAAAAAAGGAGCCGGGCGTAGTGGTGAAGGAAACGGTAATCCTAATTAAAGGAAATTAAGAACTCAAATATTTTATTTTATTCTACTAGATCGATATAAATTCCCTTGATTAAGAACATTTATAAACACTGTATAGCAGCTGAGACCGGGCGGGGTGCGGTGGCTCACGCCTGTAATCCCAGCACTTTGGGAGGCTGAGGCGGGCGGATCACCTGAGGTCAGGAATTCGAGACCAGCCTCAACGTGGGGAAACCCCGTCTCTACTAAAAATACAAAATTAGCCGGGCGTAGTGGTGCATGCCTTTAATCTCAGCTACTCGGGAGGCTGAGGCAGGAGAATTGCTTGAACCTGGGAGGCGGAGGTTGCGGTGAGCCGAGATCGAGCCATTGCACTCCAGCCTGGGCAACAAGAGCTGAGACCATATCAGCTGGAAATGAAATGAAAGCTGATAGTTCATAAGCAGAAAGTAGTTCCACATGCCAGTTAGGTCCTAGTGATTTCATCGTTCCGTTTTCTGACTTTTCACCTTCAGCAGGAGAGTAATTGCTTCCTCAAATCGGTGGGTCTTCTTTGAAAATTCACATCAGCTACAACTCCTGTCTTTAGCTTAGGTGGACTTAGAGTTTTCATCAGAAAGTTCGGCCGGACGCGGTGGCTCACGCCTGTAATCCCAGCACTTTGGAAGGCCGAGGAGGGCGGATCACGGAGTCAGGAGATCCAGACCATCCTGGCCAACATGGTGAAACCCCGCCTCTACTAAAAATACAAAAACTTCTCCCGGTATGGCGGCGGACACCTGTAGCCCCAACTACTCGGGAGGCTGAGGCAAGGGAATGGCTTGAACCTGGGAGGCAGAGGCTATGGTGAGCCGACATCACACCACTGCACTCCAGCCTAGGCAACGGGAGCAAAACTCTGTCTCAAAACACAAAAAACAAAAAGAATCAAGTAAGTCGAAGTCACACTGATGACAGCCAATGGTTGTGAACCAAGGAAGTGTCAATTCAAGAATTAACATAGATTTTGACTTTTGCTACCTCTTCTGTGCCAAGCAAGATACAGGCTCTGGGGAATCAGAAACAAAAGAGACTCACTTGTTCCTCTCACAATACTGAGTACTTACTGAGATAAGGACAGAAGAAAATGTCCTGTCTGGAATGCAGGGAAACCGGAACTTCAGGTCAGGGGATATTTCCGTTGAACTGTATGGAGTTGAAGCTTAAAATATTAACGAGTGTATGGGAGATTCACTTTGCCTTGACTTTCCACAGCCATCACAGAGAGATCACGCAGCGGGCACCCACGATCGGTTTCATCATCGCTCGCTTCCATTAGATCATCTAGAAATCAGCTCAGATGAGAGTGCTGAGTCTCAGAGGATGGACATCTCACCGCCTGCCATACAGAGAAGTAGAAAGGGTGGTATTCCAAATTCATGGCCAGACTCTAAGTCCCGGGTACTCTACTTCATGGTCTTCCAACTCTCAAAAAGTTGTGGTTTGGGTTTTGTTTTGTTTTTGCTTTTTTGAGATGGAGTCTCGTTCTATGGCCCAGGCTGGAGTGCAGTGGAGTGATCTCGGCTCACTGCAGCCTCCGCATCCCAGGTTCAAGCTATTCTCCTGCCTCAGCCTGCCGAGCAGCTGAGAGGACAGGCGCCCACCACTACGCCCGGCTCCTTTTTTTCTATTTTTAGTAGAGACGGGGTTTCCCCGTGTGGTCCAGGCTGGTCTCGAACACCTGACCTTGTGATTCGCCTGCCTCAGCCTCCCAAAGTGCTGGGATTAGAGGGGTGAGCCACCGCGCCCAGCTTCCAAAAGTTGTAAGCAGAGCTCAGAGGTCTTAACCACGGGCAAGTCTGAGGAGCATTTTTTGAAATGCTTTCCAGCTTCCTCAGTAGGAATGGAAGCCAAACTCCGAATCGATGACTCCTTTGAGGCAGCCGAGAGCTGTAAGGAAAGCCAGGAACAGGGGCAAGGGAGAGATGCGTCCCGAACGATCCTGTGCCCATTCTTTCTGGAACCTTTGATGTGATCTCAGCTGCCCTTTCTCTACTTGACACAGTGATTGTGGCACCCACTGGTCTAGCTGTGGTCTACAAGGAACCCCCAAAGGGAAGGGCACAGTGAGCAGGGGCATCGGCCTGAGTGACAAGGATTTGAGAGGGCAGGATAGATGCAGGGAGAGGATCGGCCAAATGCCATGTGTCCGGACTTAGACTGCCTGGTTCAAATTGGACTTCACCCTTTTGGACTTCATGATCTGGTACAAGTCCTATGAAAATGCGTTGCTTCTTCTCTAGTCCGTAAAATCATCATGAAATGTGCACTCGTAACTGGGAAACTAGGCAGATGAAATGAAACAAGCTGCATAGAGCACAGAGCTCAGAGCCTGGCCTTTAGGAAGCCCTCAGTGAAGGTTCATGATGCCCTGGTGTCTGTCTTCATCCTCTTTATCCTCATCATCACCTTCATCATCTTTGTTGTTCTTAGGCAATAGTTTAGAGGGACTCATTCCCTGCTATCTTGGGTGAGGTGTCTATGAAAAGGACAACTCAGTGGGGGAGGAAGGCAAAAGTTTGAATAAGATTTCTGAGGCCCCCTCACCACAAGCAAGAACAGAAACTCCACAGTCTGCTGAGCTGACAGGTTGCAGCTTGGTCTCCTCCCATCTGCCCACCGCACTGTCCTGTTTGTCCTGAGGATGAGGAAACAAAGCGAGGCTCCCGAACGTCCCTCAGCTGAACTGCCCTTCCCCCCTGCCGGGCCATGACCGCGGAGAACAGGTCCACTGCCCTCCCTGCGTGGTGCACGATGGAGGCTCAGACTCCGTCCTCAAGGCTGGCAAGAAGACAGGGTGAGACATGAGCCTCCTGATACAGGTGACGGGTGTGGAGCCCCCAGGACTGGAACCTCAGACTGCAGGGCTGGAGGCACAGACTGAGTAGTGACTATTCTATGGCCTGGGGGGCTCAAGGCACAGAGCTCCTCATTAGCCAAAGTCGCCCAAGCTCCCCAATCTCTAAAGATTTCCTCATAAGACTGCAGGAAGAAGAATAGAAAAGGGAGTGTCCATAGAAGCTTTGGGGCTCTTCCTGTAATCAGGAGGAAGCTTGTTGTATTCTTCGCTTCTTTCTTTTCTTTCTAAAGATCCAACTGCTTTCATTTTCATCTGTTATTATGGGAAAATATAACACGTATCAATACTGAAAGTTGTAAATAGATATGATTTCATCTAGAATGGCCGCTATAAACATTGACAATTTCCACTATTTTTCAGTTGACAGTTGAATGACATTAAGTACCTTTACTTTGTTTAGCAACCATCACCGCCGTCATCTCCAGAACAGTTTTGTCTTTGAAAATGGAAATGGCACCCATTCACCAAACTCTCCATTCCTCTCTCTCACCCACCCCGGGGGCCACCATTCTGATTTGCAGCTCTATGAGTTTAACTACTCTAGGCACTTGATAGAAGTGGAATAATACCGTGTTGAATTTGTTTTTCTGTTTTTTTTTTTTTTTTTTTTTTTTTTTTTTTGAGACAGAGTCTTTCTCTGTCGCCCACGCTGGAGTACAGTGGCATGATCTCGGCTCACTGCAAACTCCACATCTTGGGTTCGAGCGATTCTTGTGCCCTAGTCTCCCGAGTAGCTGGGATTACAAGCGTGCGCACCCACGCCGAGCTAATTTTTGTATTTTTAACAGAGACAAGCTTTCAGCATATTGGCCAGGCTGCTCTAGAACTCCTGACCTTAAGGGATCCGCCTGCCTCAGCCTCCCAAAGCGCTGGGGTTACAGGTGTGAGCCACTGAGCCTGGTCTTGTTTAACCTTTTGAGATTTCTTTATTTCACTGACGATAATGTCTTCAAGGTTCATCCATGTTGCAGCCTGTGTCAGAAGTGCCTGTCTGGTTTTGTTTTTTGGTTTTGTTTCATTTTGTTTTGTTTTGTTTTGTTTTGTGTTTACATGGAGTCTCACTGTCGCACAGGCTGGAGTGCAGTGGCAAAATCTGAGCTCACTTCAACCTCCTCTTCCCGGGTTGAAGCGATTCTTTTGCCTCAGCCTCCCTAGTAGCTGGGACTATAGGCACAGGACACCATGCTGAGCTGATTTTTTGCATTGTCTTTTTTTTTTTTTTTGAGACCGAGTCTTGCTCTGTCGCCCAGGCTGGAGGGCACTGGCACGATCTTGGCTCACTGCAAGCTCCGCCTCCCAGGTTCACGCCATTCTCCTGCCTCAGCAGGAGAAAATATCCCAGGTCGGGAGTTCAAGACCAGCCTGACCAGTATGGAGAAACAGTGTCTCTACTAAAAATACAAAAAAAAAAAAAAAAAAGAAAGAAAACTGAACGGGGCGTGGTAGCACATGCCTGTAATCCCAGCTACTCCGAAGGCCGAGACAGGAGTATCGCCTGAATACGGGAGGCAGAGGTTGCAGTGAGCCGAGATCGTGCCATCGCACTCCAGCCTGGGAAACAAGAGTGAAATTCTGTCTCAAAAAAAAGAAAACAAAGAAAGAAAAAGAAAAAGAAAAGAAGAAAAAAAAGAAAATATTACTCCCATTATCGCAGGGGGTGTTCAGCCCTGATGATATTGTTTTCTAATACCCAGGGAAGGGGAGTATGATATTACTCTCAGTATCGCAGGGGGTGTACACCTTTTTGTGATATTGTGTCTGATATCCAAGGAAACAGAGGATGACATTACTCCCAATATCGCAGAGGGTGGACACCCCCCTGGGATATGGTTCCGAATATCCCAACGGGGAGAGGATGATATTAGTCCCCATATCAACCCTGGAGGGTTATCTTCCACCCCTACTCTTGGCCACCGCTTAGCCGGAGCTGGTCTTCTCTCTTGGCCCGGCTCAGTGAAGAAAAGTCTCCATTCCTCCTCTCGGGGGACCGTAAGGGTCATAGTAACTCCCATTCCGGGTAGCTTTAGCAGCAAAGAGCCGTGCTCTGTCAAAGAGACAGTGCCTCTCAGCTTGTTAAGCAAGTCCCTCCCCAACAAGGGCAAGGGACAGTCAGGCATGGACAAAAACTGATGAGTCACTGTATGTCCTCCTACAGTGCAAGTCCCAGGCAAGCAGAAAGCTTGCTTTGCTGAAACCCCCGTGGCTCCGATGATGTCAATAGTCTTTCCGGAGAAGGGGGCGACCGGGGCGGTTACTAGCGAATGTCCAGCACCGGTATCTACGAGAAAATCAACGCCTCTAGCCCCGACTGTCATTCTGACCATAGGCTCTTTGGGGACACTTGAGCCCGCTCTCCCTCCATCCAAGAACCCTTCTGCCAGGTTGAGCAGGGCCCCTTCCTCCTTGTCCGGGGCCTCCTGCTCTGAGTCACCTTGTTTTCTTTTAAGCTGAGGGCATTTGTTCTTCCAATGTCCTATTTCTTTACAATAAGCACACTGGTTACGCTGCCAACTCTGACAGCCAAGCTGAGTTCCTTTCCCAGGGCCCCCCTTCCCTTGCCTCTTTGGGGGGACCCCTCTGATTCCTGCAGCTAACAGGCAGGTCGGCGTCTCGCCGGGCCTGACGTTCATTCTCTGTGCGGTGTTCCTTACTGCTTACTGCATCCCTGTTTACAAACACCTGCTTAGCTCTTTCTAATAATTGTGATGTATTCGTCCCTGCAAGCCCAGCATGTTTCTGCAGTTTTCTTCTCATGTCTTCTGCGCTTTGACGGACTCAAGCCATGTGAAGCATGTGCTGATTTTCAGGGCTATGGGGATCAAAGGGAGTATACATATTATAGGCCTCACACAATCTCTCATAGAATTGTGCTGCACTTTCTTCTTTTCCCCGAATGACCTCAGAGACCTTGTTAACGTTTGTGGCCTTCTGAGCTCCCCTCTTGAATGCTTCCAAGAGAGCTTCCCTGTCTCGGTTTAGCCTTTGCATATCCTCTCTTTCATTTGGGTCCCACTGGGGGCCGGTTCCTGGTAACTGGGTCCTTCCATACTCTTGGGGGTTTTGATAATCAGCTGGTGCGTGTTCCTCTAGCCACTTAGTGGCTGCTAGGAGCGCTCTCCCCCTTTCATCTCTGTGAAAGAGGAACATGAGCAACCAGTGGCAATCAGCCCAGGTGGGGTTGTGGGTCTGGATAATAGTTGGGAGCAAATCAATTCGAGCTTGTGGCTTTTCGGTATAGGACGGGGTATGGTTTTTCCAGTTGAGAAGGTCGGCACAGGTGAAGGGCTGGTAGAGAAAAACATGCCTCTCCACCACGTGACCATCCTCATCTATCCCAGTATACCGCTGCTCTGTCAGGGGCATTTGTATCCCCGTTTTGGGTCATCAATGAGCTGCCAAGGGAGGGGTTTCTCCCGAGGCCTCACCTCCTCTCTTATCTACTCTGGGTGGCCTAGGGATACGCTTGTCTTGCGGAGGTGCAAGCATTGTGGGCTCAAGAGTGGGGAGCCTCTTTCCCTGGTAAGGGGAGGGCACCACTGGGATCACTGGTGCCATCTCCTGCAATGGATCTTCTGACGTTGGGTCGAACAGAACTTGAGGAGTTGATTTCCCTGGGCGGGTGGAGCGGGATCCTTCCTTAGCTGTCTGTCCCTTGGCTACTAGTATTGCTGCTGCCTTCCCTCTTAGCCACTGTGGGGGGTCTAGCGACAGCTGTCACCAAGTGTCTATGTATGGGAAGCGGTCTAGGTATCCTTTCCCAGTTACCATGTGCCACACTTGAGAAACAAGGGACCTGTCCAGGCTTCCTTCTGACGGCCAACCCACTTCTAATGTTGGGCAATCTATTGCCCACAAAGTTTGAAGTTCCCCGGTGGTCTGCTGGTTAGGAGTCGGCGCTCTCACCGCCGCGGCCCAGGTTCCATTCCCGGTCATGTGAACCAAAAAGTGGAGCAGGACGAGCCGCGGACAAAACCCCTCAGACGCCGGATTCAAGAAGGAAGAAGTTCCTTTTAATCGGCCGGGGGCGTCGGCAGACTCGCATATTAAGAGCCGAGCGCCCCGAAGGAAGACAGACTTCCTAGGCCTTTTCTCAGGGTTTACAGCTCTAAGAGGTTCCACGTGAAAGGGTCCTGATGGATTCAGAGCACATGTGCTTAGAGTGGGGGGGGGGTTCATCTTTTCACCTCAGGCCGGCTCATCAGTGGCAGCAGCTGGTCTTGCCACTGACTTCAATTCTCTTGGTTTTCAACTTTTACTTCCTCCTCCTCTTCAGAGACAGGAGACAGAAAGAGAAATGCCTTCTCTCCTCAGGGCCACAGGATGATATGACTCCAAATAATACTGTGAGGAAGGTCGCAATATTACTTATGACAATTAATAATATCAATTACTAACTGATATTAATAATTATCAATATTAATAACTGATCATATAATTTTTAAAATCAATACCGATAATAATAATAATTAATATTCGAGTCATACTGATGATAACAATAAATTATTAATATTAACTATTAATAACGCCTGATATTAATAACTGGGACTGATCATATTCATTAGAACACAGTAATATTAGCTCCTAATAATTAATATTAATATTAATATTAATAACACAAAAACTTTTTATTAGCAATTATTCCTTAACATTAATATTGGTAATTCATATTAATGTGAATCATAAACGAGTAACAAGAAATACTAATATGACTCCTAATACCACAGTGGGTGTACCCATACCTGCGATAGTGTTCCCAATGTCCAGGGAGGGAGACAGCATGGGATTACTTTCAATATCGCAACAGGTGTACACCCACCTGCCGATATTGATCCGAATAGAATCTCCAGGGGGTGGAGTATGACGTTCCTCCCAATAGAGCAGTGGGTGTACATCCACCCGGTGATATTGCTCTGAATATTCACGGAAGAAGAGAACGCTAAGACTCCCAGTATCTCAGGAAGTGTACACCCCTTCGGTGATATTGTTCCTAACATCCAGGGGGGTGGAGGAGAAGGGTGATATCACTCCCAATATCGCAAGCAGTGTACACCCACGCTGTGACATTGTTCCCAATGGCCAGGAAGGGAGAGGACGCTATGACTCGCGATACAGCAGGAGGTGTACAGCTACCCTGGGATATGATTCCGAACATGCACGGAGAGGAGAGGATGCTATTACTCCTCATATCGCAGGGGGTGTACATCCATTCTGTGATATTGTTCTTAATATTCCAAGGCAGAGAGGTTGATATTACTCCCAATATCAGAGAAAGTGTACAAACCGGTGTGATATTGTTCCTACTATCCAGAAGAAGACAAGATGATATTACACCCCATATGGCAGGAGGTCTACACCCACTCTGTGATATTTTTGGTAATATGCAGGGCGCGAGAGGCAGGGGACTGAGAGCCAGCCCCTCTGCCCCCCTGGCTCTTAGGACCCCCATTGCAGGGGGGTGAGGCGACCCCCGCGAGGTGGGGACTTAGAGCCAGCCCCGCTGCCCCCCTGGCTATTAGGACCCCCATCGCAGGGGGATGAGGCGCCCCCCGCGAGGCGGGGACTGAGAGCCAGCCCCTCTGCCCCCCTGGCTCTTAGGACCCGCGGTGGACTCAGAGCCATTTTACCGTATTTTAGTAGAGACGGGGTTTCCCCACGATGAGGCTGGTCTCGAACTCCTGACCTCAGGTGATCCGCCCGCCTCAGCCTCCCAAAGTGCTGGGATTAGAGGGGTGAGCCACCGCGCCCCGCCTGGTCTCAGCTGCTATACAGTGTTTATAAATGTTCTTAATCAAGGGAATTTATATCGATCTAGTAGAATAAAATAAAATGTTTGAGTTCTTAATTTCCTTTAATTAGGATAACCTTTTTCTTCAAGTGAAGAGAAAGGCTTTGTTACGTATTTTTCTTAGGACAAGATAGACTGTATTTTCTAGCAGTTACGCATTTGTTATATATGATGATCTGGTTCTTGGAACATTCTTGAATCTAGTTTCTCTAAGGCAGGCGTGTACAGCAAGAAGTGAAGAACACAGAAATCAATGATGAAAGCATTGGAAGACAAGTGAGTTTGTCAGAACTGCAAAATATTGCTGAGCGTGGATTGCTCTGAAATCTGAAAACATTACTTGCGAATTGCTTCTATCCAAAATGCAGACACAATGCCGCGTGTTGGTTTACTTGTTTCCCATTTTTCAACCCCCTTTTCTAGGCAAAAGGTGTCCAAACCATGCAGACCCACAGAATCGAACCGATGTCTCTAGATTCCTCCTCCTAGAACTCTCAGGGGATCCAGAACTGCAGCCAACCCTCGCCGGGCTGTTGCTGTCCATGTGCCTGGTCACGGTCCTGGGGAACCTGCTCATCATCCTGGCCATGAGCCCTGACTCCCACCTCCACACCCCCATGTACTTCTTCCTCTCCAACCTGTCCTCGCCTGACATGGGTTTCACCTCCGCCACGGTCCCCGAGACGATTGTGGACATCCAATCTCACGGCAGAGTCATCTCCTAGGCAGGCCGCCTGACTCAGATGTCTCTGTTTGCCATTTTTCGAAGCATGGAAGAGAGACACGCTCCTGAGTGTGATGGCCTATGACCGGTTTGTAGCCATCTGTCACCCTCTATATCATTCGGCCATCATGAACCCCTGTTTCTGTGGCTTCCTAGTTTGGTTGTCTTTTTTTTTTTTTTTTTTTTTGTCTTCTCAGTCTTCTAGACTCCCAGCTGCACAACTTGATTGCCTTGGTAACGACCTGCTTCAAGGGTGCGGAAAATCCTAATTTCTTCTGTGACCCTTCTCAACTCCCCCACCTTGCATGTTGTGACACCTTCACCAATAGCATAATCATGTATTTTCCTGCTGCCGTATTTGGGTTCCTTCCCATCTCGGGGACCCTTTCCTCTTACTATAAAATGGTTTCCTCCATTCTGAGGCTGTCATCGTCAGGTGGGAAGTATAAAGCCTTCTCCACCTGTGGGTCTCACCTGTCAGTTGTTTGCTGGGTTTATGGAAGAGGCGTTGGAGGGGACCTCAGTTCAGATGTGTCCTCTTCCCCCAGAAAGGTTGCAGTGGCCTCGGTGATGTACACGGTGGTCACCCCCATGCTGAACCCCTTCGTCGACAGCCTGAGAAACAGGGATAGTAAAGGTGTCCTGCAGCGGCCACACGGCAGCACGGCCCAATCTCCATATCTTTTTATCTGTTCCATTCCTTCTGTAGTGTGGGTTAAAAAAGGCAGTCAGGTCAAATAAGAATGATAACACAGGGTGAACACCCACTGTGACATTAGGAGTAATACCTCCTTAGGATATAAAAAAACACTGTCACAGAGTATACACACGAGGGGTCCACCCACTGTGATATTAGAAGCAATATCTCCCTATAATATGAAGAACAATATCACAGGGTGATTTCATTCCGGATGTTGGTAATAAAACAATGATAAACATTAAGATTAATAACTAATATTAAAAATGGCATTAATAGTAATAATTCTAATCATGCATAATCCTCTCTTAAAATAATCATTAATGATTAATAACGTTATACTATGAATTAATATTAGCATTGATAGTTATTAATGAGACTGATGTTTAATAATTCACAATATTATGACTCCTAATACCGCAGGAGGTGTACACCTGCCTGTGATATTGTTCCTAATATCCAGGGATGGAGAGCATGATATTAGTTTTAATATCGCAGTAGGTGTACACTCACCCTGTGACACTGATCCTAATATCCAGCGGGTAGAGTATGACATGACTGCAACATAGCAATGAATGTACAGCCACCCGGTGATATTGCTCCTAACATTCACGGAAGAAGCGTATGACGTTACTCCCAATATCGCAGGGAGTGTCCACCCCTTTTGTGATATTGTTCCTAGTATCCCGAGGGGGAGAGGATGATAATAATTCCAGCATCGCAGGCTGTGTTCACCCACTCTGTGATATTGTTATTAATATCGCAGGGAGTAGAAACACCCCTGTGATACTGTTGTTAATCTTCAGGGAGGAAGAGGATGATGTTACTCGAATACAGACGGGTGTACGTCCTCTGTAGAAAGCCGGTGTACACCCGTCTGTGAAATAGTTGATAATTTCCAGAGGGGAAGATATTAGTCACAATATGGTAAACAGGCTGTGAGTCCACCACGGGTCCTAAGAGCCAGGGGGGCAGAGGGGCTGGCTCTCAGTCCCCACCTCGCGGGGGGCGCCTCGCCCCTCTGCCTCTCCCGCCCTGCATATTACGAAAAATATCACAGAGTGGGTGTACACCTCCTGCGATATGGGGGGTAATATCATCTTGTCTTCTTTTGGATAATACGAACAATATCACACGGGTTTGTACACTTTCTGTGATATTGGGAGTAATATCAACCTCTCTGCCTTGGAATATTAAGAACAATGTCACAGAATGGATGTACACCCCCTGCGATATTGGGAGTAATAGCAGCCTCTCCTCTCCGTGGATGTTCGGAGTCATATCCCAGGGTGGCTGTGCACCTCCTGCTGTATGCACCCTATTTGTAATCTTTTATCCCTCGCCCCCCTCCCTATTAAATAATAGACAAAAAATAATGGGTTTAGAATAAATGAGTTCAAACAAATTGTCAAACATATGTGGGAAAATTGGAATCAGTTTCTGAGGAAAAGCAAAAAACTCAACAGAAATGCTCATAAAGCATCATCCCTCCATGGCTAGAGCTGCCAGGACACCAGAACACCAAAATCAGCTAGGGAAATTTTGTAGAAGTCCTAGATGTACTAACTGTTCTGTGAATACACAGAGATGTAATTATAACTGTTACCTGCATGTAGAGTAAAGATGAGAAGGGATTGGTCATGGTGGCAGCTACCTCAGGTGTTTCAGAGCAGACGTGGTTCCAGGACAGTATGTGTCAGGGCAGAGGGGTCCTCGGAGGCTATTAGAAGCTGGTCATGGCACAGACATTGTAAGTCAGATGGTCTCATTACTTTCAATGACGAAAGCAAAATTGCTTTTGCATCAGCCTAATACAACGGCCTGGCAAGAGCACAGGAAACGTCCCTGTGGTGTTAGATGGAGACCTCTGATGCAGCACAATTCCTTCATCCCCTTCTCCAAAACCCCCTCTTCCAATTCCACTGAAGAGAAAATCTGATGCAAATCTGGTGTAAGCAGGCTCAGATATATCTACCACTATAGATAGTAGAGGTGACTCACAAATCCAAGCCTATCAAATACATCACTAACAAATTACATGTTTAATTTTTTTTTGAAATTAGGGATCATGATATGAAAGTTATCAGAATCAAAACTGTCACTAATGTTTAAAAGGAAAACACCTGGACAGATAGATTCAGAGAAGGCCTTGAAGAGAGGGTTCTCATGCTTCCAGGCCTGATAACAAAAACTATCACAAAATACCACAAAAACCACAACCTTGCACAAAGGCCATAGCAACCTTACACAAAATACACTTCTGTGAGGACATCTATCCAGCAACCACCTGCCCAATCTTCAACTGACATCGACCTTCTTGTTGATCTGTATAGTTGAAGATAACTATATCGAAACAATTACATAAGCCTCTTCATTTTTCCTTTATTTGTTTCTACTCCCCCATGCTTCCAGGTTGATCGTTTTTCTGTTAAAGACCTTGTCTTCCTTCACCATTTGAATCTACATAGTTTCTTTTGTCAGGCATATTCCCATTACAATGTCCTCCTCCCTAAGGTCTGTCTTTTTCCATCAGAGAGCCTTTCTCTGTTTTCTAGGTTTACAATGAGAAGGGCTCTAAAGCATTTTTGTAAAACTTTTACTGTCTTCCTAGGAACAAATCATTGACTTACAGTATTGATATTGACTTATTTACATTTCTGGGGATGAGGAATTAAAGATTTCACAAATTTTCTTCTTGAGAAGATCCAAGTTTTCACGTGAGCAAAACTGAATATGTAAATTGATATGTAAATTATGATGCAGATAATATAGTCAAATGTTTACTTGTATTTAATTTGTTACACATGGAAATTGCATATGTGAGATAATATACTAAGAAATTATCACATTTAATGAAATGCTTTAATCAAATTCCCGATTGAATTTTTGATATCAATATCTTTTTCTTTGTTTAATCCATCTTTAGAGTGAACAGGGCTGTCTAGGCCAAAGTCCTCACTTCTATCTACATTGTCTGAGTTACAGAACTTTTTGAATTTATTATGTTGTCACAGGAAGTCTCCTATTGCTTGTTTAAAGGAGTCTCTCTCAATATGATGCAGAATCCAAAAGCCCTGAAAGGCGTATATCCTGAGTTTCTGTTACCGGAGCCAAAGGTTGCCAATTTCTTGTAGATCCTGCTACAGTTAAACTTCATTTAAGTAATCATTAAAAGCTGCATTTATTCCCTCACTTGAAATTTTGATTTCACACTATTAGGACTAATTCTCTAAGTCTTTGCTAAGTAATGTTCCTCCTTTTCTTGTAGCTTCACTCTGATGATCTCTATATGCAACATCAATTGACATAAAGTACATTCGGGGCAAGAGAGTTTCTTTAAATATTACTTCGTTATTCAAAATAATCACAAAAGTACTCATCGTGGGAAAACTTGTGAGGATTCATATATAGGGAAATACTTTTTCTGAGGCATAATTCTGTAAAGAAATTCACCTTAATTTGAATATATATGGGAAAATATCCTTGTTCACTAGTAGTCTATATTCACTGTTTTCTTCCCTCATAGACCAGCCAGTTCACTATTATTCTCCAAATGATGTGTGCCTCTGTAGAGTCTAGGCTATCTGCATACCTAATTTTTCCCACAAATTACTGTTTTGAATTACACTGAATTCAATTCAAGGGGATGTCATTTATAAACAGTGCAAATATGTACTGCACAAGGGATCTTAGAATTCATATGCATGGTTTGATCCATAGGCTCATATGAGCGTGCAATGTCAACTATTTTCATGTTTTTTTTAAAGCCACTTAAATTCTATTTTAAGCCACCATCTGTCTGTGCTCTTAGGGCAGTTAGCCTTAAATCATTTTAAGATGCTCCACCTCTAAGTACTGTGATAGTGATAGAGATGTCACCAGTCAGGTGTCCTAGGAAACTGACTCGGAGTTGGAGATTTGCATGCAAGGAAGTTCAAATGGATATTCCCAACACCTGCGAAGAGTGAAAGCAATAGGATTGGGCAGAGCAGGAAGCTGGCTGCAATGCAATCACTATCATGGCCGCAGCCCGCTCTACAGGGATCTTGGTGAGTTTACCTAATGACCTCAAATTGGAGCAAGCAAGCCAGGCCATTATATTTGTGTACCAAGCAGTTCTCGGATGTGGGATGCCTTGAGAAGGGACATGAACTTGGATGAAGGAACTTTACTGTGCTGTGAGTGTTGTTGCCAGGAGTCAGCTGTCAACACTCCCAGGAGACGGGGAATTATGCTTTAGTCACTGAGGTGGCACCTAGTGCCAGACCACAGCCTTGTTAAACAGAGCCAGAATTTGGAGGATGGATGGTGGGTTTAACATTTGGGGCTTGACATCTTGTCCCCACAAGCTGCTTCTGGCCTATTCCTTGTCCATTTCTGTGTGGCCTGTTTAGGCCCACCGGCTTCCTGCTTCTTCTTTACCATATCTGGAATGCAAAAGTCTACTCGTAATTTGGCCCATGGTCCCTTCTGCTTAGACATATCCTTGTAGCTATTTTTTTTAAAGATGACTATGCCTTCTAGAATATTTCTAAGAAACTGCCTAAGTCACCACTGCTACCAAGAGGCCTTTGCTTTTTCCTCTTCTTAACTATGGGAAAGGAAGGTAGGAATGTAGGGAGTGAGTATTTTCTAACCTGGAAAAAAGTCATTTTACCCTATATAATTTTCGTTAGCGAATTCCTTCTTTGCACTTACTCCACAATCTTTCCAAATTCTCCCAAATGCTCAAGCTTTTAAAAAACAAAAGACAGAAATGATAGCAGATTATTATTTTTTCCACCAAACCTTTTGTTTCTATTCCTTTACGTCAATGAGCTTAGAATAACTGCTCCTGAAACTGGGAAAGGGACTTGGGAAAAGAAAAAAAAAAAGCTCTCAAAGTTTAACATCACAAAACATTATAGTCACTGTTATTTTATATTTATTTATTTATTTATTTATTTATTTATTTATTTATTTATTTTTGAGATGGAATCTTGTTCTGCCACCAGGCTGCAGTGCAGTGATGTAATCTCAGCTCACTGCAACCTCCGCGTCTTGGGTTCAAGCGATTCTCCTGCCTCAGCCTTCTGAGTAGCTGGGACTACAGGCGCCGCCACCACACCCAGCTAATTTTTGTATTTTTAGTAGAGATGGGTTTCACCGTGTTAGCCAGGATGGTCTCGATCTCCTGACCTTGTGATCCACCCGCCTCGGCCTCCCAAGGTGCTGGGATTACAGGCGTGAGCCACCGCGCGTGGCCTTGTTTCGTAGTTTTTACATCATATATCCCCTGCGTTAGACCAAGAGCTTGTAAAAGCCAGAAGACATACACCATTTGTAGTTCAATTAGAGATGTTTACTGATAAAACTGATTCTTCCATCTGAGGGTGGTATTTGTAGTTACAGTAATGTAGCTGACAATCTAAGTTATGTTCTATAAACTGTGTCACTGACATCTCAATCTACAGCTAACTTTAATTTTTTAGAAGCAGAGGAGTGGGTTGTATAGGTTTAGAAATACATCCATCAAGCTAGTTAAGTGAGATGGATTCAAACCTTCAACTCACTGGAATATTTACCAAATTGACTATTCATTCTCTAAAGGAGCCATATAAACAAGGTACTTTCTAAAATTCAAAATTATGTAAGGTTTTATTTCCTTTATATGCTGTTATGAATTGGATTGTAGAGGTTACAAGGTGAAATAAGATTACTTTTACAGTAAAACATACAACACATTGTCACAAGAGGGCAGCCTTTGAACATGAATTGCTTCTCAGGCATCCTTGAAATTTTGAGAGTTACTTTAATTCACACAACTAAATAATAAAACAGTACAGAGGATCTAAGAAGATACTTTGACTTACGCATATTGTTACATTTTTATTACTGCTAGTGGAAGATGTAATCTATAAGGAAGGCAAGGGCTGAATTTGTTTTATGTAAAAAGACAAATTTCTTTGGGTTGTAGCTTTCAAACATCAAGATAGTAGGTCAATGTCTAAATGAGTGTATCAAAGTTCTCACACTAGCACATGTAAGTCCACCTCTTATCTACCCAAAATTCTAACCAAGCAAAGGCAAGGTGGAAGAACCAGACAAATATAAGTGCCTAGGATACATAATTGCCACTGGATTTTATGGTTTAGTTTTCAACCTGCCAAGTTTCTCTAAGAGACATGTTATTTGGAGAGGTTGCTAAAGTGTAATTGCATGATGTCTCTGTGTACGGTTGGTCTGGACCTCTCTCTGTCCAGTGGTTGCCCTCAACTGGTTAGAGCCACTTCTCTAAAGATCATGCTTATGTCCCTGGAGCAGTCCACAGCACTATCAATGTCTGACCTCCACCTTGTTCCAATTAATATTTCTGTACTTACTGAATTGGAAAACATACAGGTGTTTTCTGCCTGGTCACTTGTGGTTTTACAACACTCTCCCCCTCCCCACCACTGCCCCAGGTGATTTTGATGCCAGCCAAAGTGTGAGAACTACTGGCAGCTGCTGGCAGAGAGCAACAAAGGCCCAAACCCTCTGCGCGATTTCAAGACCCGTATCTGCTTTTCAGATGTATGTCCTTCTCCTTCTCACAGCTGAGCCCACGCCTCCTCCCTCAGCACTTGCAGGCTATGCTGTCCAGCCTGTGTCCAGGATCAGTCCTGACGTAAGGCACGTGGGGTTTAAGGAGTTCTCTCTTCAGTCTTGTTTCCGCACCATCTCTGACAGTTATATTCTAGTTGTAATCATGGGGCTTCCTCCTTTTTTTTCCAGCCCCATGCTCGTTTTCTCTATCACATTCTACCTTGTAATAACCTAAATCTTCTGGTGGGCAAGCTTCTTCCTCAATCCAATTTGTGTTTATGAGTTCCTGCTTTGGGGATTGGCTTCGTAATCCAGGTATTGCTACTGCCTTGAATGCGGAGACTGCATCCTTCTCTCTGGATTTCTTGAGTTTCTGGATCGTAAACCTTATTAGGGCCCCTTTTTCCTAGAATTGGGGCCTCTACTTTGTTCTTGCTACTTTAGTTCTCCCAGAAAGCGCGATCTCTGCCTAAATTTCAAAGTGTTGGCTTGTTTAAATATCCTTTTGTGAGGCTTTTGTCTTCCTGTGGGGTGATTTTTTCATCTTACATACAATTGCTAATCCTTTTTTCTTGGATGTAACTGAAATAGTTTAATCTGTGTTACCAGCAACAAGAACCCCTTTTATGAGATGGAGAAGGCAGGTCAGTCTCATAACATGTGTCCCCCTCTGTGTGTTGAATTTATGTCAGAGCCAGGCTCTTTCCTACCTGATGTCTCTCACCAAATTCCAGTGTTTATGTCTTAGGAGGTGCCCAATAAATTCTAGAGTTGATACAAGCTGTAATTTTAGAGAAATTCCATTAAGTTGCTTAATTTAAGCAAAAGTTGTTTAAATTAAGCAACTTAATGGAATTTCTCTAAAATTAAGCCCAAAGCAAGTAGAATTAGATTATATACAACCTAATCAACTTTTTTTTTTTTTTTTCTGAGGATGAGCAAGATTTGGGCTTCAGTGACAACAGTTGTCCCCTAAATATTAATACTCAAAATCTGGAATCACCAGTACAATGTTGAATAGAGGTGACGAACACACACATCCTTTTCTTGTCCTAATCTGTGTGGTTTAAACATTGACGCTTTCACCATTAAATATAATATTTTTTATATGTTTTGCTGTGGATGCTTTCCATCACTTCGAGAAAATTTCTTTTTCTAGCTTGCTGAGAGTTTTTTCTTTTTTTAATCAGCAATAGATATTTCTCCAAATGAAATATCCAAATGACCAACAGGTACATGAAAAAGATGCTCAGCATCACTAATCATCAGGGAAATGTAATTCAAAACCACAGAGATATTGCCTCAAGCCTGTTAGAATGGTCTCATTAAAAGAAAAAGATAATGAGTGTTAACAATGGGGAG
The DNA here is from genome assembly GCF_028878055.3 of Symphalangus syndactylus. Taxonomy (NCBI): domain Eukaryota; kingdom Metazoa; phylum Chordata; class Mammalia; order Primates; family Hylobatidae; genus Symphalangus; species Symphalangus syndactylus. Next base: position 72,393,517 of record NC_072428.2, on the reverse strand, counting down.
AAATTGGAACACTTGTACAGTGTTTCTGTGAATGTAAAACTGTGCAGCCTCTACGGAAAGCATTACGGTGGCCCCTCAAAAAAATTAAGACAGTAGAACTACTATATGATCTGGCAATCTCACTTCAGGTTATTTATCTGAAAGGATTGAAATTGGGATGATTCTCTGATTCTCAGGCTCATTGCAGCATTATTTACACAAATCAAAATGTGGGAATAAGGTTAATGTCTATTGGCAGATCAATAGATAAAGGAAATGTGGTATATTCATGCAAGGGAGTATTATTCAGCTTTAAAAACAGAAAGCCCTGCAATATGCAACATGGATGAACCTAGAGGACATTAATGGTAAGGAAAGGAAATGAGTCACAGGAGGACAAACTGTGTGATTCCACGTGTATAAAGTATCTAAGATAGCCAAATTCATTAGAATCACAGATTAGAATGGTGATAGCTCTTTAAGCTGAAATCAGTTTTGCATTCCTGTGTTTTGTAGTTTTGGTATCAGAATTCTGACTCATAAAACAAGTTTGGAATTTCCCCCTTCTTTATTTCTGAAATAATTTCAACATTTTATTTTTTTAAAATGTTTGAAAGAATTCACCAGCAAAACTCTTTGGATCTGGAGTTTGCTTATTTTTTATTTTCTTTAGTTTTATGTTTTTATGTGCAAGTATTTGACAATTAATTACTTTAATAAATGTCAATTCATATGTTCCATTTAACCTTGTGAATTTTTTTATAAGTTTTTTTCAACGAATTCACCCTTTCATCCAAGTAATGAAAATTGGTATAAAATGTTTTACAGTATTCCATTATCTTGTTAATGTCCCTTGTGTCTACAACTGTACAATCTCATTAATCCCTGATATTTATAATTTGCGTTTTCTTTCTTTCTCACAGAACTAACTTTTGGCCATGTGAATTTTCTCCTGTGTCTGTTTTCTGTCTCATTGATTTCTAATTTCTGTTTTATTTCCTTTCTTCTACTTTGTTTGGACTTAATTTGCTCTCTTGTTTTAGATTTTCTTTTTAAGGTAGAAAATTAGTTCACTTGTTTTGAACTTCTCTTTTTTAGAATAAGCATTTATACAAAAACTTTACTCTGGGTCTGCTTAACTTTATCCCACACATTTTGATATAGGATATTTTTATTTGTATTCAGTTCAATGTATTTTAAGGTGTTTCTCATGATTTCTTCCTTGAGCTAAAGGGCATTTTAAGGTGTATTTAAATCTTCCAGTAGTGTAGACTTTCCTGGGTAGCTTGTTTTTAACCATTTCAACTCATTTTCATTGTGGTCAGAAAGCATACTTTCTATGATTACAGTGTTTTGAAACTTCTTGAGGGATATTTTGTGGTCTATAGTCTATTGAGAAATGTTTCACGTGTAGGATAATAGAACATATATTCTATCGTCTTGGTCAATATTGATTAGGTCAAGCTGTTGTCAAAATTATTTTATCTTAACTTTCTTTAGTTATTCTATCAGTTAGCAATATAGCATTATGTCTTCATAAGTACTTGACATTTGATCATTATGAAATAGCTTTCTGTTGTAATATTGCTTGTTTGGAGGTCTACTTTTTCTTCTATTAATATAGCCACATAAGATTACTTGTGCTTGTTGTTTCCATGGTATACTTGGAAATTATTTTACTCTCAGCTTATCAATATCATAATATTTGGAATGCATCTCTTATAGGTACTTTTATTAATGTCTATTGGCAGATGAATAAAGATAATGTGGTATATTCATACAACAGAATATACTGATGGACAATCTGTGTTTTATTTGGAGTATTTAAATTACATTTGAAATAATTATTGATAAGGTTGGATTTAAGCCTGCTATTTTGCTTTTTTTTTCTTTTTTTCTTTTTTGTTTTTTTTTAGACGGAGTCTCGCTCTGTCGCCCAGGCTGGAGTGCAGGGGCGTGATCTCAGCTCACTGCAAGCTCCGCCTCCCGGGTTCACGCCATTATCCTGCCTCAGCCTCCCGAGTACCTGGGACTACAGGTGCCGCCACCACGCCCGGCTAATTTTTTGTATTTTTAGTAGAGACGGGGTTTCACCGTGTTAGCCAGGATGGTCTCCATCTCCAGACTTCGTGATCCGCCCGCCTCGGCCTCCCAAAGTGCTGAGATTACAGGCGTCAGCCACCGCGCCCGACCTATTTTGCTCTTATGTTCTGTTTGTTCCCTCGTTTTTTGCTCCTCTGTTCTTTCTTTCATGCCTTTTTATATTAACTGAACAATATTCGGCGTTCCATTTTAATTCCTTTATTGGCATTTTAGAAGAATGTCTTCATATGATGTGGTGGTTCTCTAGGGATTATAATCAGCACCCTGGGCTTATCTCAGTCCACTTACTGTTAACAGTCAACGTTTTCATGTAACATAAAGAAATGTTGCAGCAAAATTGTTGCGTTTAGTCTCCTGTCAGAGCTATTAAATTAGAATAGTTTACATACATTATCAACAGTACACTTAATTTTTTATTTAAACCATCTGTTGTTTGTTATAAAACTAAAAGAAAAAAGCCTTAGTTTTTCATGTTGATGCACTTGCCATTCCTAGAGCTTCTCCTTGCTTCCTGTAGTTCAGAATTTCCATCTGTTTTTATCTTTCTTTAGCCTGAAAAATTTCCGTTTGCATTTCTTGTATTTAGGTCTGCTAATGACAGATGTTCGAAGCTTTCTTTTATCTGAATAAATCTTTATTTTCTCAAGAATTTCTTTTTCTAGTTATAGAATTTGGAGTTGACAGGCTTTTTTTTTTTATTTTGAAGATGTGGTTTCATTGCTTTTTAAACTGTCATTTCTGATGACAGGTCATCTGTCTATTTGTTTCCATGTGTGTACATTATTTTTCTCCCTCCCTTTAGCTACTTTCAGGATTTACTCTTTTTTTGCCCAGTGGTCTGACTATGATATGTCTGCATTTGGTTCTTTATTTTTATTCTGTTCTTTGAGTTTCTTAAACCTGTAAGTTGATATATGCTGACAATTAGGAAAACTTTTGGTCTTTACTTTTTCAAATAGCTTTTTCTGTCTCATTTTCTCCTTCTCTACTCTTTCTAGGACTCCAATTATATTAGTTCTAGACTGGCCCTATTTTTATTATTTTTCTTCCTCTGTGTTCTTAATTGTATTGGGAAATTGTTCTTGATCTCTTTTTAAGTTCACTGATAGTTTTTTTCTGCCATCTTTAATTTACTGGTATGTGCGTACGATGTCATTTTTATATAAGATATTCTGTCCCTCAGTTCTAAAATTTGTCCCATTATTTCTTTATCGTTTTTACTTCTCTGTTGAGATTCTCCATATATTCACCCTTATGACCGTCTATTCCTTAAATCCTTGAATATGCTTACAATACCTTATTTTAAATTTCTTTTTTTTTTTTTTATTTTTGCCAGTATAATGGAGGGGAAATGGTATTTTTTTTTTATATATACATATTTTTTTATTATACTTTAGGGTTTTAGGATACATGTGCACAATGTGCAGGTTTGTTACATATGTATCCATGTGCCATGTTGATTTCCTGCACCCATTAACTCGTCATTTAGGATTAGGTGTATCTCCTAATGCTGTCCCTCCCCCCTCCCCCCACCCCACAACAGTCTCCGGAGCGTGATGTTCCCCTTCCTGTGTCCATGAGTTCTCATTGTTCAATTCCCACATATGAGTGAGAACATGCGGTGTTTGGTTTTTTGTCCTTGCGATAGTTTACTGAGAATGATGTTTTCCAGTTTCATCCATGTCCCTACAAAGGACACGAAGTCATCATTTTTTATGGCTGCATAGTATTCCATGGTGTATATGTGCCACATTTTCTTAATCCAGTCTATCGTTGTTGGACATTTGGGTTGGTTCCAACTCTTTGCTATTGTGAATAGTGCCGCATGAAACATACGTGTGCATGTGTCTTTATAGCAGCATGATTTATAGTCCTTTGGGTATATACCCAGTAATGGGATGGCTAGGTCAAATGGTATTTCTAGTTCTAGATCCCTGAGGAATCGCCACACTGACTTCCACAATGGTTGAACTAGTTTACAGTCCCACCAACAGTGTAAAAGTGTTCCTATTTCTCCACATCCTCTCCAGCACCTGTTGTTTCCTGATTTTTTAATAATGGCCATTCTAACTGGTGTGAGATGGTATCTCACTGTGGTTTTGATTTGCATTTCTCTGATGGCCAGTGATGATGAGCATTTCTTCATGTGTTTTTTGGCTGCATAAATGTCTTCTTTTGAGAAGTGTCTGTTCATGTCCTCTGCCCACTTTTTGATGGGGTTGTTTGTTTTTTTCTTGTAAATTTGTTTGAGTTCATTGTAGATTCTGGATATTAGCCCTTTGTCAGATGAGTAGGTTGCAAAAATTTTCTCCCATTGTGTAGGTTGCCTGTTTACTCTGATGATAGTTTCTTTTGCTGTGCAGAAGCTCTTTAGTTTAATGAGATCCCATTTGTCGATTTTGGCTTCTGTTGCCATTGCTTTTGGTGTTTTAGACATGAAGTCCTTGCCCACGCCTATGTCCTGAATGGTATTGCCTAGGTTTTCTTGTAGGATTTTAATGGTTTTAGGTCTAACATATAAGTTATTAATCCATCTTGAATTAATTTTTTTATAAGGTGTAAGGAAGGGATCCAGTTGCAGCTTTCTACATATGGCTAGCCAGTTTTCCCAGCACCATTTATTAAATAGGGAATCCTTTCCCCATTTCTTGTTTTTGTCAGGTTTGTCAAAGATCAGATAGTTGTAGCTATGCGGCATCATTTCTGAGGGCTCTGTTCTGTTCCATTGATCTATGTTTCTGTTGTGGTACCAGTACCATGCTGTTTTGGTTACTGTAGCCTTGTAGTATAGTTTAAAGTCAGGTAGCGTGATGCCTCCAGCTTTGTTCTTTTGGCTTAGGATTGACTTGGCGATGCAGGCTCTTTTTTGGTTCCATATGAAGTTTAAAGTAGTGTTTTCCAATTCTGTGAAGAAAGTCATTGGTAGCTTGATGGGGATGGCATTGAATCTATAAATTACCTTGGGCAGTATGGCCATTTTCACGATATTGATTCTTCCAACCCATGAGCATGGAATGTTCTTCCATTTGTTTGTATCCTCTTTTATTTCATTGAGCAGTGGTTTGTAGTTCTCCTTGAAGAGGTCCTTCACATCCCTTGTAAGTTGGATTCCTAGGTATTTTATTCTCTTTGAAGCAATTGTGAATGGGAGTTCACTCATGATTTGTCTCTCTGGACACGTTCAAAGCAGTGTGTAGAGGGAAATTTATAGCACTAAATGCCCACAAGAGAAAGCAGGAAAGATCCAAAATTGACAGCCTAACATCACAATTAAAAGAACTAGAAAAGCAAGAGCAAACACATTCAAAAGATAGCAGAAGGCTAGAAATAACTAAAATCAGAGCAGAACTGAAGGAAATACAGACACAAAAAACCCTTCAAAAAATTAATGAATCCAGGAGCTGGTTTTTTGAAAAGATCAACAAAATTGATGGACCACTAGCAAGACTAATAAAGAAGAAAAGAGAGAAGAATCAAAGAGATGCAATAAAAAACGAAAAAGGGGATATCACCACCGATCCCACAGAAATACAATCTACCATCAGAGAATACTACAAACACCTCTATGCAAATAAACTAGAAAATCTAGAAGAAATGGATAAATTCCTCGACAAATACACCCTCCCAAGACTAAACCAGGAAGAAGTTGAATCTCTGAATAGACCAATAACAGGTTCTGAAATTGTGGCAATAATCAATAGCTTACCAACCAAAAAGAGTCCAGGACCTGATGGATTCACAGCCGAATTCTACCAGAGGTACAAGGAGGAACTGGTACCATTCCTTCTGAAACTATTCCAATCGATAGAAAAAGAGGGAATCCTCCCTAACACATTTTACGAAGCCAGCATCGTCCTGATACCAAAACCTGGCAGAGACATAACCAAAAAAGAGAATTTCAGACCAATATCCTTGATGAACATTGATGCAAAAATCCTCAATAAAATACTGGCAAACCGAATCCAGCAGCACATCAAAAAGCTTATCCACCATGATCAAGTGGGCTTTATCCCTGGGATGCAAGGCTGGTTCAACATATGCAAATCAATAAATGTAATCCAGCATATAAACAGAACCAAAGACAAAAACCACATGATTCTCTCAATAGATGCAGACAAGGCCTTTGACAAAATTCAACAACGCTTCATGCTAAAAACTCTCAATAAATTAGGTACTGATGGGACGTATCTCAAAATAATAAGAGCTATCTACAACAAACCCACAGCCAATATCGTACTGAATGGGCAAAAACTGGAAGCATTCCCTCTGAAAACTGGCACAAGACAGGGATGCCCTCTCTCACTGCTCCTATTCAACATAGTGCTGGAAGTTCTGGCCAAAGCAATCAGGCAGGAGAAGGAAATAAAGGGTATTCAATTAGGAGAAGAGGAAGTCAAATTGTCCCTGTGTGAAGATGACATGATTGTATATCTAGAAAACTCCATTGTCTCAGCCCAAAATCTCCTTAAGCTGATTAGCAACTTCAGCAAAGTCTCAGGATACAAAATTAATGTACAAAAATCACAAGTGTACTTGTACACCAATAACAGAGCTTATTTTAAATTTCTTATCTTCTAATCCCAGCGTGTGGGCCATTTCAATGTCTTAATCCATTGTTTACTTTTTTTCTTATGCGTCATATTTTCCTGGTTCTATGTCTAGACAGGTTAAATTATATGTTAGATTATGTGGATGATATTTTGTAGAGACAGGTTCTTTTGTTTTCCTTTGAAGAACGACTTTTTTCTAATATTAGTCTTCTTTGTGTAGGCAAACACCAAACTTTTACTCCTGAGCTATATGCAATGGTTGAAATATCTGCTCTGTACTAGCAATTTAGCTGTTGTTTTCTGCTGGATTCTATGGAGTCTCTTCTTATCAATGTGAAATGTAGCAGCCGTCATATATCTGAATGAAATTTAAGTGCTGATTTTAGATTTTTACTCTGTGACATTCTCCTCTGTGACTTTCACTTGTGTGAGATTTCCTCCCATGTCTCTCAAATTTCCCAGTTCTTCTTTTCTGTCAGCCTGGAACTCTGTGCTCTTATTCCTCAAGCTAGTAAAACTCACTGCTTTACTCGTAGACATGCAATTTTGCACAGACCAGGGAGTGTCATCAGGTGTGAAGCTGCATTGATGCAAATTTAAATCATTGGAATTTTTCTTTATTCAATGGTTAAAAACTTCATCAGTGATCAAATATTCTACTATTTCTGCCTATTTTCTGTTTCTTATTACCATCAAATATGTATTTATTTTTTTTAGAGTTTACAGTTTTTTTTTCCCTGCATTTGAGTTAGACATGAGCTACTACCACATTTTGTAATTCAAACTTTTTGTCTAACAGTGTTTTAAAAAACTCTTTCTTTGGAGGGAATTCTCAAATTTCTAAATACTCTACAAACATTAGGATTGGGGCTCAAATTCCCAGTTTCCCTTGTAGCCAGATGTGCCTATGAAACATGGCCTCAGCTAATTAAGCATACCCAGATATTTGAAAGTAAGAAAAGTGTTAAGAGGAACTATAGATATCATTTTAGTTGATGCAAGGATGGAAAAAAAAATAACCAACTTTCACTGGTGAACTTTGTCTTCAATTATTGTTTTCCTGTGGGAAGTGGCTAATTTTCTGGCCTGGAGGTGGAATTGGTGTGTTGGTAACAATTGATTTGATGATAACCTGCGTTCATCTTTTTTAAAATTGCTGACCCACCATTGTTTCTGGTCCTGTTTTATACTTATGCAGTGTATAATCTCTCATGCAAAATTTAGTTCTTTGTTTCTCAGCTTAAACTGGATTTTGATGAGCAGTTTTCACCTTCAAATGAAAGAAACGGCTTTGTTTGATGTTACACAAAAATAACAAGAGGGAATTAAAGAAATACGTTTGTCACCTTGTGACACTACATAAATGAAACTTTGAAAATTCAACAATTCTGCTTTATAAGAAAATAGAAAGTTTCTACTGTTTTTCTTTATTTTCAAAGCTGTATCATTAAATGAAATTTCTGCCTCATGGAAGATTTTTAGAACTATGTAACAATAACATACAGACCATCAGGAGAGAAATGAATAAAGACGGAAAGAAGTAGGCACTGTGTGGTCACGTAGATGGCGCACAGTTGTGTGCCTGCAGCCCTAATACATTTTACCATGGAATTTATACAATAAATGTTAGTTTCCTGTGAACCTGCTAATTAATATGACTTCTGCAAATATTTCATTAACCTGAGCAGTTGAGGTTTCCTGTAGACAGACTGCACGTATTCTTATCTTTAACCTTTCCATAATGTTCTCTAATTAGAGATGTCACTGGTTCTCAAGAGCAAAAGAACAGCAGTAGCTTATAAAGTTACATTATTTGTTTTTTACTAATATGTAAAGTGATTTTGTCTTTCATTTCACCTCTAGAGCTAATTATGTATTCTAGGTTAACAAAAATTCCAGATCATACCATCATGAGTTTAAACTTTACAATGAACTCGTTATTTCCATTTATTACTAGCCTGCATTATAGCAATATTTAGCTAATGAATTCTCAAAATAGTTCTTGAAAGGGGAAAGAGTGCCTCAAGTAAATGGTGTAATTATTTATTTCTCAGAATTTTAAATTCAGTGTTCTGTATAATCTCAAAGGGATACCAATGAAGTTAGGGCGTAAGGACTCTGTGGTTAATAAAATGGCAAGAATTAAAAAGGATTATTACATTTTTTCCTCATACTATGATGGCTACAATTTTTTAAAACAGTAGAAATGTTTAGTTTTTAAAGGCTGCTAGTGTCTATTATATGCAAAATGTGAGCTCCCCAGTTCAACCTGTTGTTTGAAATTTGACCAGCTTTTTCTTGCTCTTGTTCAGGACAGTTATTAAACAGTCCAGGCAGGCCTCCGGAGTTACATATATGTATGTGGCTCTGTGTATATATATACACAGAAGTACAAGTAGCATATAATCAATTTACATAAGACTTTTGCTTTTGATGAAAATTCTTCTGAAAGTGAATATAAATTAATAGCATATGGAGCCTACAAAAATTGTCTAATAGGCAAGTAGGCAAAGATAATCTGTGAACAAAGAGTTTGCTAAAACATACTTTTTTTTTACATGTAATAACATTGTATCGAAGGGTTTCCAGAATTACATAATGTTATAGGGCACTTATCCTGAGACACACAAAGGAGACAAGGGGTAGAGCTAGAATGGAAGGGAAAATAAAGGACAAATAGAGATAGATACTTAAGTGGAAATGTTTTTATAAGAAAATCATCAAACAGGTGGTAATTTTAAAACATGGCTTTTCCAGGCAGCAAATTTTCTGAATTTATTGCAAAAGAAGATAAATCACGTGTCTACGTAGATCATGCCAATGAAATGAACAATAAAGGTTACTTATTAGAATATTGAAAATGGTTGATAATAAATTACTTATATTTATGGTAAGAGCAATAAACTTGATTTTTAGGGGGTTCAATGACTTCCTGAAAATATCCTTTCACAGATTTTCTCAGAGTGTCTAATTGGCAAAAGCACAGCTCCAAATAGCTCTTTCTGTCAACGTCTACAGAACATTTACAGTTTGATTTCTGAAAGTTACCATTTCTACTGATCTTACAAATTTGTAAAATGAATGCCCACCAGGACAAAATATTAAGTGATAAAATTAATTGGATCCTACAAGCGAAAATCTAGGCAAGGAAAGTCTTCTTCCTTCTTAATGAATGATTTTTATGTCTCTTTATTCATGTCCTTCTAGGTAGAGCAACACTCTGCAGACCTTCTTTTGAGGCATTTCACCACCAGAGTAAGTGTGATGTATGACTAATTAGTCCACCCACAGGGGGCTGGTGAAATTAAATTGGAAGTTATTTCCTAACTGGCATATCTTGGAGTAAAATTAATCTAATAACAGCTCTCATAAGAGAGCATAAGCTTAAAAGACCATTTTTCATTCAACTTTACCAAACAAAGTGCAAATTTAGGACTCCAGTTGTGAAGTTTGGTTGTGTGTGGATTGTACAGTGAAGGTACCAGTGGACAACAGTTGCTCATCAAGCAAGTTTATACAAAAGCTTTGGGACAAGTCCAACTCTAGATAAACTTCTAAAGGATTTCGTGCCTGTGTTCAGAGATCCTTTTTCTCTCTCCAAGGTAACCCACATATCAAAAGACATATGGGTTGTGGGTAGAACTTCCTAAAACTGCTGGTGAGAAGTGTGCCATGCATAAACATACTTCACTAGCTTGAATTTTCTATTAGTCTCACAGGCAACAATTACAATCCTGTATGTTGTTCTATCTCCACACACACCTGTACATAGAAAGATCAAGTAACATCCCTGGTTAAGATGTGTACAGGTTACAAGACATGTCTAAATATATTCACCAAGAGTTTTATTATTTTCACAGTGGCATTCACTAAATCAGTTGTCAGTGCAGCAATACTCAAGGAATAAGCAGGGTCTTTACTTTATCAAAGTTTGGAGTCAACCCCAAGTTAGATCACTGAAGCACATAACTATAGATAAGGTCACTCAAAAGCACAAATCCAGGTTATAAATATTCAGTTGTCATTTATATGCATTTAGCAATTTGAATGCTGGGAAGTGTAGCCCAGAAAATCAATCGACATGGAACTATTGAAGAGGCATGCATGGCACCTGCACTTTGAATCTCTTCAGACTCAGGTTAAACAGGAGACACCGTAGCTCATGTATCCTGCAATAACCCTTCCTCATCGCCTTTTTATCTACGAACCTGCCCTTTTCACTGTTATCTATATGCCTGAAGGTATGAATACCCTTGATCTTGGTAAAAAATGGTACCACCCGTCAGCAAAATCTCACTGATCAGTGTCTATGTTACCTCACCGAGTTAGCCTTTTGTGTTGTTGTGGCCCAGGATGACAATGTTGACACAATCCAAACCAGTATTGGAAAGTTAATGTTGGATGCGTCTTTGACAATTGATGGAATGACCTGAAATCAAATGTGAGGCAGTGGAGACTCAAGAATGCTATTCAGGCAGTTAGTGATCTGTGGAGATACTAAATGAAATATCTGGAAGGAATTGTAATCTTGCAACTATGCTTTTATGTGTTTTTTGACATAAACGGTTTCTCTTTATGATGGAGCTGCAGAGTGCATTTCCCATGAAGTTCCCTCAGTGTTAACTAACATAGTCATGTGTCACTTAATGACAGGGGTATGTCTGAGAAATGCATTGCTGGACAATTTTATTATTATATGAACACAGAGTTTACTTACACAAAGCTAGATACTATAGCTGATTACATACCTATGCTATATTGTATAGCCTATTCCTCCTAAGCTACAAACCTGTGCAGCATGTTACTGCACTGAACACTGTAGGCAATTGTAACACAACAGTTAAGTATATCTATATGCTTACTTATATCTATACAGTAAGTGTATCTATACATGTCTAAACATAGAAGAGGCACAGTAAAAATACAGTGTTATGATTTTATTGCACCACTGTCATGTGTGTGCACCATCCTTGACCAAAATGTTTTGTGATGTAGGATTGTAACAAAAGAATTAATTAAAGATAATATTGAAGTGCCTATTGAAATTTCAATGAAGGAAGGAATATTTGTAAATTCTGATTGCCTTAAGTGGGAGTTGACTTTCTTCCTGTTTCCACGGTTGTTCTTGTGAAAGGGCATAGCTTTCCAAAGACCTGAAATCTCCGACAAATCTTGCAATTCTCTATTGCCTGCATTATGAAGGTCACCTGGTATCAAATGAAGCAAAATGGTAGAGTATAAAGACCTGTACTTTCCTATCAGTTCCTAAACATAGCAAGCATTGGTCTGTCTTGAACATTTCTGCAGTTATAAATTAGCCTTGGGTCATGATTGTCTGCCTTTTATCATAGACAAGATTTAATTTAGGAGATGTCCTTTTAATGTGTTATGTGAATAGTAAGTGCCACTTATGAAGCCCTATTTTCTTCCAGTCATTCTAATTGTCGAATCTATCCAGTCAGGATGCATTGTTAGAGGCTTCACTGACGACACCGTCTGTGTGTGTGTGTGTTTGTGTGTGTGTGTGTCTGTGTACATACATATGATTGAGCAGGATTTAATGTAAGTCAAAACAATCTCAAATTTCTTAGGCCAATACAGCTTCCTTGGCCATTCCCTTGGAGCTCTGGGTTGAGGAGCTGGTGATGTGTGTTTCTTTTGCGTGTTCTACACGTTATCCCTATGCAGGCCTTCCTTGGGCTTGGTTTTGGAACCAGTGATGAGGAATATCATTAGAATTGTTGTGCTCAAAAAGATTCCTCCATTCTTCTGTATAAGCAATGGCAATTTTCCCAGACCAATATTTCTTCTTTTGAAATGGTAAATTTTGAATAGTAACAGGTTAGTATAATCCCATAAAATAACAAAATTTGAGTCCTATGAACTGTGTTTTATGCTAAATCATCATTTACTCCTTGTATGAGCTTTTTTTTTTTTTTGAGATGGAGTCTCACACTATCGCCGAGGCTGGAGTGCAGTGGCATGATTTTGGCTCACAGCAACTCCACCTCCCGGATTCACACCATTCTCCTGCCTCAGCCTCCTGAGTAGCTGGGACTACAGGTGCTGCCACCATGACTCACTAATTGTTTTTAAAGATTAAGAGCAAAATCAAAGCTGCTCCCCTATATTATATTCATAAACCAGAATGATTAATGCAAGCTATTTATTTATTAGAAGCAAATGCTCCAAATTTAGAATCTAAGACATGACAGCCTTTCAAAAGACATCAATTTACATTTTAGTGTCTATAGCTATGTTTGTATTCATGTTATTGGTGTCCGTAATATTTCACTAGATGTTCTGGGCAAATCGATAAATGAAAATAATGTATATGATAAGGAGAACAATTTAGGCCACCTGGAGGCCCCTTACAACTCAGCTGGTGAGGCAATAATGCCTGGGTGTAATAGTGAGCAACAACCTTTCAAACCTGTTGGGCAGTTTTCAGGCAGCGGAATATGTATGCCAAACCAGGCAGAAAGATAATTGGAGGCCAGTTAAAAGATCAGGCTGTGATTACACGTTTATTGTTTGTTTGTTTCTACTGAGGAAATATAAAACTTACTTATTATTTTCTCCATCTATCCCGCTATTTTGTCAAAACCTTTCATGTAAGTTACTACCAAACAATGGGTTATCCAAGATCTGTGGGTCGTATTCAATATTTGCTTTTCCATCCACTACTAACACATTTGATTCCCTTTGTAACTTTCTCCCGTTTCTCCTTTCAGCCTGTTTTCTCCAACCAAACTGAGGTTATGAGCCTCCCTATGTACTCTCACACCCTGTTTCATCTCATAGTGGAAAAACAAATATATTCATATAAAACTACACAGAAGCATTCTGTGAAACTTCATTCTGTTCCGTGCATTCAACTAACAGAGTTAAACCATACTTTTGATAGAGCAGTTCTGAAACACTCTTTCTGTAGAAAATGCAAGTGAACATTCGGAGCGCTAAGTGGGTAATAGTGGAAAAAGGAATATCTTCAAATATAAACTACACAGAACCATTCTGTGAAACTTCTTTCTGTTCTGTACATTCAACTAACAGAGTTAGTTGATTGAGCAGTTCTGAAAAAATCTTTCTGTAGAAAATGCAAGTGAACATTCAGAGCGCTAAGTGGGTAATAGTGGAAAAAGGAATATCTTCAAATATAAACTACACAGAAACATTCTGTGAAACTTCTTTCTGTTCTGTACATTCAACTAACAGAGTTGAAACTTACTTTTGATTGAGCAGTTCTGAAAAAATCTTTCTGTAGAAACTGCAAGTGGACATTCGGAGCGCTAAGACGCCTATAGTGGAAAAAGGAATATCTTCAAATAAAAACTACACAGAAGCATTCTGTGAAACTTCTTTTGGATCTGTGCATTCAACTAACAGAGTTGAACCTTATCTTTGATTGAGCAGTTCTGAAACATTCTTTCTGTAGAAACTGCAGGTGGACATTCGGAGCGCTAAGAGGCGTATAGTGGAAAAACAAATATCTTCAAAGAAAACTACACAGAAGCATTCTGTGAAACTCCTTTTTGCCCTGTGCATTCAACTAACAGAGTTAAACCATACTTTTGATTGAGCAGTTCTGAAACACACTTTCTGTAGAAAATGCAGGTGGACATTCGGAGGGCTAAGTGGCCTACAGTGGAAAAAAGAATATCTTCAAATAAAAACTACACAGAAGAATTCTGTGAAACTTCATTTCGTTCTGTGCATTCAACTAACAGAGTTGAACCTTACCTTTGATTGAGCAGTTCTGAAACACTCTTTCTGTAAAAACTGCAAGTGGACATTCGGAGCGCTAAGAGGCCTGTAAAGGAAAAAGGAATATCTTCAATTAAAAACTACACAGAGGCATTCTGTGAAACTGCTTTCTGATCTGTGCATTCAACTAACAGAGTTAAACCATACTTTTGATTTAGCAGTTCTGAAACAATCTTTCTGTAGAAAATGCAAGTGGACATTCGGAGGGCTAAGAGGCCTACAGTGCAAAAAGGAATACCTTCAAATAAAAACTAGAAAGAACCATTCTGTGAAACTTCATTTCATTCTGTGCATTCAACTTACAGAGTTGAACCTTACATTTGATTGAGCAGTTCTGAAACACCCTTTCTGTAGAAACTGCAAGTGGACATTCGGAGCGCTAATCGGCCTATAGTGGAAAAAGGAATATCTTCTTTCTGTTCTGTGCATTCAACTAACAGATTTAAACCATACTTTTGATAGAGCAGTTCTGAAACACTCTTTCTGTAGAAAATTCAAGTGAACATTCCGAGCGCTAAGAGGGTAATAGTGGAAAAAGGAATATCTTCAAATATAAACTACACAGAAGCATTCTCTGAAACTTCTTTCTGTTCCGTGCATGCAACTAACAGAGTTGAACCTTACATTTGATTGAGCAGTTCTGAAACACTCTTTCTGTAGATACTGCAATTGGACATTCTGAGCGCTAAGAGGCCTATACTGGAAAAAGTACTATCTTCAAATAAAAACTACACAGAAGCATTCTGTGAAACTTCTTTCTGATCTGTGCATTCAGCTAAGAGAGTTAAAACATACTTTTGATTGAGCAGTTCTGAAACACTCTTTCTGTAGAAAATGCAAGTGGACATTCGGAGCGCGAAGAACGAAATAGTGGAAAAAGGAATATCTTCAAATATGAACTACACAGAAGCATTCTCTGAAACTTCTTTCTGTTCCGTGCATTCAACTAACAGTGTTGAACCTTACTTTTGATTGAGCAGTTCTGAAACACTCTTTTTGTAGATACAGCAATTGCACACTCTGAGCGCTAAGAATCATATATTGGAAAAAGGAATATGTTCAAACAAAAACTACACAGAAGAATTCTGTGAAACTTCTTTCGGATGAGTGCATTCAACTAACAGAGTTAAAACGTAAATTTGATTGAGCAGTTCTGAACACACTTTCTGTAGAAAATGCAAATAGACATTTGGAGCGCTAAGAGGGTAGTAGTGGAAAAAGGAATATATTCAAATATAAACTACACAGAAGCATTCTGTGAAACTACTTTCTGTTCTGTACATTTAACTACCAGAGTTGAACCTTACTTTAGATTGAGACGTTCAGAAACACTCTTTCTGTTGAAACGGCAATTGGACATTCTGAGCGCTAAGAGGCCTATATTAGGGAAAAGAGTATCTTCAAATAAAAACTACACAGAAGCATTCTGTGAAACTTCTTTCTGATCTCTGCATTCAGCTAACAGAGTTAAACCATACTTTTGTTTGAGCAGTTCTGAAAGAGTCTTTCTGTAGAAAAGGCAAGTGGACATTAAGAGAGCTAAGATGGTAAAAGTGGAAAAAGGAATATCTCCAAATAAAAACTACACAGAAGCATTCTCTGAAACTTCTTTCTGTTCTCTGCATTCAACTAACACAGTTGAGCCTTACTTTTGAAGTAGCAGTACTGAAACACTCTTTCTGTAGAAACTGCAAGTGGACATTATGAGCGCTAAGAGGGCAATAGTGGAAAAAGGAATATCTTCAACTAAACACTAAACAGAAGCATTCTGTGAAACTTCTTTCTCTTCTGTGCATTCAACTAAAAGAGTTGAACCTTACTTTTGATTGAGCCATTCTGAAACACTCTTTCTGTAGAAACTGCAATTGGATATTCGGAGCGCTAAGAGGCCTATATTGGAAAAAGGACTATCTTCAAATAAAAACCACACAGAAGCATTCTGTGAAACATCTTTCTGATCTGTGCACTCAGCTAACAGAGTAAAACCATACTTTTGATTGAGCAGTTCTGAAACACTCTTTCTGTAGAAAATGCAACTGGACATTTGGAGCGCTAAGAGGTTAGTAGTGGAAAAAGGAATATATTCAATTATAAACTACACAGAAGTATTCTCTGAAACTTCTTTCTGTTCCGTGCATTCAAGTAACAGTGTTGAACCGTACTTTTGATTGAGCAGTTCTGAAAAACTGTTTTTGTAGATACTGCAATTGGACATTCTGAGCGCTAAGAGTCGTATATTGGAAAAAGGAATATCTTCAAAGAAAAAATACACAGAAGAATTCTGTGAAACTTCTTTCTGATCTGTGCATTCAACTAACAGAGTTAAACCATACTTTGATTGAGCAGTTCTGAACACTCTTTCTGTAGAAAATGCAAGTGGACATTCGGAGCGCTAAGAGGGTAATAGTGGAATAAGTAATATCTTCAAATATAAACTACACAGAAGAATTCTGTGAAACTTCTTTCTGTTCTGTGCATTCAACTAACAGAGTTGAACCTTACTTTTGATTGAGCCGTTCTGAAACACTCTTTCTGTAGAAAGTGCAATTGCACATTCTGAGCGCTAAGAGGCCTATATTGGGAAAAAGAATATCCTCAAAAACTACACAGAAGCATTCTCTGAAACCTCTTTCTGTTCTCTGCATTCAACTAAGAGATTTGAGCATTACATTTGAAGGAGCAGTTCTGAAATAATCTTTTTGTAGAAACTGCCAGTGGACATTCGGAGCGCTAAGAGGGTAATAGTGGAAAAAGGAATATCTTCAAATAAATACAACACAGAAGCATTCTGTGAAACTTCTTTCTGTTCTGTGCATTCAACTAAAAGAGTTGAACCTTACTTTTGATTGAGTCGTTCTGAAACACTCTTTCTCTAGAAGCTGCAATTGGATATTCGGAGCACTAAAAGACATACATTGGAAAAAAGACTATCATCAAATAAAAACTACGCAGCAGCATTCTGTGAAACTTCTTTCTGATCTGTGCATTCAGCTAACAAAGTTAAACCATACTTTTGATTGAGCCGTCCGGAAACACTCTTTCTGTAGAAAATGCAAGTGGACATTCGGAGCACTAAGAGGGTAATAGTGGAAAAAAGAATATCTTCAAATATAAACTACACAGAAGCATTGTATGAAACATCTTTCTGTTCCGTGCATTCAATTAACTGTGTTGAACATTACTTTTGGTGCAGCAGTTCCCAAACACTCTTTCTGTAGATACTGCAATTGGACATTCTGAAAGCTAAGAGACCTATATTGGAAAAAGGAATATCTTCAAATAGAAACTACACAGAAGAATTCTGTGAATCTTCTTTCTGATCTGTGCATTCAACTAACAGAGTTAAAACATACTCTTGATTGAGCAGTTCTGAACACTCTTTCTGTAGAAAATGCAAGTGGACATTTGGAACGCTAAGAGTGTAGTAGTGGAAAAAGGAATATATTCAAATATAAACTACACAGAAGCATTCTGTGAAACTACTCTCTGTTCTGTGCATTTAACTGAGTTGAAGCGTACTTTGATGGAGCCGTTCTGAAACACTCTTTGTGTAGAAATTGCAATGGGACATTCTGAGCGCTCAGAGGCCTATATTGGGAAAAAAATATCTTCATATAAAAACCATACAGAAGCATTCTCTAAACTTCTTTCTGATCTGTGCATTCAGCTAACAGAGTTAAAAGATACTTTTGATTGAGCAATTCTGAAACACTCTTTCTGTAGAAACTGCAATTGGGCATTCTGAGTGCTAAGAGGCCTATATTGGGAAAAAGAATATCTTCATATAAAAACTACACAGAAGCATTCTGTGAAACTTCTTTCTGATCTGTGCATTCAGCTACCAGAATTAACCTTACTTTTGATTGAGCAGTTCTGAAACACTCTTTCTGTAGAAAATGCAAGTGGACATTCGAAGCACAAAGAGGGCAATAGTGGAAAAAGCAATATCTTCAAATATCAGCTACACAGAAGCATTCTCTGAACCATCTTTCTGTTCCGTGCATTCAACTAACAGATTTAAACCACACTTTTGATTGAGCAGTTCTGAACACTCTTTCTGTAGAAAATGCAAGTGGACATTTGGAACGCTGAGATGGTAATAGTGGAAAAAATATCTCCAAATAAAAACTACACAGAAGCATTCTCTGAAACTTCTTTCTGTTCTCTGAATTCAACTAACAGAGTTGAGCCTTACTTTTGAAGGAGCAGTTCTGAAACACTCTTTCTGTAGAAACTGCAAGTGGACATTCGGAGCGCTAAAAGGGTAATAGTGGAAAAAAGGAATATCTTCAAATAAATACTACACAGAAGCATTCTGTGAAACTTCTTCCTCTTCTGTGCATTCAACTAAAAGAGTTGAACCTTACTTTTGATTGAGCCGTTCTGAAACACTCCTTCTGTAGAAACTGCAATTGGATATTCGGAGCGCTAAGAGACCTATATTGGAAAAAGCACTATCTTCAAAGAAAAACTACACAGAAGCATTCTGTGAAACTTCTTTCTGATCTGTGCATTCAGCCAACAGAATTAAACCATACTTTTGATTGAGCAGTTCTGAAACATTCTTTCTGGAGGAAATGCAAGTGGACAATCTGAGCGCTAAGAGGGTAATTGTGGAAAAACGAATATCTTCAAATATAAACTACACAGAAGCATTCTCTGAAACTCCTTTCTGTTCCGTGCTTTCAACTAACAGAGTTGAACCTTAATTTTGATTTAGCCATTCTGAAACACTCTTTCTGTAGAAACTGCAATTGGACATTCTGAGCGCTAAGAGGCCTTTATTGGGAAAAAGAATATCTTCAAATAAAAACTACACAGAAGCATTCTCTGAAACTTCTTTCTGATCTATGCATTCAGCTAACAGAGTTGAACCTTACTTTTGATTGAGCAGTTCTGAAACACTCTTTCTGTAGATACTGCAATTGGACATTCTGAGCGCTAAGAGTCCTATTTTGGGAAAAAGAATATCTTCAAATAAAAACTACAGAGAAGCATTCTGTGAAACTTCTTTCTAATCTGTGCATTCAACAGAGTTAAACCATACTTTTGATTGAGTAGTCTTGAAAACTCCTTCTGTAGTAAATGCAAGTGGACATTCGGAGCGTTAAGAAGAAAATAGTTGAAAAGGAATATATTCATATATAAACTACACAGAAGCATGCCGTAAAACTTCTTTCTATTCTGTGCATTCAACTAACAGTGTAGAACCTTACTTTTGATTGAGCCGTTCTGAAACCCTCTTTCTGTAGAAACTGCAATTGGACTTTCTGAGCGCTAAGAGGCCTATTTTGGGAAAAAGAATATCTTCAAATAAAAAGTACACAGAAGCATTCTGTGAAACTTCTTTCTGATCTGTGCATTCAACTAACAGAGTTAAACCATACTTTTGATTGAGGAGTCTTGAACACTCCTTCTGTGGA
The DNA here is from genome assembly GCF_028878055.3 of Symphalangus syndactylus. Taxonomy (NCBI): domain Eukaryota; kingdom Metazoa; phylum Chordata; class Mammalia; order Primates; family Hylobatidae; genus Symphalangus; species Symphalangus syndactylus. Next base: position 72,373,695 of record NC_072428.2, on the reverse strand, counting down.
AAATGCAAGCGGACATTCGGAGCGCTAAGAGGATAATAGTGGAAAAAGGAATATATTCATATATATACTTCACAGAAGCATTCTCTGAAACTTCTTTCTGTTCTGTGTGTTCAACTAACAGAGATGAACCTTAATTTTGATTGAGCTATTCTGAAACCCTCTTTCTGTAGAAACTGCAATTGAACATTCTGAGTGCTAAGAGGCCTATATTGGGAAAAATAATATCTTCAAATAAAAGCTACCCAGAAGCATTCTGTAAAACTTCTTTCTGATCTGTGCATTCAGCTAACAGATTTGTACCATACTTTTGTTTGAGCAGTTCTGAAACACTCTTTCTGTGGAAAATGCAAGTGGACATTTGGAGCGCTGAGATGGTAATAGTGGAAAAAGGAATATCTTGAAATATAAACTACATAGAAGCATTCTCTGAAACTTCTTTCTGTTCCTTGCATTCAACTAACACAGTTGAGCATTACTTTTGAAGGAGCAGTTCTGAAACCCTCTTTCTGTAGAAACTGCAATTGGACATTCTCAGCGCTAAGAGTCCTATATTGGAAAAGGGAATATCTTCAAATAAAAACTACACAGAAGCATTCTGTGAAACTTCTTTCTCATCTGTGCATTCAGCTAACAGATTTAAACCATACTTTTGATTGAGCAGTTCTGAAACACTCTTTCTGTAGAAACTGCAAGTTGACATTCGGAGCGCTAAGGTGGTAATAGTGGAAAAAGGAATATCTCCAAATAAAAACTACACAGAAGCATTTTCTGAAACTTCTTTCTGTTCTCTGCATTCAACTATTCGAATTGAGCCTTACTTTGGAAGGAGCAGTTCTGAAACACTCTTTCTGTAGAAACTGCAAGTGGACATTCGGAGCGCTAAGAGGGTAATAGTGGAAAAAGGAATATTTTCAAATAAAAACTACACAGAATCATTCTGTGAAACTCCTTTCTGTTCAGTGCATTCAACTAAAAATGTTGAATCTTACCTTTGATTGAGCCGTTCTGAAAAACTCTTTCTGTAGAAACTGCATTTGGATATTCGGAGTGCTAAGAGGCCTATATTTGAAAAAGGACAATCTTCAAATAAAAACTACACAGAAGCATTCTGTTAAACTTCTTTCTGATCTGTGCATTCAGCTAACAGAGTTAAACCACACCTTTGATTGAGCAGTTCTGAAACACTCTTTCAGAAAAAAATGCAAGTGGACATTTGGAGCGCTAAGTGGGTAATAGTGGAAAAAGGAATATCTTCACATATAAACTACACAGAAGCATTCTCTGAAACTTCTTTCTGTTCCGTGCATTCAACTAACAGAGTTGAACCTTACTTTTGATTGAGCAGTTCTGAAACACTCTTTCTGTAGAAACTGTAATTGGACATTCTGAGCACTCATTGTCCTATATTGGAAAAAGGAATATCTTCAAATAAAAACTACACAGAAGCATTCTGTGAAACTTCTTTCTGATCTGTGCATTCAACTAACAGCGTTAAACCATACTTTTGATTGAGGAGTTCTGAGCACTCCTTTTGTAAAAAATGCAAGTGGACATTCGGAACGCTCAGAGGATAATAGTAGAAAAAGAAATACATTCAAATATAAACTTCACAGAAACATTCTGTGAAACTTCTTTCTGTTCTGTGCATTCAACTAACAGAGTTGAACCTTACTGTTCATTGAGCCGTTCCGAAACCCTCTTTCGGTAGAAACTGCAATTGGACATTCTGAGCGCTAAGAGGCCTATATTGGGAGAAAGAATATCTTCAAATAAAAACTACACAGAAGCATTCTGTGAAACTTCTTTCTGATCTGTGCATTCAGCTAACAGTTTTAAAAAATACTTTTGTTTGGGTAATTCTGAAACACTCTTTCGGTAGAAAATGCAAGTGGACATTCCGAGAGCTAAGATGGTAGTAGTGGAAAAAGGAATATCTTCAAATATAAACTACACAAATGCATTCTCTGAAACGTCTTTCTCTTCCGTGCATTCAACTAACAGAGTTGAACCTTGCCTTTGATGGAGCAGTTCTGAAAATCTTTCTGTAGATACTGCAATTGGACATTCTAAACGCTAAGAGTCCTATATTGGAGAAAGGAATATCTTCAAATAAAAACTACACAGAAGAATTCTGTGAAACTTCTTTCTGATCTGTGCATTCAACTAACAGAGTTAAACCATACTTTTGATTAAGCAGTTCTGAACACTCTTTCTGTAGAAAATGCAACTGGACAAGGGGAGCGCTAATAGGGTAGTAGTGGAAAAAGGAATATATTCAAATATAAACTTCACAGAATCATTCTGTGAAACTTCTTTCTGTTCTCTGCATTCAACTAAGAGCGTTGAACCTTACTTTTGATTGAGCCCTTCTGAAACCCTCTTTCTGTAGAAATTGCAATTGGAAATTCTGAGCGCTAAGAGGCCTATATTGGGAAAAAGAATATCTTCAAATAAAAACTACACAGAAGCATTCTGTGAAACTTCTTTCTGATATGTGCATTAAGCTAACAGTTTTAAACCATACTTTTGTTTGAGCAGTTCTGAAATACTCTTTCTGTAGAAAATGCAAGTGGGCATTCTGAGCGCTAAAAAGGTAATAGTGGAAAAAGGAATATATCCTAATATAAACAACACAGAAGCATTCTGTGAAACTTCTTTCTGTTCTGTGCATTCAACTAACAGAGTTGAACCTTACTTTTCATTGAGCCGTTCTGAAACACTCTTTCTGTAGAAACTGCAATTGGACATTCTGAGCGCTAAGAGGCCTATACTGGGAAAGAGAATATCTTCAAATAAAAACTTCACAGAAGCATTCTGTGAAGCTTATTTCTGACCTGTGCATTCAGCTAACAGATTTAAACCATACTTTTGATTGAGCAGTTCCGAAACACTCTTTCTGTAGAAAATGCAGTGGACATTTCGAGCACTGAGATGGTAATAGTGGAAAAAGAATATCTCCAAATAAAAACTACACAGAAGCATTCTCTGAAATTTCTTTCTGTTCCGTGCATTCAAATAACAGTGTTGAACCTTACCTTTGATGGAGCAGTTCTGAAACACTCTTTTGTAGATACTGCAATTGGACATTCTGAAAGATAAGAGTAACATATCGGAAAAAGGAATATCTTCAAGTTAAAACTACACAGAAGCATTCGGTGAAAGTTTTTCTGATATGTGCATTCAGCTAACAGTATTAAACCATACTTTTGTTTGAGCAGTTCTGAAACACACTTTCTGTAGAAAATGAAAGTGGACATTCGGAGCACTAAGATGGTAATAGTGGAAAAAGGAATATCTTCAAATATAAACTACACAGAAGCATCCTCTGAAACTTCTTTCTGTTCCGTGCATTCAACTAACAGTGTTGAACCTTACTTTTGATTGAGCATTTCTGAAACAATCTTTCTGTAGAAACTGCCATTGGACATTCTGAGGGCTAAGAGTCCTATATTGGAAAAAGAAATATCTTCAAATAAAAACTACACAGAAGCATTCTGTGAAACTTCTTTCTGATCTGTGCATTCAAATAACAGAATTAAACCATACTTTTGATTGAGCAGTTCTGAACACTCTTTCTATAGAAAATGCAACTGGGCATTCGGAGCGCTAAAAGGGTAATAGTGGAAAAAGGAATATATTCCAATATAAACAACACAGAAGCATTCTGTGAAACTTCTTTCTGTTCTGTGCATTCAAATAACAGAGTTGAACCTTACTTTTGATTGAGCCGTTCTGAAACACTCTTTCTGTAGAATCTGCAATTGGACATTCTGAGCGCTAAGAGGCCTACATTGGGAAAGAGAATACCTTCAAATAAAAACTACACAGAAGCATTCTGTGAAACTCCTTTCCGATCTGTGCATTCAGCTAACAGAGTTAAACCATACCTTTATTGAGCAGTTCTGAAACACACTTTCTGTAGAAACTGCAAGTGGACATACGTAGAGCTAAGAGGGTAATAGTGGAAAAAGGAATATCTTCAATTAAATACTACACAGAAGCATTCTGTGAAACTTCTTTATGTTCTGTGCATTCAACTAAAAGAGTTGAACCTTACTTTTGATTGAGCCGTTCTGAAACAGTATTTCTGTATAAACTGCAATTGGATATTCGGTGCGCTAAAAGGCCTATATTGGAAAAAGGACTATCTTCAAATAAAAACTACAAAGAAGCATTCTGTGAAACTTCTTTCTGATCTGTGCATTCAGCTAACAGAGTTAAACCATACTTTTCATTGAGCAGTTCTGAAACACACTTTCTGTAGAAAATGCAAGTGGACATTCGGAGCGCTACGATGGTATTAGTGGAAAAAGGAATATCTCCAAATTAAAACTACACAGAAGCATTCTCTCAAACTCCTTTCTGTTCTCTGCATTCAACTAACAGAGTTAAGCCTTACTTTTGAAGGAGCAGTTCTGAAACACTCTTTCTGTAGAAACTGCAAGTGGACATTCGGAGCGCTAAGAGGTTAATAGTGGAAAATGGAATATCCTCAACTAAATACTACACAGAAGCATTCTTTGAAACTTCTTTCTGTTCTCTGCATTCAACTAAAAGAGTTGAATCCTACTTTTGAGTGAGTCGTTCTGAAACACTCTTTCTGTAGAAACTGGAATTGGATATTCGGAGCGCTAAGAGGCCTATATTGGAAAAACTACTATCTTCAAATAAAAAGTACACAGAAGAATTCTGTGAAATTTCTATCTTTTCTGTGCATTCAGCTAACAGAGTTAAACCATACTTTTGATTGAGCAGTTCTGAAACACTCTTTCTGCAGAAAATGCAAGTGGACATTCGGAGTGCTTAGAGGGTAATAGTGGAAAAAGGAATGACTTCAAATATAAACTACACAGAAGCATTCTCTGAAACTTCTTTCTGTTCCGTGCATTCAACTAAACGAGTTGGACCTTACTTTTGATTGAGCAGATCTGAAACACTCTTTCTGTAGATACTGCAAATGGACATTCTGAGCGCTTAGAGTCCTATATTGGAAAATGGAATATCTTCAAATAAAAACTACACAGAAGCATTCTGTTCAACTTCTTTCTGATCTGTGCATTCAACTAACAGAGTGAAACCATAGTTTTGATTGAGGAGTTCTGAACACTCCTTCTGTAGAAAATGCAACTGGACATTCGGAGCGCTAAGAGGGTAATAGTGGAAAAAGGAATATATTCAAATATAAACTTCACAGAAGCATTCTGTGAAACTACTTTCTGTTCTGTGCATTCAACTAACAGAGTTGAACCTTACTTTTGATTGAGCCGTTAAGAAACCCTCTTTCTGTAGAAACTGCAATTGGACAATCTGAGCGCTAAGAGGCCTATATAGGGAAAAAGAATATCTTCAAATAAAAACTACACAGAAGCATTCTGTGAATCTTCTTTCTGATCTGTGCATTCAGTTAACAGATTTAAACCGTACTTTTGTTTTAGCAGTTCTGAAACACTCTTTCTGTAGAAAATGCAAGTGGACATTGGGAGCCCTAAGATGGTAATAGTGGAAAAAGGAATATCTTCAAATATAAACTACACAGATGCATTCTCTGAAACATATTTCTCTTCCGTGCATTCAACTAAGAGTGTTGAACCTTACCTTTGATGGAGCAGTTCTGAAACACTCTTTCGTAGATACTGCAATTGGACATTCTGAACGATAACAGTAACATATTGGAAAGAGGAATATCTTTAAATAAAAACTACACAGAAGAATTCTGTGAAACTTCTTTCTGATCTGTGCATTAAACTAACAGAGTTAAAACATACTTTTGATTGAGCAGTTCTGAACACTCTTTCTGTAGAAAATGCAGCTGGACATTTGGAGCGCTAAGACGGTAGTAGTGGAAAAAGGACTATATTCAAATATAAACTACACAGAAGCATTCTGTGAAACTACTTTCTGTTCTGTGCATTCAACTAACGGAGTTGAATCTTACTTTTGATTGAGCCGTTCTGAAACACTCTTTCTGTAGTAACTGCAATTGGACATTCTGAGTGCTAAGAGGCCTATATTGGGAAAAAGAATATCTTCATATAAAAACTACACAGAAGCATTCTGTGAAACTTCTTTCTGATCTGTGCATTCAGCTAACAGAGTTAAACCATACTTTTCATTGAGCAGTTCTGAAACACACTTTCTGTAGAAAATGCAAGTGGACACTCGGAGCGCTACGATGGTAATAGTGGAAAAAGGAATATCTGCAAATTAAAACTACACAGAAGCATTCTCTGAAACTTCTTTCTGTTCTCTGCATTCAACTAAAAGAGTTAAGCCTTACTTTTGAAGGAGCAGTTCTGAAACACCCTTTCTGTAGAAACTCCAAGTGGACATTCGGAGCGCTAAGAGGTTAATAGTGGAAAAAGGAATATCCTCAACTAAATACTACAAAGAAGCATTCTTTGAAACTTCTTTCTGTTCTCTGCATTCAACTAAAAGAGTTCAACCTTACTTTGGATTGACCCGTTCTGAAACACTATTTCTGTAGAAACTGCAATTGGATATTCGGAGCGCTAAGAGGCCTATATTGGAAAAAGTACTACCTTCAAATAAAAACTACACAGAAGCATTCTGTGAAATTTCTTTCTGATCTGTGCATTCAGCTCACAGAGTTTAACCATACTTTTATTGAGCTGTTCTGAAACACTCTGTCTGTAGAAAATGCAATTGGACATTCAAAGCGCTTAGACGGTAATAGTGGAAAAAGGAATATCTTCAACTATAAACTACACAGAAGCATTCTCTGAAACTTCTTTCTGTTCCGTGCATTCAACTAACAGAGTTGGACCTTACTTTTGACTGAGCAGTTCTGAAACACTCTTTCTGTAGATACTGCAAATGGTCATTCTGAGCGCTAAGAGTCCTGTATTGGAAAATGGAATATCTTCAAGTAAAAACTACACAGAAGCATTCTGTTAAACTTCTTTCTGATCTGTGCATTCAACTAACAGTGTTAAACCATACTTTTGATTGATGAGTTCTGAACACTTCTTCCGTAGAAAATGCAATTGGACATTCTGAGCGCTAAGAGAGTAATAGTGGAAAAAGGAATATATACAAATATAAACTTCACAGAAGCATTCTGTGAAACTTCTTTCTGTTCTGTGCATTCAACTAACAGAGTTGAACCATACTTTTGATTGAGCCGTTATGAAACCCTCTTTCTGTAGAAATTGCAATTGGACGTTCTGAGCGCTAAGAGGCCTATACTGGGAAAAAGAATATCTTCAAATAAAAACTACACAGAAGCATTCTGTGAAACTTCTTTCTGATCTGTGCATTCTGCTAACAGGTTTGAACCATACTTTTGTTTTAGCAGTTCTGAAACACTCTTTCTGTAGAAAACGCAAGTGGACATTCGGAGCACTAAGATGCTAATAGTGGAAAAAGGAATATCTACAAATATAAAATATACAGAAGCATTCTCTAAAACTTCTTTCTGTTCAGTGCATTCAACTAAAAGAGTTGAGCCTTTCTTTTGAAGGAGCAGTTCTGAAACACTCTTTCTGTAGATACAGCAATTGGACATTCTGAGCGCTTAGAGGCCTATATTGGAAAAAGGACTATCTTCAAATAAAAACTACACAGATGCATTCTCTGAAACTTTTTCCTGTTCCGTGCATTCAACTAACAGTGTTGAACCTTACATTTGACGGAGCAGTTCTGAAACACTCTTTTGGTGGATACTGCAATTGGACGTTCTGAACGATAAGTGTAACATATTGGAAAAAGGAATATCTTCAAATAAAAACTATACAAAAAGATTCTGTGAAACTTCTTTCTGATTTGTGCATTCAACTAACAGAGTTAAACCATAGTTTTGATTGAGCAGTTCTGAACACTCTTTCTGTAGAAAATGCAACTGGACATTTGGAGCGCTAAGACAGTAGTAGTGGAAAAAGGAATATATTCAAATATAAACTACACAGAAGCAGTCTGTGAAACTTCTTTCTGTTCTGTGCATTCAACTAACGGAGTTGAATCTTACTTTTGATGGAGCCATTCTGAAACACTCTTTCTGTAGAAACTGCAATTGGACATTCTGAGTGCTAAGAGGCCTATATTGGGAAAAAGAATATATTCATATAAAAACTACACAGAAGCATTCTGTGAAACTTCTTTCTGATCTGTGCATTCTTCAGCTAACAGAGTTAAACCATACTTTTGATTGAGCAGTTCTGAAACACTCTTTCTGTAGAAAATGCAAGTGGACATTCGGAGCGCTAAATGGAAATAGTGGAAAAAGGAATATCTCCAAATAAAAACTACACAGAAGCATTCTTTGAAACTTCTTTCTGTTCACTGCATTCAACTAACAGAGTTGAGCCTTACTTTTGAAGGAGCAGTTCTGAAACACTCTTTCTGTAGAAACTGCAAGTGGACAATCAGAGCGCTAAGTGGGGAATAGTGGAAAAAGGAATATTTTCAAATAAAAACTACACAGAAGCATTCTGTGAAATTTCTTTCTGTTCAGTGCATTCAACTAAAGAGTTGAATCCTACATTTGAGTGAGTCGTTCTGAAACATTCTTTCTGTAGAAACTGCAATTGGATATTCGGAGCGCTAAGAGGCCTATATTGGAAAAAGTACTATCTTCAAATAAAAACTACACAGAAGCATTCTGTGAAATTTCTATCTTTTCTGTGCATTCAGCTAACAGCGCGCCCAGATCCAGCGATGCCACCGGTCCGCCTCTCCCGCCGCCCTGGCCTGTCCTTAGCCCCAGGCCGCTTCCAAAACCGCCCTCAATCCCGAGAGCTAACCCTGTCCACCTCGCCGCAAAGCCAAAGAAACGGGAGCAGCCGGCGGCAGGACAGGGCCAAAAGCCGAGACTAACCCCGACCCCCGACTCCCAGTCCCCCGGAGTGCCTGCCGCGGGCCGTCGCTCCTGTCCCCATCCCTCTGCCCCTCCCGGACCTCCGTCCTTCCACCAATGGGCTCCCCGAGGCCCGAGCCCTCACTCCCAGTCCCCCGAGTCCCTGCCGCGGCCCCTCGCGCCTGTCCCCATCCCTCGGTCCCTCCCAGACCTCTGGCCTTCTACCACTCGCCTCCCCCAGCCCACCTGAACCTCCGCGGCTTCTGAGAACAAGGCGAACCCCCTGACCCAACAGCCTCCTGACAGTCTTCTGTCCTGGGCATCTTCCCCTTCTGTGGGGCTCTCTGAACCTCCCCACCCCCACCCGATTTTTCCCCCACCCCCCCTGGCAGGCGCCCAATCAATCTTGGTATGAATTTCAACATTGAAAAGAAAAATCATTGAAAAGCAAAGCTGAAAGTCCTCAGCTTCTCAATGCGCGCTTAGCTGTTTTTCGGTAGAGCCACCACAGGGAGGTGGGTGAAGCACTCAGGCTCTAGAATTACACATCTGGGTTCACATTCAAATTCCACCACTTAGTAGCTTTGTAACACTGGACAAATAGCTTCTGCGCGCTTCTGGTTTTTGATCTCCAGAGTGTGATCAGGAGGTCATGGTGAGGAATGAACGAAGCAACACACGGGCAGCCTTAAAACGATGGCACATAGTAGGTGTTCAATAAAGGGCCCAAGTGGTTTCTTCCACCCAGACCAACCAACGACAATGTCCCAATCAGTCAGTCAACTTCCAACTGGACTCCAAGAGAGAACGAACCATCACGCCTCTCTAAATTCACGTTTCTCTTTTGAATCTGCAGTGAGAGATGACACACTAAGTAGCTAGTTTTGGTGGAGTGCCTGATTTGACAAATGTGCGTCTGGGGGGCGGGGTGGGTGTGTCTGTATACACAACTAAATTAAACTGAGAATCAGAATGCTTTCATTACCATTAATTTACTTTGTGTGTATAAGCCCACACACCCATATATACACACACACTAACTGTTCCCGAACAAGGAGTTAGTGAACAGCAGGATGTCCACTCTGTCAGACACGTTTCGGGAAGCACTGAAATGGGACGTTTCTGATTGATTTTACCACTCCTCGAAGTTTATTTTCCTTTATGACTTAGACTCCTTCTGTGGAGATTTAACAAATAAAAGTCTTTTTTGTTGTATGTTATATCATTTAAGTTTTATAATGTATTTAAGTTTTCATTTTAAAGAGACCAGTGAAAATTATATATATTTATGGTGTACAACGTGAGGTTTCCTACCTGTATACATTGTGGAATGACCAAATCAAGCTAATTAACACACTGGTTTCCTCGCATCCTGATTTTATTGTGATGAGAATACTTTGAAAATCTACTCCCACAGCTATTTTCAAGTAAGCAATACATAGTTATTCACTGTAGACGCCGTGACGCTCAGCAGATCTCTGGAAATATTCCTGCCTGAAATTTGGTATCATTTGACTCACATCTCCCCACACCCTCCCCGGCACCTGCCTCGGGGAAACACCCTTCTGCTCTCTGCAGCTACGATTTCAACGATGTTACGTTCCTCGTATCAGTCAGGTCACGCATTATTCGAATTTTTGTGCTCGCTTTTTAAAAATTTATTATGTATGTATTTACTTTTGGAGACAGGGTCTCACTCTGTCAAGCAGGCTGGAGTACAGTGACACCAACACGGCTCACCACGGCCTCCACCTCCCGGGTTCAAGAGATCTTCCCACTTGAGTCTCCTGAGTAGCTAGGACTAAGGCGTCCAACACCACACCTGTCTAATGTTTTTTTTTTTTTTTTTGTAGAGATGGGATTTCACCACGTCGCCCAGTTTGATCTCCAACTCCTGGGCTGAAGTGCTCCACCTGCCTTGGACTCCCAAAGTGGTGGGATTACAGTCACGAGCCTCCGTGCCTGGCCTTTGCTTTATTTCACTCACTGTAACCTCCTGTAGACTCATTCATGTTGCAGATGATAAGATTTCTTTAATTTGTGAGGCTTCATAGTATTCTATAGGGTATATAGAACTGTTTTAGTGTTGTTGTTTTGCTCTCTTTTGAGACAGCGTTTCGCTCTTGTCGCCCAGGTTGGGGTGCATTGGCTTGATATCGGCTCGCTAGATCCCCTGTCTCCCAGGTTCAAGTGAGTCTCCTACCTCAGCTGAGATCAGAAAGGCAGAATCTGCCTCCCGGGTTCAAGTGATTCTCCTCCCTCGGCTGAGATAAAGAGGCAGAATTACCTTGCCCAGCTCACTTTGTGTCTCTGGCACAGATGGGGTCCCACCACGTTGGCCAGGCGGGTCTTGAACTCCTGACCTCAAATGATCAGCCATGCTTGGCCTCCCAGTGTACTGGCTTTACAGGTGTGAGCCACTGCGCCCTGGGCCTCATTGTGGTTTCAGTTTGCCACACTGGTCTGTAATGGGAGACTGGACCAATTAGTTGGGCTGCAGGCCTCAAGAGGCAATAAGGTAAACATCAGGAAATCAGCAAGGTACTCAGAAGAGAATAGTTTTACAGCACCCAAGAGAAGTCAAACATCTGTAGTAGTCATAGAAATGTAATGAAAATGTAAGTGAGGCACTATTTAAGTCACTGCTTTTTTCAGAAACACTCTTCCCAAATCTGACAAAAGTGTGGTATTTTGAGGCAGCATTGAATTGATAAAATACGTATTTGAAATAGGTATTGATATATGTCAATTGTCACGGAAACCTTCGTGTCCTTGTATTGAGGCGTCTCAAGCTTGCATAGGGTGTCTAAGTAAAGTGCCCAAAGGAACCTGAATCAAATACACAAAGAAGTTATTTCCCCACTAGAATATTTTATTATATCTTAAGCTGTAGGGTGCGTGTGCCCAAAGAGCTCGCTTCTTCCATAGGTATCCATGTGCCATGCTGACCTGCTGCACCCAACATCTCATCATTTACGTTCGGTATTTCTCGCAATGCTATCCCTGACCCCGCCCTCCACCCCGTGACAGGCCCCAGTGTGTAACGTTCCCCACCCTGTGTCCGAGTGTTCTCATTGTTCAATTCTCACCTGCGAGTGAGAACACGGGGTGTTTGGTTTTCTGTCCTTGTGACAGTTTGCTCAGAATGATGGTTTCCGGCTCCACCCATGTCCCTGCAAAGGACATGAACTTATCCTTTTTGGTGGCTGCATAGAAATCCTTGGTGTTTATGTGCCACATTTCCTTAATGCAGTCTATCATCGTCGATGGGCATTTGGGTAGGGTTCCAAGTCATTGCATTCTGAATAGTGCTGCCATAAACGTACGTGTGCATGTGTCTTTACACTAGCATGATTTATAAACCTTCGGGTGTATACCCGGTAATGGGGTCGCTGGGTCAAATGGTATGTCTAGTTCTAGATCCTTGAGGAATGGCCACACTGTCTTCCACCATGTTTGAACTAGTTTACACTCCCACCAACCTAGGCAAACAGGGTCTGGAATGCACCTCCAGCAAACTCCAACGGATCTGCAGCTGAGGGACCTGACTCTTAGAAGGAAAACTAATAAACAGAAAGGAACAGCATCAGCATCAGCAAAAAGGACATACACTCCATAACCCCATCGGCAGGTCACCAGCATCAATGAGCAAAGGTAGGGAAAACCGCAAAGATGGGGAGGAGCCAGAGCAGAAAAGTGGAACACTCTCCAAACCAGAGGGCCTCTTCTGCTCCAGAGTCTCGCTCTGCCCCACAGGCAGGAGTGCAGTGGCGCCATCTCGGCTCACTGCAACCTCTGACTCCTGGGTTCAGTTCCCCTACCTCAGCATCCCGAGTTGCGGGGATTATCGGCACCCGCCATCATGCCCGGCTGATGTTCGCATTTTTCGTTTGCATTTTAGACAGGATCGGGATCCCTCCTGTTTAAAAGTTCCACTGAATCTCTGCTCGTGAGTACAGCTGATCTGTACACAATGGTTTCCACAGCATTTGCTTTTCGTAGCCACTGCAGGATTCACCTTCCGTATCTTCTCATCTCCTCTGAAAACCAGCTATACATTGGTAAACGGCTGATTCCTTTGGGGCAGTGTCCTTACAAGCTTTTCCTAAAACCTCAGTGACTTCTTTGTTATTCCGCCCGAGTTCACCATACATTTGATGTTTGTTCTTGCTGCAATTTTAGCGGAATTCATCTTGCTCTGATAGGAGTCCTTTTCAACCGATGTCTCATCCTTCTTAGTGCCTCAGTCTAGATCTAGTTCAGGAAGGTTCTAACAAGTTAGTACAAGTTAATTTTAGTGCAAACAAATTGAAATCCATGCATAGACTTTCAGCATGTACATTTTCTATGAAGTTTTTGAAGACCCCGTGTGTTGAACGTTGCCCACGTCCTGGGAGAGAAGTGGTTGCGGTCCGCTTCCTGTCCTCAAGCTGCCCACGGTGGAGGAGTGCACAGAGCAGGGAAAGGCAAGCCCAGACAGATCCTGCCCACTAGCAGGCAGCAGCAGATGGCTGGCCCAGTCCCGGCTCCGTGGGGGTGCTGTGTGGGCCCGAGCAAGTTGAGCAACCTCCCTGAAACTCAATGTGCGGCTATGTGGCTCAGTTCCACTAGCCATTATGGTACTGCTGAGCAGGGACACTTAATCACCTCAGGAAAAGCAAGCTAGCTCCAAGGTTAGCAACCGGGAGTTCGGGTGGCTTCCATTAGCAGACCCGGAGCCCCCCCCGCAAGCTGGAGTCTGGTGGAAGATGAGGTTCAGTGTGATTGGATCGAAGAAGCAACGTAATCAAGGACAAGTCCCACCGTCTCTCACAGAAGAGCCCTGTGCGTATATAAAGGCGGTGCGCCTCCGCGGCGGCACTCGTTGAAGCCGCCAGTTGGGAGAGGAGCAGAGCCACGCAGGTGCTCCCGAAGGCAGCGAGATGTTGCGAGCCACAGCTCCCTGCTGGTTCCCACCTGGCTATCCAGAAGCGAAGAAGGCGGCCGAGGAGGCGGCCCTCGAGGCTCCAGAATTCCCACTGCCCTCTCATCAGCCTGCCCAGAGCTTCGGGCTCTGGGTGCCCCAGATGTACAAGCGGGCCTCAGCATCTGTGGGGATCCAGACGGAGCCCGAGAATACGGGTCCGGCTGTGCCCCCTGCGTGGCCCGAGATGGTGACGGAGGCTTGGTGCTTCCCTGCGCAGCGGGGATCGGCCTGCTGCCTGCCAGCCGCCCCAAAGCTGGCAGAGAGACCCTCCGCAGTCCGCATCTCAGCCCCCAGGGAGAGGAAGAGGATCGCCCACTTTCCCAGCCCTTGCTTGGCCACCGGTGCCACTGATGCCAAGAGAACCCGGGTGGCCAGCAGAAGCCAACGCTCCAATGGCTCCAAGGTCGGCAGACAGCCACGGAAGACGCGCAACAGGTCGGGGATGGCAGACAAGACCTCCACCACCATCAGCTCTAAGCGGATCGTCCGTCGTCCATCCTTAGCGCGTTTGAAGAAACCCATTATCCTCCGAAGCTCGGGGTGCCAAGTCCCCACCGTCATCCGCCGAGGCTATCTCCAACTGTTCACCAAAGAGTGTCTCAAGTTCTGCGCCTCCAAGCAGGAGGCCGAGGAGAAGGCGCTGAACGAGGAGAAGGCGGCCTACGACTGCAGCCCCAACAAGAACGTGTACCTGAACGTGGTCCTGAACACCCTCAAGAGACTGAAGGGCCTGACCCCCAGCTCCATGCCCGGCCTCAGCAGGGCCGCCCTGTACAGCCGCCTCCAGGAGTTCCTGCTCACCCAGGACCAGCTCAAGGAGAACGGCTACCCCTTCCCGCACCCCGAGCAGCCCGGAGGCGCCGTCCTCTTCACTGGCCAGGGGAAGGGGCCCGGCGACTCCTCCCGCAGGGTCTGCTGCCGTTGTGGCACCGAGTACCTGGTGTCCTCCTCGGGCCGCTGTGTACGCGACGAGTTGTGTTATTATCACTGGGGGCGGGTCCGCTGGAGCCAAGTGGCTGGAGGCCGGGTTAGCCAGTACACCTGCTGTGCAGCGGCTCCTGGCTCCGTGGGCTGCCAGGTGGCAAAGCAGCACGTGCGGGACGGCCGCAAGGACAGCCTCGATGGCTTCGTGAAGACCTTGGAGAAAGAGTGTTCCAGAGACGCTTATCCAGGGATCTACGCCTTGGACTGTGTGATGTGCTACACCACGCACGGCCTGGAGCTGACCCGCGTCACCGTGGTGGACGCCGACATGCGAGTGGTGTACGACACCTTCGTCAAGCCCGACAACGAGATCGTGGACTACGACACCAGGTTTTCCGGAGTGACCGAGGCCGACGTCGCCAACACGAGCATCACGTTGCCCAAAGTCCAAGCCATCCTGCTGAGCTTTTTCAGCGCCCAAACCATCCTCATCGGGCACAGCATGGAGAGCGATCTGCTGGCCCTGAAGCTCATCCACAGCACCGTGGTGGACACGGCCGTGCTCTTCCCGCACTACCTGGGTTTCCCCTACAAGCGCTCCCTCAGGAATCTCGCGGCCGACTACCTGGGACACATCATCCAGGACAGCCAGGACGGGCACAACTCCAGCGAGGACGCAAACGCCTGCCTGCAGCTGGTGATGTGGAAGGTCCGACAGCGCGCCCAGATCCAGCGATGCCACCGGTCCGCCTCTCCCGCCGCCCTGGCCTGTCCTTAGCCCCAGGCCGCTTCCAAAACCGCCCTCAATCCCGAGATCTAAACCTGTCCACCTCGCCGCAAAGCCAAAGAAACGGGAGCAGCCGGCGGCAGGACAGGGCCAAAAGCCGAGACTAACCCCGACCCCCGACTCCCAGTCCCCCGGAGTGCCTGCCGCGGGCCGTCGCTCCTGTCCCCATCCCTCTGCCCCTCCCGGACCTCCGTCCTTCCACCAATGGGCTCCCCGAGGCCCGAGCCCTCACTCCCAGTCCCCCGAGTCCCTGCCGCGGCCCCTCGCGCCTGTCCCCATCCCTCGGTCCCTCCCAGACCTCTGGCCTTCTACCACTCGCCTCCCCCAGCCCACCTGAACCTCCGCGGCTTCTGAGAACAAGGCGAACCCCCTGACCCAACAGCCTCCTGACAGTCTTCTGTCCTGGGCATCTTCCCCTTCTGTGGGGCTCTCTGAACCTCCCCACCCCCACCCGATTTTTCCCCCACCCCCCCTGGCAGGCGCCCAATCAATCTTGGTATGAATTTCAATATTGAAAAGAAAAATCATTGAAAAGCAAAGCTGAAAGTCCTCAGCTTCTCAATGCGCGCTTAGCTGTTTTTCGGTAGAGCCACCACAGGGAGGTGGGTGAAGCACTCAGGCTCTAGAATTACACATCTGGGTTCACATTCAAATTCCACCACTTAGTAGCTTTGTAACACTGGACAAATAGCTTCTGCGCGCTTCTGGTTTTTGATCTCCAGAGTGTGATCAGGAGGTCATGGTGAGGAATGAACGAAGCAACACACGGGCAGCCTTAAAACGATGGCACATAGTAGGTGTTCAATAAAGGGCCCAAGTGGTTTCTTCCACCCAGACCAACCAACGACAATGTCCCAATCAGTCAGTCAACTTCCAACTGGACTCCAAGAGAGAACGAACCATCACGCCTCTCTAAATTCACGTTTCTCTTTTGAATCTGCAGTGAGAGATGACACACTAAGTAGCTAGTTTTGGTGGAGTGCCTGATTTGACAAATGTGCGTCTGGGGGGCGGGGTGGGTGTGTCTGTATACACAACTAAATTAAACTGAGAATCAGAATGCTTTCATTACCATTAATTTACTTTGTGTGTATAAGCCCACACACCCATATATACACACACACTAACTGTTCCCGAACAAGGAGTTAGTGAACAGCAGGATGTCCACTCTGTCAGACACGTTTCGGGAAGCACTGAAATGGGACGTTTCTGATTGATTTTACCACTCCTCGAAGTTTATTTTCCTTTATGACTTAGACTCCTTCTGTGGAGATTTAACAAATAAAAGTCTTTTTTGTTGTATGTTATATCATTTAAGTTTTATAATGTATTTAAGTTTTCATTTTAAAGAGACCAGTGAAAATTATATATATTTATGGTGTACAACGTGAGGTTTCCTACCTGTATACATTGTGGAATGACCAAATCAAGCTAATTAACACACTGGTTTCCTCGCATCCTGATTTTATTGTGATGAGAATACTTTGAAAATCTACTCCCACAGCTATTTTCAAGTAAGCAATACATAGTTATTCACTGTAGACGCCGTGACGCTCAGCAGATCTCTGGAAATATTCCTGCCTGAAATTTGGTATCATTTGACTCACATCTCCCCACACCCTCCCCGGCACCTGCCTCGGGGAAACACCCTTCTGCTCTCTGCAGCTACGATTTCAACGATGTTACGTTCCTCGTATCAGTCAGGTCACGCATTATTCGAATTTTTGTGCTCGCTTTTTAAAAATTTATTATGTATGTATTTACTTTTGGAGACAGGGTCTCACTCTGTCAAGCAGGCTGGAGTACAGTGACACCAACACGGCTCACCACGGCCTCCACCTCCCGGGTTCAAGAGATCTTCCCACTTGAGTCTCCTGAGTAGCTAGGACTAAGGCGTCCAACACCACACCTGTCTAATGTTTTTTTTTTTTTTTTTGTAGAGATGGGATTTCACCACGTCGCCCAGTTTGATCTCCAACTCCTGGGCTGAAGTGCTCCACCTGCCTTGGACTCCCAAAGTGGTGGGATTACAGTCACGAGCCTCCGTGCCTGGCCTTTGCTTTATTTCACTCACTGTAACCTCCTGTAGACTCATTCATGTTGCAGATGATAAGATTTCTTTAATTTGTGAGGCTTCATAGTATTCTATAGGGTATATAGAACTGTTTTAGTGTTGTTGTTTTGCTCTCTTTTGAGACAGCGTTTCGCTCTTGTCGCCCAGGTTGGGGTGCATTGGCTTGATATCGGCTCGCTAGATCCCCTGTCTCCCAGGTTCAAGTGAGTCTCCTACCTCAGCTGAGATCAGAAAGGCAGAATCTGCCTCCCGGGTTCAAGTGATTCTCCTCCCTCGGCTGAGATAAAGAGGCAGAATTACCTTGCCCAGCTCACTTTGTGTCTCTGGCACAGATGGGGTCCCACCACGTTGGCCAGGCGGGTCTTGAACTCCTGACCTCAAATGATCAGCCATGCTTGGCCTCCCAGTGTACTGGCTTTACAGGTGTGAGCCACTGCGCCCTGGGCCTCATTGTGGTTTCAGTTTGCCACACTGGTCTGTAATGGGAGACTGGACCAATTAGTTGGGCTGCAGGCCTCAAGAGGCAATAAGGTAAACATCAGGAAATCAGCAAGGTACTCAGAAGAGAATAGTTTTACAGCACCCAAGAGAAGTCAAACATCTGTAGTAGTCATAGAAATGTAATGAAAATGTAAGTGAGGCACTATTTAAGTCACTGCTTTTTTCAGAAACACTCTTCCCAAATCTGACAAAAGTGTGGTATTTTGAGGCAGCATTGAATTGATAAAATACGTATTTGAAATAGGTATTGATATATGTCAATTGTCACGGAAACCTTCGTGTCCTTGTATTGAGGCGTCTCAAGCTTGCATAGGGTGTCTAAGTAAAGTGCCCAAAGGAACCTGAATCAAATACACAAAGAAGTTATTTCCCC
The DNA here is from genome assembly GCF_028878055.3 of Symphalangus syndactylus. Lineage (NCBI taxonomy): Eukaryota > Metazoa > Chordata > Mammalia > Primates > Hylobatidae > Symphalangus > Symphalangus syndactylus. Next base: position 72,355,258 of record NC_072428.2, on the reverse strand, counting down.
ACTAGAATATTTTATTATATCTTAAGCTGTAGGGTGCGTGTGCCCAAAGAGCTCGCTTCTTCCATAGGTATCCATGTGCCATGCTGACCTGCTGCACCCAACATCCCATCATTTACGTTCGGTATTTCTCGCAATGCTATCCCTGACCCCGCCCTCCACCCCGTGACAGGCCCCAGTGTGTAACGTTCCCCACCCTGTGTCCGAGTGTTCTCATTGTTCAATTCTCACCTGCGAGTGAGAACACGGGGTGTTTGGTTTTCTGTCCTTGTGACAGTTTGCTCAGAATGATGGTTTCCGGCTCCACCCATGTCCCTGCAAAGGACATGAACTTATCCTTTTTGGTGGCTGCATAGAAATCCTTGGTGTTTATGTGCCACATTTCCTTAATGCAGTCTATCATCGTCGATGGGCATTTGGGTAGGGTTCCAAGTCATTGCATTCTGAATAGTGCTGCCATAAACGTACGTGTGCATGTGTCTTTACACTAGCATGATTTATAAACCTTCGGGTGTATACCCGGTAATGGGGTCGCTGGGTCAAATGGTATGTCTAGTTCTAGATCCTTGAGGAATGGCCACACTGTCTTCCACCATGTTTGAACTAGTTTACACTCCCACCAACCTAGGCAAACAGGGTCTGGAATGCACCTCCAGCAAACTCCAACGGATCTGCAGCTGAGGGACCTGACTCTTAGAAGGAAAACTAATAAACAGAAAGGAACAGCATCAGCATCAGCAAAAAGGACATACACTCCATAACCCCATCGGCAGGTCACCAGCATCAATGAGCAAAGGTAGGGAAAACCGCAAAGATGGGGAGGAGCCAGAGCAGAAAAGTGGAACACTCTCCAAACCAGAGGGCCTCTTCTGCTCCAGAGTCTCGCTCTGCCCCACAGGCAGGAGTGCAGTGGCGCCATCTCGGCTCACTGCAACCTCTGACTCCTGGGTTCAGTTCCCCTACCTCAGCATCCCGAGTTGCGGGGATTATCGGCACCCGCCATCATGCCCGGCTGATGTTCGCACTTTTCGTTTGCATTTTAGACAGGATCGGGATCCCTCCTGTTTAAAAGTTCCACTGAATCTCTGCTCGTGAGTACAGCTGATCTGTACACAATGGTTTCCACAGCATTTGCTTTTCGTAGCCACTGCAGGATTCACCTTCCGTATCTTCTCATCTCCTCTGAAAACCAGCTATACATTGGTAAACGGCTGATTCCTTTGGGGCAGTGTCCTTACAAGCTTTTCCTAAAACCTCAGTGACTTCTTTGTTATTCCGCCCGAGTTCACCATACATTTGATGTTTGTTCTTGCTGCAATTTTAGCGGAATTCATCTTGCTCTGATAGGAGTCCTTTTCAACCGATGTCTCATCCTTCTTAGTGCCTCAGTCTAGATCTAGTTCAGGAAGGTTCTAACAAGTTAGTACAAGTTAATTTTAGTGCAAACAAATTGAAATCCATGCATAGACTTTCAGCATGTACATTTTCTATGAAGTTTTTGAAGACCCCGTGTGTTGAACGTTGCCCACGTCCTGGGAGAGAAGTGGTTGCGGTCCGCTTCCTGTCCTCAAGCTGCCCACGGTGGAGGAGTGCACAGAGCAGGGAAAGGCAAGCCCAGACAGATCCTGCCCACTAGCAGGCAGCAGCAGATGGCTGGCCCAGTCCCGGCTCCGTGGGGGTGCTGTGTGGGCCCGAGCAAGTTGAGCAACCTCCCTGAAACTCAATGTGCGGCTATGTGGCTCAGTTCCACTAGCCATTATGGTACTGCTGAGCAGGGACACTTAATCACCTCAGGAAAAGCAAGCTAGCTCCAAGGTTAGCAACCGGGAGTTCGGGTGGCTTCCATTAGCAGACCCGGAGCCCCCCCCGCAAGCTGGAGTCTGGTGGAAGATGAGGTTCAGTGTGATTGGATCGAAGTAGCAACGTAATCAAGGACAAGTCCCACCGTCTCTCACAGAAGAGCCCTGTGCGTATATAAAGGCGGTGCGCCTCCGCGGCGGCACTCGTTGAAGCCGCCAGTTGGGAGAGGAGCAGAGCCACGCAGGTGCTCCCGAAGGCAGCGAGATGTTGCGAGCCACAGCTCCCTGCTGGTTCCCACCTGGCTATCCAGAAGCAAAGAAGGCGGCCGAGGAGGCGGCCCTCGAGGCTCCAGAATTCCCACTGCCCTCTCATCAGCCTGCCCAGAGCTTCGGGCTCTGGGTGCCCCAGATGTACAAGCGGGCCTCAGCATCTGTGGGGATCCAGACGGAGCCCGAGAATACGGGTCCGGCTGTGCCCCCTGCGTGGCCCGAGATGGTGACGGAGGCTTGGTGCTTCCCTGCGCAGCGGGGATCGGCCTGCTGCCTGCCAGCCGCCCCAAAGCTGGCAGAGAGACCCTCCGCAGTCCGCATCTCAGCCCCCAGGGAGAGGAAGAGGATCGCCCACTTTCCCAGCCCTTGCTTGGCCACCGGTGCCACTGATGCCAAGAGAACCCGGGTGGCCAGCAGAAGCCAACGCTCCAATGGCTCCAAGGTCGGCAGACAGCCACGGAAGACGCGCAACAGGTCGGGGATGGCAGACAAGACCTCCACCACCATCAGCTCTAAGCGGATCGTCCGTCGTCCATCCTTAGCGCGTTTGAAGAAACCCATTATCCTCCGAAGCTCGGGGTGCCAAGTCCCCACCGTCATCCGCCGAGGCTATCTCCAACTGTTCACCAAAGAGTGTCTCAAGTTCTGCGCCTCCAAGCAGGAGGCCGAGGAGAAGGCGCTGAACGAGGAGAAGGCGGCCTACGACTGCAGCCCCAACAAGAACGTGTACCTGAACGTGGTCCTGAACACCCTCAAGAGACTGAAGGGCCTGACCCCCAGCTCCATGCCTCAGCATCCTCCTCAGCAGGGCCGCCCTGTACAGCCGCCTCCAGGAGTTCCTGCTCACCCAGGACCAGCTCAAGGAGAACGGCTACCCCTTCCCGCACCCCGAGCAGCCCGGAGGCGCCGTCCTCTTCACTGGCCAGGGGAAGGGGCCCGGCGACTCCTCCCGCAGGGTCTGCTGCCGTTGTGGCACCGAGTACCTGGTGTCCTCCTCGGGCCGCTGTGTACGCGACGAGTTGTGTTATTATCACTGGGGGCGGGTCCGCTGGAGCCAAGTGGCTGGAGGCCGGGTTAGCCAGTACACCTGCTGTGCAGCGGCTCCTGGCTCCGTGGGCTGCCAGGTGGCAAAGCAGCACGTGCGGGACGGCCGCAAGGACAGCCTCGATGGCTTCGTGAAGACCTTGGAGAAAGAGTGTTCCAGAGACGCTTATCCAGGGATCTACGCCTTGGACTGTGTGATGTGCTACACCACGCACGGCCTGGAGCTGACCCGCGTCACCGTGGTGGACGCCGACATGCGAGTGGTGTACGACACCTTCGTCAAGCCCGACAACGAGATCGTGGACTACGACACCAGGTTTTCCGGAGTGACCGAGGCCGACGTCGCCAACACGAGCATCACGTTGCCCAAAGTCCAAGCCATCCTGCTGAGCTTTTTCAGCGCCCAAACCATCCTCATCGGGCACAGCATGGAGAGCGATCTGCTGGCCCTGAAGCTCATCCACAGCACCGTGGTGGACACGGCCGTGCTCTTCCCGCACTACCTGGGTTTCCCCTACAAGCGCTCCCTCAGGAATCTCGCGGCCGACTACCTGGGACACATCATCCAGGACAGCCAGGACGGGCACAACTCCAGCGAGGACGCAAACGCCTGCCTGCAGCTGGTGATGTGGAAGGTCCGACAGCGCGCCCAGATCCAGCGATGCCACCGGTCCGCCTCTCCCGCCGCCCTGGCCTGTCCTTAGCCCCAGGCCGCTTCCAAAACCGCCCTCAATCCCGAGAGCTAACCCTGTCCACCTCGCCGCAAAGCCAAAGAAACGGGAGCAGCCGGCGGCAGGACAGGGCCAAAAGCCGAGACTAACCCCGACCCCCGACTCCCAGTCCCCCGGAGTGCCTGCCGCGGGCCGTCGCTCCTGTCCCCATCCCTCTGCCCCTCCCGGACCTCCGTCCTTCCACCAATGGGCTCCCCGAGGCCCGAGCCCTCACTCCCAGTCCCCCGAGTCCCTGCCGCGGCCCCTCGCGCCTGTCCCCATCCCTCGGTCCCTCCCAGACCTCTGGCCTTCTACCACTCGCCTCCCCCAGCCCACCTGAACCTCCGCGGCTTCTGAGAACAAGGCGAACCCCCTGACCCAACAGCCTCCTGACAGTCTTCTGTCCTGGGCATCTTCCCCTTCTGTGGGGCTCTCTGAACCTCCCCACCCCCACCCGATTTTTCCCCCACCCCCCCTGGCAGGCGCCCAATCAATCTTGGTATGAATTTCAACATTGAAAAGAAAAATCATTGAAAAGCAAAGCTGAAAGTCCTCAGCTTCTCAATGCGCGCTTAGCTGTTTTTCGGTAGAGCCACCACAGGGAGGTGGGTGAAGCACTCAGGCTCTAGAATTACACATCTGGGTTCACATTCAAATTCCACCACTTAGTAGCTTTGTAACACTGGACAAATAGCTTCTGCGCGCTTCTGGTTTTTGATCTCCAGAGTGTGATCAGGAGGTCATGGTGAGGAATGAACGAAGCAACACACGGGCAGCCTTAAAACGATGGCACATAGTAGGTGTTCAATAAAGGGCCCAAGTGGTTTCTTCCACCCAGACCAACCAACGACAATGTCCCAATCAGTCAGTCAACTTCCAACTGGACTCCAAGAGAGAACGAACCATCACGCCTCTCTAAATTCACGTTTCTCTTTTGAATCTGCAGTGAGAGATGACACACTAAGTAGCTAGTTTTGGTGGAGTGCCTGATTTGACAAATGTGCGTCTGGGGGGCGGGGTGGGTGTGTCTGTATACACAACTAAATTAAACTGAGAATCAGAATGCTTTCATTACCATTAATTTACTTTGTGTGTATAAGCCCACACACCCATATATACACACACACTAACTGTTCCCGAACAAGGAGTTAGTGAACAGCAGGATGTCCACTCTGTCAGACACGTTTCGGGAAGCACTGAAATGGGACGTTTCTGATTGATTTTACCACTCCTCGAAGTTTATTTTCCTTTATGACTTAGACTCCTTCTGTGGAGATTTAACAAATAAAAGTCTTTTTTGTTGTATGTTATATCATTTAAGTTTTATAATGTATTTAAGTTTTCATTTTAAAGAGACCAGTGAAAATTATATATATTTATGGTGTACAACGTGAGGTTTCCTACCTGTATACATTGTGGAATGACCAAATCAAGCTAATTAACACACTGGTTTCCTCGCATCCTGATTTTATTGTGATGAGAATACTTTGAAAATCTACTCCCACAGCTATTTTCAAGTAAGCAATACATAGTTATTCACTGTAGACGCCGTGACGCTCAGCAGATCTCTGGAAATATTCCTGCCTGAAATTTGGTATCATTTGACTCACATCTCCCCACACCCTCCCCGGCACCTGCCTCGGGGAAACACCCTTCTGCTCTCTGCAGCTACGATTTCAACGATGTTACGTTCCTCGTATCAGTCAGGTCACGCATTATTCGAATTTTTGTGCTCGCTTTTTAAAAATTTATTATGTATGTATTTACTTTTGGAGACAGGGTCTCACTCTGTCAAGCAGGCTGGAGTACAGTGACACCAACACGGCTCACCACGGCCTCCACCTCCCGGGTTCAAGAGATCTTCCCACTTGAGTCTCCTGAGTAGCTAGGACTAAGGCGTCCAACACCACACCTGTCTAATGTTTGTTTTTTTTTTTTTGTAGAGATGGGATTTCACCACGTCGCCCAGTTTGATCTCCAACTCCTGGGCTGAAGTGCTCCACCTGCCTTGGACTCCCAAAGTGGTGGGATTACAGTCACGAGCCTCCGTGCCTGGCCTTTGCTTTATTTCACTCACTGTAACCTCCTGTAGACTCATTCATGTTGCAGATGATAAGATTTCTTTAATTTGTGAGGCTTCATAGTATTCTATAGGGTATATAGAACTGTTTTAGTGTTGTTGTTTTGCTCTCTTTTGAGACAGCGTTTCGCTCTTGTCGCCCAGGTTGGGGTGCATTGGCTTGATATCGGCTCGCTAGATCCCCTGTCTCCCAGGTTCAAGTGAGTCTCCTACCTCAGCTGAGATCAGAAAGGCAGAATCTGCCTCCCGGGTTCAAGTGATTCTCCTCCCTCGGCTGAGATAAAGAGGCAGAATTACCTTGCCCAGCTCACTTTGTGTCTCTGGCACAGATGGGGTCCCACCACGTTGGCCAGGCGGGTCTTGAACTCCTGACCTCAAATGATCAGCCATGCTTGGCCTCCCAGTGTACTGGCTTTACAGGTGTGAGCCACTGCGCCCTGGGCCTCATTGTGGTTTCAGTTTGCCACACTGGTCTGTAATGGGAGACTGGACCAATTAGTTGGGCTGCAGGCCTCAAGAGGCAATAAGGTAAACATCAGGAAATCAGCAAGGTACTCAGAAGAGAATAGTTTTACAGCACCCAAGAGAAGTCAAACATCTGTAGTAGTCATAGAAATGTAATGAAAATGTAAGTGAGGCACTATTTAAGTCACTGCTTTTTTCAGAAACACTCTTCCCAATTCTGACAAAAGTGTGGTATTTTGAGGCAGCATTGAATTGATAAAATACGTATTTGAAATAGGTATTGATATATGTCAATTGTCACGGAAACCTTCGTGTCCTTGTATTGAGGCGTCTCAAGCTTGCATAGGGTGTCTAAGTAAAGTGCCCAAAGGAACCTGAATCAAATACACAAAGAAGTTATTTCCCCACTAGAATATTTTATTATATCTTAAGCTGTAGGGTGCGTGTGCCCAAAGAGCTCGCTTCTTCCATAGGTATCCATGTGCCATGCTGACCTGCTGCACCCAACATCCCATCATTTACGTTCGGTATTTCTCGCAATGCTATCCCTGACCCCGCCCTCCACCCCGTGACAGGCCCCAGTGTGTAACGTTCCCCACCCTGTGTCCGAGTGTTCTCATTGTTCAATTCTCACCTGCGAGTGAGAACACGGGGTGTTTGGTTTTCTGTCCTTGTGACAGTTTGCTCAGAATGATGGTTTCCGGCTCCACCCATGTCCCTGCAAAGGACATGAACTTATCCTTTTTGGTGGCTGCATAGAAATCCTTGGTGTTTATGTGCCACATTTCCTTAATGCAGTCTATCATCGTCGATGGGCATTTGGGTAGGGTTCCAAGTCATTGCATTCTGAATAGTGCTGCCATAAACGTACGTGTGCATGTGTCTTTACACTAGCATGATTTATAAACCTTCGGGTGTATACCCGGTAATGGGGTCGCTGGGTCAAATGGTATGTCTAGTTCTAGATCCTTGAGGAATGGCCACACTGTCTTCCACCATGTTTGAACTAGTTTACACTCCCACCAACCTAGGCAAACAGGGTCTGGAATGCACCTCCAGCAAACTCCAACGGATCTGCAGCTGAGGGACCTGACTCTTAGAAGGAAAACTAATAAACAGAAAGGAACAGCATCAGCATCAGCAAAAAGGACATACACTCCATAACCCCATCGGCAGGTCACCAGCATCAATGAGCAAAGGTAGGGAAAACCGCAAAGATGGGGAGGAGCCAGAGCAGAAAAGCGGAACACTCTCCAAACCAGAGGGCCTCTTCTGCTCCAGAGTCTCGCTCTGCCCCACAGGCAGGAGTGCAGTGGCGCCATCTCGGCTCACTGCAACCTCTGACTCCTGGGTTCAGTTCCCCTACCTCAGCATCCCGAGTTGCGGGGATTATCGGCACCCGCCATCATGCCCGGCTGATGTTCGCACTTTTCGTTTGCATTTTAGACAGGATCGGGATCCCTCCTGTTTAAAAGTTCCACTGAATCTCTGCTCGTGAGTACAGCTGATCTGTACACAATGGTTTCCACAGCATTTGCTTTTCGTAGCCACTGCAGGATTCACCTTCCGTATCTTCTCATCTCCTCTGAAAACCAGCTATACATTGGTAAACGGCTGATTCCTTTGGGGCAGTGTCCTTACAAGCTTTTCCTAAAACCTCAGTGACTTCTTTGTTATTCCGCCCGAGTTCACCATACATTTGATGTTTGTTCTTGCTGCAATTTTAGCGGAATTCATCTTGCTCTGATAGGAGTCCTTTTCAACCGATGTCTCATCCTTCTTAGTGCCTCAGTCTAGATCTAGTTCAGGAAGGTTCTAACAAGTTAGTACAAGTTAATTTTAGTGCAAACAAATTGAAATCCATGCATAGACTTTCAGCATGTACATTTTCTATGAAGTTTTTGAAGACCCCGTGTGTTGAACGTTGCCCACGTCCTGGGAGAGAAGTGGTTGCGGTCCGCTTCCTGTCCTCAAGCTGCCCACGGTGGAGGAGTGCACAGAGCAGGGAAAGGCAAGCCCAGACAGATCCTGCCCACTAGCAGGCAGCAGCAGACGGCTGGCCCAGTCCCGGCTCCGTGGGGGTGCTGTGTGGGCCCGAGCAAGTTGAGCAACCTCCCTGAAACTCAATGTGCGGCTATGTGGCTCAGTTCCACTAGCCATTATGGTACTGCTGAGCAGGGACACTTAATCACCTCAGGAAAAGCAAGCTAGCTCCAAGGTTAGCAACCGGGAGTTCGGGTGGCTTCCATTAGCAGACCCGGAGCCCCCCCGCAAGCTGGAGTCTGGTGGAAGATGAGGTTCAGTGTGATTGGATCGAAGTAGCAACGTAATCAAGGACAAGTCCCACCGTCTCTCACAGAAGAGCCCTGTGCGTATATAAAGGCGGTGCGCCTCCGCGGCGGCACTCGTTGAAGCCGCCAGTTGGGAGAGGAGCAGAGCCACGCAGGTGCTCCCGAAGGCAGCGAGATGTTGCGAGCCACAGCTCCCTGCTGGTTCCCACCTGGCTATCCAGAAGCAAAGAAGGCGGCCGAGGAGGCGGCCCTCGAGGCTCCAGAATTCCCACTGCCCTCTCATCAGCCTGCCCAGAGCTTCGGGCTCTGGGTGCCCCAGATGTACAAGCGGGCCTCAGCATCTGTGGGGATCCAGACGGAGCCCGAGAATACGGGTCCGGCTGTGCCCCCTGCGTGGCCCGAGATGGTGACGGAGGCTTGGTGCTTCCCTGCGCAGCGGGGATCGGCCTGCTGCCTGCCAGCCGCCCCAAAGCTGGCAGAGAGACCCTCCGCAGTCCGCATCTCAGCCCCCAGGGAGAGGAAGAGGATCGCCCACTTTCCCAGCCCTTGCTTGGCCACCGGTGCCACTGATGCCAAGAGAACCCGGGTGGCCAGCAGAAGCCAACGCTCCAATGGCTCCAAGGTCGGCAGACAGCCACGGAAGACGCGCAACAGGTCGGGGATGGCAGACAAGACCTCCACCACCATCAGCTCTAAGCGGATCGTCCGTCGTCCATCCTTAGCGCGTTTGAAGAAACCCATTATCCTCCGAAGCTCGGGGTGCCAAGTCCCCACCGTCATCCGCCGAGGCTATCTCCAACTGTTCACCAAAGAGTGTCTCAAGTTCTGCGCCTCCAAGCAGGAGGCCGAGGAGAAGGCGCTGAACGAGGAGAAGGCGGCCTACGACTGCAGCCCCAACAAGAACGTGTACCTGAACGTGGTCCTGAACACCCTCAAGAGACTGAAGGGCCTGACCCCCAGCTCCATGCCTCAGCATCCTCCTCAGCAGGGCCGCCCTGTACAGCCGCCTCCAGGAGTTCCTGCTCACCCAGGACCAGCTCAAGGAGAACGGCTACCCCTTCCCGCACCCCGAGCAGCCCGGAGGCGCCGTCCTCTTCACTGGCCAGGGGAAGGGGCCCGGCGACTCCTCCCGCAGGGTCTGCTGCCGTTGTGGCACCGAGTACCTGGTGTCCTCCTCGGGCCGCTGTGTACGCGACCAGTTGTGTTATTATCACTGGGGGCGGGTCCGCTGGAGCCAAGTGGCTGGAGGCCGGGTTAGCCAGTACACCTGCTGTGCAGCGGCTCCTGGCTCCGTGGGCTGCCAGGTGGCAAAGCAGCACGTGCGGGACGGCCGCAAGGACAGCCTCGATGGCTTCGTGAAGACCTTGGAGAAAGAGTGTTCCAGAGACGCTTATCCAGGGATCTACGCCTTGGACTGTGTGATGTGCTACACCACGCACGGCCTGGAGCTGACCCGCGTCACCGTGGTGGACGCCGACATGCGAGTGGTGTACGACACCTTCGTCAAGCCCGACAACGAGATCGTGGACTACGACACCAGGTTTTCCGGAGTGACCGAGGCCGACGTCGCCAACACGAGCATCACGTTGCCCAAAGTCCAAGCCATCCTGCTGAGCTTTTTCAGCGCCCAAACCATCCTCATCGGGCACAGCATGGAGAGCGATCTGCTGGCCCTGAAGCTCATCCACAGCACCGTGGTGGACACGGCCGTGCTCTTCCCGCACTACCTGGGTTTCCCCTACAAGCGCTCCCTCAGGAATCTCGCGGCCGACTACCTGGGACACATCATCCAGGACAGCCAGGACGGGCACAACTCCAGCGAGGACGCAAACGCCTGCCTGCAGCTGGTGATGTGGAAGGTCCGACAGCGCGCCCAGATCCAGCGATGCCACCGGTCCGCCTCTCCCGCCGCCCTGGCCTGTCCTTAGCCCCAGGCCGCTTCCAAAACCGCCCTCAATCCCGAGAGCTAACCCTGTCCACCTCGCCGCAAAGCCAAAGAAACGGGAGCAGCCGGCGGCAGGACAGGGCCAAAAGCCGAGACTAACCCCGACCCCCGACTCCCAGTCCCCCGGAGTGCCTGCCGCGGGCCGTCGCTCCTGTCCCCATCCCTCTGCCCCTCCCGGACCTCCGTCCTTCCACCAATGGGCTCCCCGAGGCCCGAGCCCTCACTCCCAGTCCCCCGAGTCCCTGCCGCGGCCCCTCGCGCCTGTCCCCATCCCTCGGTCCCTCCCAGACCTCTGGCCTTCTACCACTCGCCTCCCCCAGCCCACCTGAACCTCCGCGGCTTCTGAGAACAAGGCGAACCCCCTGACCCAACAGCCTCCTGACAGTCTTCTGTCCTGGGCATCTTCCCCTTCTGTGGGGCTCTCTGAACCTCCCCACCCCCACCCGATTTTTCCCCCACCCCCCCTGGCAGGCGCCCAATCAATCTTGGTATGAATTTCAACATTGAAAAGAAAAATCATTGAAAAGCAAAGCTGAAAGTCCTCAGCTTCTCAATGCGCGCTTAGCTGTTTTTCGGTAGAGCCACCACAGGGAGGTGGGTGAAGCACTCAGGCTCTAGAATTACACATCTGGGTTCACATTCAAATTCCACCACTTAGTAGCTTTGTAACACTGGACAAATAGCTTCTGCGCGCTTCTGGTTTTTGATCTCCAGAGTGTGATCAGGAGGTCATGGTGAGGAATGAACGAAGCAACACACGGGCAGCCTTAAAACGATGGCACATAGTAGGTGTTCAATAAAGGGCCCAAGTGGTTTCTTCCACCCAGACCAACCAACGACAATGTCCCAATCAGTCAGTCAACTTCCAACTGGACTCCAAGAGAGAACGAACCATCACGCCTCTCTAAATTCACGTTTCTCTTTTGAATCTGCAGTGAGAGATGACACACTAAGTAGCTAGTTTTGGTGGAGTGCCTGATTTGACAAATGTGCGTCTGGGGGGCGGGGTGGGTGTGTCTGTATACACAACTAAATTAAACTGAGAATCAGAATGCTTTCATTACCATTAATTTACTTTGTGTGTATAAGCCCACACACCCATATATACACACACACTAACTGTTCCCGAACAAGGAGTTAGTGAACAGCAGGATGTCCACTCTGTCAGACACGTTTCGGGAAGCACTGAAATGGGACGTTTCTGATTGATTTTACCACTCCTCGAAGTTTATTTTCCTTTATGACTTAGACTCCTTCTGTGGAGATTTAACAAATAAAAGTCTTTTTTGTTGTATGTTATATCATTTAAGTTTTATAATGTATTTAAGTTTTCATTTTAAAGAGACCAGTGAAAATTATATATATTTATGGTGTACAACGTGAGGTTTCCTACCTGTATACATTGTGGAATGACCAAATCAAGCTAATTAACACACTGGTTTCCTCGCATCCTGATTTTATTGTGATGAGAATACTTTGAAAATCTACTCCCACAGCTATTTTCAAGTAAGCAATACATAGTTATTCACTGTAGACGCCGTGACGCTCAGCAGATCTCTGGAAATATTCCTGCCTGAAATTTGGTATCATTTGACTCACATCTCCCCACACCCTCCCCGGCACCTGCCTCGGGGAAACACCCTTCTGCTCTCTGCAGCTACGATTTCAACGATGTTACGTTCCTCGTATCAGTCAGGTCACGCATTATTCGAATTTTTGTGCTCGCTTTTTAAAAATTTATTATGTATGTATTTACTTTTGGAGACAGGGTCTCACTCTGTCAAGCAGGCTGGAGTACAGTGACACCAACACGGCTCACCACGGCCTCCACCTCCCGGGTTCAAGAGATCTTCCCACTTGAGTCTCCTGAGTAGCTAGGACTAAGGCGTCCAACACCACACCTGTCTAATGTTTGTTTTTTTTTTTTTGTAGAGATGGGATTTCACCACGTCGCCCAGTTTGATCTCCAACTCCTGGGCTGAAGTGCTCCACCTGCCTTGGACTCCCAAAGTGGTGGGATTACAGTCACGAGCCTCCGTGCCTGGCCTTTGCTTTATTTCACTCACTGTAACCTCCTGTAGACTCATTCATGTTGCAGATGATAAGATTTCTTTAATTTGTGAGGCTTCATAGTATTCTATAGGGTATATAGAACTGTTTTAGTGTTGTTGTTTTGCTCTCTTTTGAGACAGCGTTTCGCTCTTGTCGCCCAGGTTGGGGTGCATTGGCTTGATATCGGCTCGCTAGATCCCCTGTCTCCCAGGTTCAAGTGAGTCTCCTACCTCAGCTGAGATCAGAAAGGCAGAATCTGCCTCCCGGGTTCAAGTGATTCTCCTCCCTCGGCTGAGATAAAGAGGCAGAATTACCTTGCCCAGCTCACTTTGTGTCTCTGGCACAGATGGGGTCCCACCACGTTGGCCAGGCGGGTCTTGAACTCCTGACCTCAAATGATCAGCCATGCTTGGCCTCCCAGTGTACTGGCTTTACAGGTGTGAGCCACTGCGCCCTGGGCCTCATTGTGGTTTCAGTTTGCCACACTGGTCTGTAATGGGAGACTGGACCAATTAGTTGGGCTGCAGGCCTCAAGAGGCAATAAGGTAAACATCAGGAAATCAGCAAGGTACTCAGAAGAGAATAGTTTTACAGCACCCAAGAGAAGTCAAACATCTGTAGTAGTCATAGAAATGTAATGAAAATGTAAGTGAGGCACTATTTAAGTCACTACTTTTTTCAGAAACACTCTTCCCAATTCTGACAAAAGTGTGGTATTTTGAGGCAGCATTGAATTGATAAAATACGTATTTGAAATAGGTATTGATATATGTCAATTGTCACGGAAACCTTCGTGTCCTTGTATTGAGGCGTCTCAAGCTTGCATAGGGTGTCTAAGTAAAGTGCCCAAAGGAACCTGAATCAAATACACAAAGAAGTTATTTCCCCACTAGAATATTTTATTATATCTTAAGCTGTAGGGTGCGTGTGCCCAAAGAGCTCGCTTCTTCCATAGGTATCCATGTGCCATGCTGACCTGCTGCACCCAACATCCCATCATTTACGTTCGGTATTTCTCGCAATGCTATCCCTGACCCCGCCCTCCACCCCGTGACAGGCCCCAGTGTGTAACGTTCCCCACCCTGTGTCCGAGTGTTCTCATTGTTCAATTCTCACCTGCGAGTGAGAACACGGGGTGTTTGGTTTTCTGTCCTTGTGACAGTTTGCTCAGAATGATGGTTTCCGGCTCCACCCATGTCCCTGCAAAGGACATGAACTTATCCTTTTTGGTGGCTGCATAGAAATCCTTGGTGTTTATGTGCCACATTTCCTTAATGCAGTCTATCATCGTCGATGGGCATTTGGGTAGGGTTCCAAGTCATTGCATTCTGAATAGTGCTGCCATAAACGTACGTGTGCATGTGTCTTTACACTAGCATGATTTATAAACCTTCGGGTGTATACCCGGTAATGGGGTCGCTGGGTCAAATGGTATGTCTAGTTCTAGATCCTTGAGGAATGGCCACACTGTCTTCCACCATGTTTGAACTAGTTTACACTCCCACCAACCTAGGCAAACAGGGTCTGGAATGCACCTCCAGCAAACTCCAACGGATCTGCAGCTGAGGGACCTGACTCTTAGAAGGAAAACTAATAAACAGAAAGGAACAGCATCAGCATCAGCAAAAAGGACATACACTCCATAACCCCATCGGCAGGTCACCAGCATCAATGAGCAAAGGTAGGGAAAACCGCAAAGATGGGGAGGAGCCAGAGCAGAAAAGCGGAACACTCTCCAAACCAGAGGGCCTCTTCTGCTCCAGAGTCTCGCTCTGCCCCACAGGCAGGAGTGCAGTGGCGCCATCTCGGCTCACTGCAACCTCTGACTCCTGGGTTCAGTTCCCCTACCTCAGCATCCCGAGTTGCGGGGATTATCGGCACCCGCCATCATGCCCGGCTGATGTTCGCACTTTTCGTTTGCATTTTAGACAGGATCGGGATCCCTCCTGTTTAAAAGTTCCACTGAATCTCTGCTCGTGAGTACAGCTGATCTGTACACAATGGTTTCCACAGCATTTGCTTTTCGTAGCCACTGCAGGATTCACCTTCCGTATCTTCTCATCTCCTCTGAAAACCAGCTATACATTGGTAAACGGCTGATTCCTTTGGGGCAGTGTCCTTACAAGCTTTTCCTAAAACCTCAGTGACTTCTTTGTTATTCCGCCCGAGTTCACCATACATTTGATGTTTGTTCTTGCTGCAATTTTAGCGGAATTCATCTTGCTCTGATAGGAGTCCTTTTCAACCGATGTCTCATCCTTCTTAGTGCCTCAGTCTAGATCTAGTTCAGGAAGGTTCTAACAAGTTAGTACAAGTTAATTTTAGTGCAAACAAATTGAAATCCATGCATAGACTTTCAGCATGTACATTTTCTATGAAGTTTTTGAAGACCCCGTGTGTTGAACGTTGCCCACGTCCTGGGAGAGAAGTGGTTGCGGTCCGCTTCCTGTCCTCAAGCTGCCCACGGTGGAGGAGTGCACAGAGCAGGGAAAGGCAAGCCCAGACAGATCCTGCCCACTAGCAGGCAGCAGCAGACGGCTGGCCCAGTCCCGGCTCCGTGGGGGTGCTGTGTGGGCCCGAGCAAGTTGAGCAACCTCCCTGAAACTCAATGTGCGGCTATGTGGCTCAGTTCCACTAGCCATTATGGTACTGCTGAGCAGGGACACTTAATCACCTCAGGAAAAGCAAGCTAGCTCCAAGGTTAGCAACCGGGAGTTCGGGTGGCTTCCATTAGCAGACCCGGAGCCCCCCCGCAAGCTGGAGTCTGGTGGAAGATGAGGTTCAGTGTGATTGGATCGAAGTAGCAACGTAATCAAGGACAAGTCCCACCGTCTCTCACAGAAGAGCCCTGTGCGTATATAAAGGCGGTGCGCCTCCGCGGCGGCACTCGTTGAAGCCGCCAGTTGGGAGAGGAGCAGAGCCACGCAGGTGCTCCCGAAGGCAGCGAGATGTTGCGAGCCACAGCTCCCTGCTGGTTCCCACCTGGCTATCCAGAAGCAAAGAAGGCGGCCGAGGAGGCGGCCCTCGAGGCTCCAGAATTCCCACTGCCCTCTCATCAGCCTGCCCAGAGCTTCGGGCTCTGGGTGCCCCAGATGTACAAGCGGGCCTCAGCATCTGTGGGGATCCAGACGGAGCCCGAGAATACGGGTCCGGCTGTGCCCCCTGCGTGGCCCGAGATGGTGACGGAGGCTTGGTGCTTCCCTGCGCAGCGGGGATCGGCCTGCTGCCTGCCAGCCGCCCCAAAGCTGGCAGAGAGACCCTCCGCAGTCCGCATCTCAGCCCCCAGGGAGAGGAAGAGGATCGCCCACTTTCCCAGCCCTTGCTTGGCCACCGGTGCCACTGATGCCAAGAGAACCCGGGTGGCCAGCAGAAGCCAACGCTCCAATGGCTCCAAGGTCGGCAGACAGCCACGGAAGACGCGCAACAGGTCGGGGATGGCAGACAAGACCTCCACCACCATCAGCTCTAAGCGGATCGTCCGTCGTCCATCCTTAGCGCGTTTGAAGAAACCCATTATCCTCCGAAGCTCGGGGTGCCAAGTCCCCACCGTCATCCGCCGAGGCTATCTCCAACTGTTCACCAAAGAGTGTCTCAAGTTCTGCGCCTCCAAGCAGGAGGCCGAGGAGAAGGCGCTGAACGAGGAGAAGGCGGCCTACGACTGCAGCCCCAACAAGAACGTGTACCTGAACGTGGTCCTGAACACCCTCAAGAGACTGAAGGGCCTGACCCCCAGCTCCATGCCTCAGCATCCTCCTCAGCAGGGCCGCCCTGTACAGCCGCCTCCAGGAGTTCCTGCTCACCCAGGACCAGCTCAAGGAGAACGGCTACCCCTTCCCGCACCCCGAGCAGCCCGGAGGCGCCGTCCTCTTCACTGGCCAGGGGAAGGGGCCCGGCGACTCCTCCCGCAGGGTCTGCTGCCGTTGTGGCACCGAGTACCTGGTGTCCTCCTCGGGCCGCTGTGTACGCGACGAGTTGTGTTATTATCACTGGGGGCGGGTCCGCTGGAGCCAAGTGGCTGGAGGCCGGGTTAGCCAGTACACCTGCTGTGCAGCGGCTCCTGGCTCCGTGGGCTGCCAGGTGGCAAAGCAGCACGTGCGGGACGGCCGCAAGGACAGCCTCGATGGCTTCGTGAAGACCTTGGAGAAAGAGTGTTCCAGAGACGCTTATCCAGGGATCTACGCCTTGGACTGTGTGATGTGCTACACCACGCACGGCCTGGAGCTGACCCGCGTCACCGTGGTGGACGCCGACATGCGAGTGGTGTACGACACCTTCGTCAAGCCCGACAACGAGATCGTGGACTACGACACCAGGTTTTCCGGAGTGACCGAGGCCGACGTCGCCAACACGAGCATCACGTTGCCCAAAGTCCAAGCCATCCTGCTGAGCTTTTTCAGCGCCCAAACCATCCTCATCGGGCACAGCATGGAGAGCGATCTGCTGGCCCTGAAGCTCATCCACAGCACCGTGGTGGACACGGCCGTGCTCTTCCCGCACTACCTGGGTTTCCCCTACAAGCGCTCCCTCAGGAATCTCGCGGCCGACTACCTGGGACACATCATCCAGGACAGCCAGGACGGGCACAACTCCAGCGAGGACGCAAACGCCTGCCTGCAGCTGGTGATGTGGAAGGTCCGACAGCGCGCCCAGATCCAGCGATGCCACCGGTCCGCCTCTCCCGCCGCCCTGGCCTGTCCTTAGCCCCAGGCCGCTTCCAAAACCGCCCTCAATCCCGAGAGCTAACCCTGTCCACCTCGCCGCAAAGCCAAAGAAACGGGAGCAGCCGGCGGCAGGACAGGGCCAAAAGCCGAGACTAACCCCGACCCCCGACTCCCAGTCCCCCGGAGTGCCTGCCGCGGGCCGTCGCTCCTGTCCCCATCCCTCTGCCCCTCCCGGACCTCCGTCCTTCCACCAATGGGCTCCCCGAGGCCCGAGCCCTCACTCCCAGTCCCCCGAGTCCCTGCCGCGGCCCCTCGCGCCTGTCCCCATCCCTCGGTCCCTCCCAGACCTCTGGCCTTCTACCACTCGCCTCCCCCAGCCCACCTGAACCTCCGCGGCTTCTGAGAACAAGGCGAACCCCCTGACCCAACAGCCTCCTGACAGTCTTCTGTCCTGGGCATCTTCCCCTTCTGTGGGGCTCTCTGAACCTCCCCACCCCCACCCGATTTTTCCCCCACCCCCCCTGGCAGGCGCCCAATCAATCTTGGTATGAATTTCAACATTGAAAAGAAAAATCATTGAAAAGCAAAGCTGAAAGTCCTCAGCTTCTCAATGCGCGCTTAGCTGTTTTTCGGTAGAGCCACCACAGGGAGGTGGGTGAAGCACTCAGGCTCTAGAATTACACATCTGGGTTCACATTCAAATTCCACCACTTAGTAGCTTTGTAACACTGGACAAATAGCTTCTGCGCGCTTCTGGTTTTTGATCTCCAGAGTGTGATCAGGAGGTCATGGTGAGGAATGAACGAAGCAACACACGGGCAGCCTTAAAACGATGGCACATAGTAGGTGTTCAATAAAGGGCCCAAGTGGTTTCTTCCACCCAGACCAACCAACGACAATGTCCCAATCAGTCAGTCAACTTCCAACTGGACTCCAAGAGAGAACGAACCATCACGCCTCTCTAAATTCACGTTTCTCTTTTGAATCTGCAGTGAGAGATGACACACTAAGTAGCTAGTTTTGGTGGAGTGCCTGATTTGACAAATGTGCGTCTGGGGGGCGGGGTGGGTGTGTCTGTATACACAACTAAATTAAACTGAGAATCAGAATGCTTTCATTACCATTAATTTACTTTGTGTGTATAAGCCCACACACCCATATATACACACACACTAACTGTTCCCGAACAAGGAGTTAGTGAACAGCAGGATGTCCACTCTGTCAGACACGTTTCGGGAAGCACTGAAATGGGACGTTTCTGATTGATTTTACCACTCCTCGAAGTTTATTTTCCTTTATGACTTAGACTCCTTCTGTGGAGATTTAACAAATAAAAGTCTTTTTTGTTGTATGTTATATCATTTAAGTTTTATAATGTATTTAAGTTTTCATTTTAAAGAGACCAGTGAAAATTATATATATTTATGGTGTACAACGTGAGGTTTCCTACCTGTATACATTGTGGAATGACCAAATCAAGCTAATTAACACACTGGTTTCCTCGCATCCTGATTTTATTGTGATGAGAATACTTTGAAAATCTACTCCCACAGCTATTTTCAAGTAAGCAATACATAGTTATTCACTGTAGACGCCGTGACGCTCAGCAGATCTCTGGAAATATTCCTGCCTGAAATTTGGTATCATTTGACTCACATCTCCCCACACCCTCCCCGGCACCTGCCTCGGGGAAACACCCTTCTGCTCTCTGCAGCTACGATTTCAACGATGTTACGTTCCTCGTATCAGTCAGGTCACGCATTATTCGAATTTTTGTGCTCGCTTTTTAAAAATTTATTATGTATGTATTTACTTTTGGAGACAGGGTCTCACTCTGTCAAGCAGGCTGGAGTACAGTGACACCAACACGGCTCACCACGGCCTCCACCTCCCGGGTTCAAGAGATCTTCCCACTTGAGTCTCCTGAGTAGCTAGGACTAAGGCGTCCAACACCACACCTGTCTAATGTTTGTTTTTTTTTTTTTGTAGAGATGGGATTTCACCACGTCGCCCAGTTTGATCTCCAACTCCTGGGCTGAAGTGCTCCACCTGCCTTGGACTCCCAAAGTGGTGGGATTACAGTCACGAGCCTCCGTGCCTGGCCTTTGCTTTATTTCACTCACTGTAACCTCCTGTAGACTCATTCATGTTGCAGATGATAAGATTTCTTTAATTTGTGAGGCTTCATAGTATTCTATAGGGTATATAGAACTGTTTTAGTGTTGTTGTTTTGCTCTCTTTTGAGACAGCGTTTCGCTCTTGTCGCCCAGGTTGGGGTGCATTGGCTTGATATCGGCTCGCTAGATCCCCTGTCTCCCAGGTTCAAGTGAGTCTCCTACCTCAGCTGAGATCAGAAAGGCAGAATCTGCCTCCCGGGTTCAAGTGATTCTCCTCCCTCGGCTGAGATAAAGAGGCAGAATTACCTTGCCCAGCTCACTTTGTGTCTCTGGCACAGATGGGGTCCCACCACGTTGGCCAGGCGGGTCTTGAACTCCTGACCTCAAATGATCAGCCATGCTTGGCCTCCCAGTGTACTGGCTTTACAGGTGTGAGCCACTGCGCCCTGGGCCTCATTGTGGTTTCAGTTTGCCACACTGGTCTGTAATGGGAGACTGGACCAATTAGTTGGGCTGCAGGCCTCAAGAGGCAATAAGGTAAACATCAGGAAATCAGCAAGGTACTCAGAAGAGAATAGTTTTACAGCACCCAAGAGAAGTCAAACATCTGTAGTAGTCATAGAAATGTAATGAAAATGTAAGTGAGGCACTATTTAAGTCACTACTTTTTTCAGAAACACTCTTCCCAATTCTGACAAAAGTGTGGTATTTTGAGGCAGCATTGAATTGATAAAATACGTATTTGAAATAGGTATTGATATATGTCAATTGTCACGGAAACCTTCGTGTCCTTGTATTGAGGCGTCTCAAGCTTGCATAGGGTGTCTAAGTAAAGTGCCCAAAGGAACCTGAATCAAATACACAAAGAAGTTATTTCCCCACTAGAATATTTTATTATATCTTAAGCTGTAGGGTGCGTGTGCCCAAAGAGCTCGCTTCTTCCATAGGTATCCATGTGCCATGCTGACCTGCTGCACCCAACATCCCATCATTTACGTTCGGTATTTCTCGCAATGCTATCCCTGACCCCGCCCTCCACCCCGTGACAGGCCCCAGTGTGTAACGTTCCCCACCCTGTGTCCGAGTGTTCTCATTGTTCAATTCTCACCTGCGAGTGAGAACACGGGGTGTTTGGTTTTCTGTCCTTGTGACAGTTTGCTCAGAATGATGGTTTCCGGCTCCACCCATGTCCCTGCAAAGGACATGAACTTATCCTTTTTGGTGGCTGCATAGAAATCCTTGGTGTTTATGTGCCACATTTCCTTAATGCAGTCTATCATCGTCGATGGGCATTTGGGTAGGGTTCCAAGTCATTGCATTCTGAATAGTGCTGCCATAAACGTACGTGTGCATGTGTCTTTACACTAGCATGATTTATAAACCTTCGGGTGTATACCCGGTAATGGGGTCGCTGGGTCAAATGGTATGTCTAGTTCTAGATCCTTGAGGAATGGCCACACTGTCTTCCACCATGTTTGAACTAGTTTACACTCCCACCAACCTAGGCAAACAGGGTCTGGAATGCACCTCCAGCAAACTCCAACGGATCTGCAGCTGAGGGACCTGACTCTTAGAAGGAAAACTAATAAACAGAAAGGAACAGCATCAGCATCAGCAAAAAGGACATACACTCCATAACCCCATCGGCAGGTCACCAGCATCAATGAGCAAAGGTAGGGAAAACCGCAAAGATGGGGAGGAGCCAGAGCAGAAAAGCGGAACACTCTCCAAACCAGAGGGCCTCTTCTGCTCCAGAGTCTCGCTCTGCCCCACAGGCAGGAGTGCAGTGGCGCCATCTCGGCTCACTGCAACCTCTGACTCCTGGGTTCAGTTCCCCTACCTCAGCATCCCGAGTTGCGGGGATTATCGGCACCCGCCATCATGCCCGGCTGATGTTCGCACTTTTCGTTTGCATTTTAGACAGGATCGGGATCCCTCCTGTTTAAAAGTTCCACTGAATCTCTGCTCGTGAGTACAGCTGATCTGTACACAATGGTTTCCACAGCATTTGCTTTTCGTAGCCACTGCAGGATTCACCTTCCGTATCTTCTCATCTCCTCTGAAAACCAGCTATACATTGGTAAACGGCTGATTCCTTTGGGGCAGTGTCCTTACAAGCTTTTCCTAAAACCTCAGTGACTTCTTTGTTATTCCGCCCGAGTTCACCATACATTTGATGTTTGTTCTTGCTGCAATTTTAGCGGAATTCATCTTGCTCTGATAGGAGTCCTTTTCAACCGATGTCTCATCCTTCTTAGTGCCTCAGTCTAGATCTAGTTCAGGAAGGTTCTAACAAGTTAGTACAAGTTAATTTTAGTGCAAACAAATTGAAATCCATGCATAGACTTTCAGCATGTACATTTTCTATGAAGTTTTTGAAGACCCCGTGTGTTGAACGTTGCCCACGTCCTGGGAGAGAAGTGGTTGCGGTCCGCTTCCTGTCCTCAAGCTGCCCACGGTGGAGGAGTGCACAGAGCAGGGAAAGGCAAGCCCAGACAGATCCTGCCCACTAGCAGGCAGCAGCAGACGGCTGGCCCAGTCCCGGCTCCGTGGGGGTGCTGTGTGGGCCCGAGCAAGTTGAGCAACCTCCCTGAAACTCAATGTGCGGCTATGTGGCTCAGTTCCACTAGCCATTATGGTACTGCTGAGCAGGGACACTTAATCACCTCAGGAAAAGCAAGCTAGCTCCAAGGTTAGCAACCGGGAGTTCGGGTGGCTTCCATTAGCAGACCCGGAGCCCCCCCGCAAGCTGGAGTCTGGTGGAAGATGAGGTTCAGTGTGATTGGATCGAAGTAGCAACGTAATCAAGGACAAGTCCCACCGTCTCTCACAGAAGAGCCCTGTGCGTATATAAAGGCGGTGCGCCTCCGCGGCGGCACTCGTTGAAGCCGCCAGTTGGGAGAGGAGCAGAGCCACGCAGGTGCTCCCGAAGGCAGCGAGATGTTGCGAGCCACAGCTCCCTGCTGGTTCCCACCTGGCTATCCAGAAGCAAAGAAGGCGGCCGAGGAGGCGGCCCTCGAGGCTCCAGAATTCCCACTGCCCTCTCATCAGCCTGCCCAGAGCTTCGGGCTCTGGGTGCCCCAGATGTACAAGCGGGCCTCAGCATCTGTGGGGATCCAGACGGAGCCCGAGAATACGGGTCCGGCTGTGCCCCCTGCGTGGCCCGAGATGGTGACGGAGGCTTGGTGCTTCCCTGCGCAGCGGGGATCGGCCTGCTGCCTGCCAGCCGCCCCAAAGCTGGCAGAGAGACCCTCCGCAGTCCGCATCTCAGCCCCCAGGGAGAGGAAGAGGATCGCCCACTTTCCCAGCCCTTGCTTGGCCACCGGTGCCACTGATGCCAAGAGAACCCGGGTGGCCAGCAGAAGCCAACGCTCCAATGGCTCCAAGGTCGGCAGACAGCCACGGAAGACGCGCAACAGGTCGGGGATGGCAGACAAGACCTCCACCACCATCAGCTCTAAGCGGATCGTCCGTCGTCCATCCTTAGCGCGTTTGAAGAAACCCATTATCCTCCGAAGCTCGGGGTGCCAAGTCCCCACCGTCATCCGCCGAGGCTATCTCCAACTGTTCACCAAAGAGTGTCTCAAGTTCTGCGCCTCCAAGCAGGAGGCCGAGGAGAAGGCGCTGAACGAGGAGAAGGCGGCCTACGACTGCAGCCCCAACAAGAACGTGTACCTGAACGTGGTCCTGAACACCCTCAAGAGACTGAAGGGCCTGACCCCCAGCTCCATGCCTCAGCATCCTCCTCAGCAGGGCCGCCCTGTACAGCCGCCTCCAGGAGTTCCTGCTCACCCAGGACCAGCTCAAGGAGAACGGCTACCCCTTCCCGCACCCCGAGCAGCCCGGAGGCGCCGTCCTCTTCACTGGCCAGGGGAAGGGGCCCGGCGACTCCTCCCGCAGGGTCTGCTGCCGTTGTGGCACCGAGTACCTGGTGTCCTCCTCGGGCCGCTGTGTACGCGACGAGTTGTGTTATTATCACTGGGGGCGGGTCCGCTGGAGCCAAGTGGCTGGAGGCCGGGTTAGCCAGTACACCTGCTGTGCAGCGGCTCCTGGCTCCGTGGGCTGCCAGGTGGCAAAGCAGCACGTGCGGGACGGCCGCAAGGACAGCCTCGATGGCTTCGTGAAGACCTTGGAGAAAGAGTGTTCCAGAGACGCTTATCCAGGGATCTACGCCTTGGACTGTGTGATGTGCTACACCACGCACGGCCTGGAGCTGACCCGCGTCACCGTGGTGGACGCCGACATGCGAGTGGTGTACGACACCTTCGTCAAGCCCGACAACGAGATCGTGGACTACGACACCAGGTTTTCCGGAGTGACCGAGGCCGACGTCGCCAACACGAGCATCACGTTGCCCAAAGTCCAAGCCATCCTGCTGAGCTTTTTCAGCGCCCAAACCATCCTCATCGGGCACAGCATGGAGAGCGATCTGCTGGCCCTGAAGCTCATCCACAGCACCGTGGTGGACACGGCCGTGCTCTTCCCGCACTACCTGGGTTTCCCCTACAAGCGCTCCCTCAGGAATCTCGCGGCCGACTACCTGGGACACATCATCCAGGACAGCCAGGACGGGCACAACTCCAGCGAGGACGCAAACGCCTGCCTGCAGCTGGTGATGTGGAAGGTCCGACAGCGCGCCCAGATCCAGCGATGCCACCGGTCCGCCTCTCCCGCCGCCCTGGCCTGTCCTTAGCCCCAGGCCGCTTCCAAAACCGCCCTCAATCCCGAGAGCTAACCCTGTCCACCTCGCCGCAAAGCCAAAGAAACGGGAGCAGCCGGCGGCAGGACAGGGCCAAAAGCCGAGACTAACCCCGACCCCCGACTCCCAGTCCCCCGGAGTGCCTGCCGCGGGCCGTCGCTCCTGTCCCCATCCCTCTGCCCCTCCCGGACCTCCGTCCTTCCACCAATGGGCTCCCCGAGGCCCGAGCCCTCACTCCCAGTCCCCCGAGTCCCTGCCGCGGCCCCTCGCGCCTGTCCCCATCCCTCGGTCCCTCCCAGACCTCTGGCCTTCTACCACTCGCCTCCCCCAGCCCACCTGAACCTCCGCGGCTTCTGAGAACAAGGCGAACCCCCTGACCCAACAGCCTCCTGACAGTCTTCTGTCCTGGGCATCTTCCCCTTCTGTGGGGCTCTCTGAACCTCCCCACCCCCACCCGATTTTTCCCCCACCCCCCCTGGCAGGCGCCCAATCAATCTTGGTATGAATTTCAACATTGAAAAGAAAAATCATTGAAAAGCAAAGCTGAAAGTCCTCAGCTTCTCAATGCGCGCTTAGCTGTTTTTCGGTAGAGCCACCACAGGGAGGTGGGTGAAGCACTCAGGCTCTAGAATTACACATCTGGGTTCACATTCAAATTCCACCACTTAGTAGCTTTGTAACACTGGACAAATAGCTTCTGCGCGCTTCTGGTTTTTGATCTCCAGAGTGTGATCAGGAGGTCATGGTGAGGAATGAACGAAGCAACACACGGGCAGCCTTAAAACGATGGCACATAGTAGGTGTTCAATAAAGGGCCCAAGTGGTTTCTTCCACCCAGACCAACCAACGACAATGTCCCAATCAGTCAGTCAACTTCCAACTGGACTCCAAGAGAGAACGAACCATCACGCCTCTCTAAATTCACGTTTCTCTTTTGAATCTGCAGTGAGAGATGACACACTAAGTAGCTAGTTTTGGTGGAGTGCCTGATTTGACAAATGTGCGTCTGGGGGGCGGGGTGGGTGTGTCTGTATACACAACTAAATTAAACTGAGAATCAGAATGCTTTCATTACCATTAATTTACTTTGTGTGTATAAGCCCACACACCCATATATACACACACACTAACTGTTCCCGAACAAGGAGTTAGTGAACAGCAGGATGTCCACTCTGTCAGACACGTTTCGGGAAGCACTGAAATGGGACGTTTCTGATTGATTTTACCACTCCTCGAAGTTTATTTTCCTTTATGACTTAGACTCCTTCTGTGGAGATTTAACAAATAAAAGTCTTTTTTGTTGTATGTTATATCATTTAAGTTTTATAATGTATTTAAGTTTTCATTTTAAAGAGACCAGTGAAAATTATATATATTTATGGTGTACAACGTGAGGTTTCCTACCTGTATACATTGTGGAATGACCAAATCAAGCTAATTAACACACTGGTTTCCTCGCATCCTGATTTTATTGTGATGAGAATACTTTGAAAATCTACTCCCACAGCTATTTTCAAGTAAGCAATACATAGTTATTCACTGTAGACGCCGTGACGCTCAGCAGATCTCTGGAAATATTCCTGCCTGAAATTTGGTATCATTTGACTCACATCTCCCCACACCCTCCCCGGCACCTGCCTCGGGGAAACACCCTTCTGCTCTCTGCAGCTACGATTTCAACGATGTTACGTTCCTCGTATCAGTCAGGTCACGCATTATTCGAATTTTTGTGCTCGCTTTTTAAAAATTTATTATGTATGTATTTACTTTTGGAGACAGGGTCTCACTCTGTCAAGCAGGCTGGAGTACAGTGACACCAACACGGCTCACCACGGCCTCCACCTCCCGGGTTCAAGAGATCTTCCCACTTGAGTCTCCTGAGTAGCTAGGACTAAGGCGTCCAACACCACACCTGTCTAATGTTTGTTTTTTTTTTTTTGTAGAGATGGGATTTCACCACGTCGCCCAGTTTGATCTCCAACTCCTGGGCTGAAGTGCTCCACCTGCCTTGGACTCCCAAAGTGGTGGGATTACAGTCACGAGCCTCCGTGCCTGGCCTTTGCTTTATTTCACTCACTGTAACCTCCTGTAGACTCATTCATGTTGCAGATGATAAGATTTCTTTAATTTGTGAGGCTTCATAGTATTCTATAGGGTATATAGAACTGTTTTAGTGTTGTTGTTTTGCTCTCTTTTGAGACAGCGTTTCGCTCTTGTCGCCCAGGTTGGGGTGCATTGGCTTGATATCGGCTCGCTAGATCCCCTGTCTCCCAGGTTCAAGTGAGTCTCCTACCTCAGCTGAGATCAGAAAGGCAGAATCTGCCTCCCGGGTTCAAGTGATTCTCCTCCCTCGGCTGAGATAAAGAGGCAGAATTACCTTGCCCAGCTCACTTTGTGTCTCTGGCACAGATGGGGTCCCACCACGTTGGCCAGGCGGGTCTTGAACTCCTGACCTCAAATGATCAGCCATGCTTGGCCTCCCAGTGTACTGGCTTTACAGGTGTGAGCCACTGCGCCCTGGGCCTCATTGTGGTTTCAGTTTGCCACACTGGTCTGTAATGGGAGACTGGACCAATTAGTTGGGCTGCAGGCCTCAAGAGGCAATAAGGTAAACATCAGGAAATCAGCAAGGTACTCAGAAGAGAATAGTTTTACAGCACCCAAGAGAAGTCAAACATCTGTAGTAGTCATAGAAATGTAATGAAAATGTAAGTGAGGCACTATTTAAGTCACTACTTTTTTCAGAAACACTCTTCCCAATTCTGACAAAAGTGTGGTATTTTGAGGCAGCATTGAATTGATAAAATACGTATTTGAAATAGGTATTGATATATGTCAATTGTCACGGAAACCTTCGTGTCCTTGTATTGAGGCGTCTCAAGCTTGCATAGGGTGTCTAAGTAAAGTGCCCAAAGGAACCTGAATCAAATACACAAAGAAGTTATTTCCCCACTAGAATATTTTATTATATCTTAAGCTGTAGGGTGCGTGTGCCCAAAGAGCTCGCTTCTTCCATAGGTATCCATGTGCCATGCTGACCTGCTGCACCCAACATCCCATCATTTACGTTCGGTATTTCTCGCAATGCTATCCCTGACCCCGCCCTCCACCCCGTGACAGGCCCCAGTGTGTAACGTTCCCCACCCTGTGTCCGAGTGTTCTCATTGTTCAATTCTCACCTGCGAGTGAGAACACGGGGTGTTTGGTTTTCTGTCCTTGTGACAGTTTGCTCAGAATGATGGTTTCCGGCTCCACCCATGTCCCTGCAAAGGACATGAACTTATCCTTTTTGGTGGCTGCATAGAAATCCTTGGTGTTTATGTGCCACATTTCCTTAATGCAGTCTATCATCGTCGATGGGCATTTGGGTAGGGTTCCAAGTCATTGCATTCTGAATAGTGCTGCCATAAACGTACGTGTGCATGTGTCTTTACACTAGCATGATTTATAAACCTTCGGGTGTATACCCGGTAATGGGGTCGCTGGGTCAAATGGTATGTCTAGTTCTAGATCCTTGAGGAATGGCCACACTGTCTTCCACCATGTTTGAACTAGTTTACACTCCCACCAACCTAGGCAAACAGGGTCTGGAATGCACCTCCAGCAAACTCCAACGGATCTGCAGCTGAGGGACCTGACTCTTAGAAGGAAAACTAATAAACAGAAAGGAACAGCATCAGCATCAGCAAAAAGGACATACACTCCATAACCCCATCGGCAGGTCACCAGCATCAATGAGCAAAGGTAGGGAAAACCGCAAAGATGGGGAGGAGCCAGAGCAGAAAAGCGGAACACTCTCCAAACCAGAGGGCCTCTTCTGCTCCAGAGTCTCGCTCTGCCCCACAGGCAGGAGTGCAGTGGCGCCATCTCGGCTCACTGCAACCTCTGACTCCTGGGTTCAGTTCCCCTACCTCAGCATCCCGAGTTGCGGGGATTATCGGCACCCGCCATCATGCCCGGCTGATGTTCGCACTTTTCGTTTGCATTTTAGACAGGATCGGGATCCCTCCTGTTTAAAAGTTCCACTGAATCTCTGCTCGTGAGTACAGCTGATCTGTACACAATGGTTTCCACAGCATTTGCTTTCCGTAGCCACTGCAGGATTCACCTTCCGTATCTTCTCATCTCCTCTGAAAACCAGCTATACATTGGTAAACGGCTGATTCCTTTGGGGCAGTGTCCTTACAAGCTTTTCCTAAAACCTCAGTGACTTCTTTGTTATTCCGCCCGAGTTCACCATACATTTGATGTTTGTTCTTGCTGCAATTTTAGCGGAATTCATCTTGCTCTGATAGGAGTCCTTTTCAACCGATGTCTCATCCTTCTTAGTGCCTCAGTCTAGATCTAGTTCAGGAAGGTTCTAACAAGTTAGTACAAGTTAATTTTAGTGCAAACAAATTGAAATCCATGCATAGACTTTCAGCATGTACATTTTCTATGAAGTTTTTGAAGACCCCGTGTGTTGAACGTTGCCCACGTCCTGGGAGAGAAGTGGTTGCGGTCCGCTTCCTGTCCTCAAGCTGCCCACGGTGGAGGAGTGCACAGAGCAGGGAAAGGCAAGCCCAGACAGATCCTGCCCACTAGCAGGCAGCAGCAGACGGCTGGCCCAGTCCCGGCTCCGTGGGGGTGCTGTGTGGGCCCGAGCAAGTTGAGCAACCTCCCTGAAACTCAATGTGCGGCTATGTGGCTCAGTTCCACTAGCCATTATGGTACTGCTGAGCAGGGACACTTAATCACCTCAGGAAAAGCAAGCTAGCTCCAAGGTTAGCAACCGGGAGTTCGGGTGGCTTCCATTAGCAGACCCGGAGCCCCCCCGCAAGCTGGAGTCTGGTGGAAGATGAGGTTCAGTGTGATTGGATCGAAGTAGCAACGTAATCAAGGACAAGTCCCACCGTCTCTCACAGAAGAGCCCTGTGCGTATATAAAGGCGGTGCGCCTCCGCGGCGGCACTCGTTGAAGCCGCCAGTTGGGAGAGGAGCAGAGCCACGCAGGTGCTCCCGAAGGCAGCGAGATGTTGCGAGCCACAGCTCCCTGCTGGTTCCCACCTGGCTATCCAGAAGCAAAGAAGGCGGCCGAGGAGGCGGCCCTCGAGGCTCCAGAATTCCCACTGCCCTCTCATCAGCCTGCCCAGAGCTTCGGGCTCTGGGTGCCCCAGATGTACAAGCGGGCCTCAGCATCTGTGGGGATCCAGACGGAGCCCGAGAATACGGGTCCGGCTGTGCCCCCTGCGTGGCCCGAGATGGTGACGGAGGCTTGGTGCTTCCCTGCGCAGCGGGGATCGGCCTGCTGCCTGCCAGCCGCCCCAAAGCTGGCAGAGAGACCCTCCGCAGTCCGCATCTCAGCCCCCAGGGAGAGGAAGAGGATCGCCCACTTTCCCAGCCCTTGCTTGGCCACCGGTGCCACTGATGCCAAGAGAACCCGGGTGGCCAGCAGAAGCCAACGCTCCAATGGCTCCAAGGTCGGCAGACAGCCACGGAAGACGCGCAACAGGTCGGGGATGGCAGACAAGACCTCCACCACCATCAGCTCTAAGCGGATCGTCCGTCGTCCATCCTTAGCGCGTTTGAAGAAACCCATTATCCTCCGAAGCTCGGGGTGCCAAGTCCCCACCGTCATCCGCCGAGGCTATCTCCAACTGTTCACCAAAGAGTGTCTCAAGTTCTGCGCCTCCAAGCAGGAGGCCGAGGAGAAGGCGCTGAACGAGGAGAAGGCGGCCTACGACTGCAGCCCCAACAAGAACGTGTACCTGAACGTGGTCCTGAACACCCTCAAGAGACTGAAGGGCCTGACCCCCAGCTCCATGCCTCAGCATCCTCCTCAGCAGGGCCGCCCTGTACAGCCGCCTCCAGGAGTTCCTGCTCACCCAGGACCAGCTCAAGGAGAACGGCTACCCCTTCCCGCACCCCGAGCAGCCCGGAGGCGCCGTCCTCTTCACTGGCCAGGGGAAGGGGCCCGGCGACTCCTCCCGCAGGGTCTGCTGCCGTTGTGGCACCGAGTACCTGGTGTCCTCCTCGGGCCGCTGTGTACGCGACCAGTTGTGTTATTATCACTGGGGGCGGGTCCGCTGGAGCCAAGTGGCTGGAGGCCGGGTTAGCCAGTACACCTGCTGTGCAGCGGCTCCTGGCTCCGTGGGCTGCCAGGTGGCAAAGCAGCACGTGCGGGACGGCCGCAAGGACAGCCTCGATGGCTTCGTGACGACCTTGGAGAAAGAGTGTTCCAGAGACGCTTATCCAGGGATCTACGCCTTGGACTGTGTGATGTGCTACACCACGCACGGCCTGGAGCTGACCCGCGTCACCGTGGTGGACGCCGACATGCGAGTGGTGTACGACACCTTCGTCAAGCCCGACAACGAGATCGTGGACTACGACACCAGGCTTTCCGGAGTGACCGAGGCCGACGTGGCCATCACGAGCATCACGTTGCCCAAAGTCCAAGCCATCCTGCTGAGCTTTTTCAGCGCCCAAACCATCCTCATCGGGCACAGCCTGGAGAGCGATCTGCTGGCCCTGAAGCTCATCCACAGCACCGTGGTGGACACGGCCGTGCTCTTCCCGCACTACCTGGGTTTCCCCTACAAGTGCTCCCTCAGGAATCTCCTGGCCGAATACCTGGGACATATCATCCAGGACAGCCAGGACGGGCACAACTCCAGCGAGGACGCAAACGCCTGCCTGCAGCTGGTGATGTGGAAGGTCCGACAGCGCGCCCAGATCCAGCGATGCCACCGGTCCGCCTCTCCCGCCACCCTGGCCTGTCCTTAGACCCAGGCCGCTTCCAAAACCGCCCTCAATCCTGAGAGCTAACCCTGTCCACCTCGCCGCAAAGCGAAAGATACGAGAGTAGCCGGCGGCGGGACAGGGCCAATAGCCGACACCAACACCGACCCCCGACTCCCAGTCCCCCGGAGTGCCTGCCGCGCGCCGTCGCCGCTGTCTCCATCCCTCTGCCTCTCCCGGACCTCTGTCCTTCCACCAATGGGCTCCCCGAGGCACGAGCCCCCACTCCCAGTCCCCTTAATCCCTGCCGCGGCCCCTCGCGCCTGTCCCCATTCCTCCGTCCCTCCCAGACCTCTGGCCTTACACCACTTGCCTCCCCCAGCCCTCCTGGACCTCCATGGCCTCTGAGAACAAGGCGAGCCCCCTGACCCAACAGCCTCCTGACAGTCTTCTGTCCTGGGCATCTTCCCCTTCTGTGGGGCTTTCTGAACCTCCCCTCCCCCACCCAATTTTTCCTCTACCCCCGAGGCAGGCGCCCAATCAATCTTGGTATGAATTTAAACATTGAAAACAAAAAACATTTCAAAGCAAAGCTGAAAGTCCTCAGCTTCTCAATGCGCGCTTAGCTGTTTTTCTGTAGCTCCGCCACTGTGAGATGGGTGAAACACTTAGGCCCTAGAATTACACATCTTGCTTCACATTCAAATTCCACCCCTTACTAGCTTTGTAACACTGGACAAATAACTTCTACGCGCTTCTGGTTTTTGGTCTCCAAAGTGTGATCAGGAGGATATGGTGAGGAATAAACGAAGCAACACATGGGCAACCTTAAAACGATCGCACTTAGTAGGTGTTCAGTTAAGAGTCCAAATGGATTCTTCCACACAGATCAACCACCTACAATGTCTCAATCAGTTAGTCAAATTCCAACTGGACTCCAAGACAGAAGGAACCATCATGCCTCTCTAAATTCACATTTGTGTTTTGAATCTGCAGTGAGACATGACACACTAAGTAGCTAGTTTTGGTGGAATGGCTGATTTGATAAATGTGCGTGTGGGGGGCGGGGTGTGTGTGTCTGTATACATAACTAAATTCAACGAGAATCAGAATGCTTTCATTACCATTAATTTACTTTGTGTGTATAAGCCCGCACACCCATATATACACACACACTAACTGTTCCAGAGCAAGGAGTTAGTGAACAACAGGATGTCCACTCTGTCAGACACATTTCGGAAAGCACTGATGTGGGACGTTTCTGATGGATTTTACCACTCCTCGAATTTTATTTTCCTTTATGACTTAGACTGCTTCTGTGGAGATTTAACAAATGAAAGTCTTTTTTATTGTATGTTATTTCATTTAAATTTTATAATGTATTTAAGTTTTCATTTTAAATAGACCAGTGAAAATTTTGTATATTTATGCTGTACAACGTGAGGTTTCCTACATGTATACATTGTGGAATGACCAAATCAAGCTAATTAACACACTCATTTCCTCGCCTCCTGTTTTTATTGTGATGAGAATACGTTTAAAATCTACTCCCACAGCTATTTTCAAGTAGACAATACATAGTTATTCACAGTAGTCGCCGTGCTGCGCAGTAGATCTCTAGAAACATTCCTGTATGACATTTGGTATCATTTGACTAACATCTCCCCAACCCCTCCCTGGCACCTGCCTCAGGTAACTACCGTTCTGCTCTCTACAGCTATTAGTTCAACGACGTTACGTTCCTCGTATCAGTCAGGTCACGCATTTTTCGACTTTCTGTGCTCGCTTTTTAAAACTTTATTATGTATTTATTTTCTTTTTGAGACAGGGTCTCACTCTGTCAACCAGGCTGGAGTACAGTGACACCAACATGGCTCACCACGGCCTCCACCTCCCAGGTTCAAGAGATCCACCCACTTCAGTCTCCTGAGTAGCTGGGACTACAGGCGTCCAACACCACACCTGTCTAATGTTTGTAATTTTCTTGTAGAGACGGGGTTTCACCACGTCGCCCAGTTTGATCTCCAACTCCTGGGCTCAAGTGCTCCACCTGCCTTGGACACCCGAAGTGGTGGCATTGCAGTCACGAGCCACTGTGCCTGGTCTTTGCTTTATTTCACTCACTGTAACATCCTGTAGACTCATTCATGTTTCAAGTGATATGATTTCTTTCCTTTTTGATGCTTCATAGTATTCTATAGGGTATATATAACTGTTTCAGTGTTGTTGTTTTGCTTTGTTTTGAGACAGCGTTTCGCTCTTGTCGCCCAGGTTGGGGTGCAGTGACTTGATATCGGCTCACTAGATCCGCTGTCTCCCAGGTTCAAGTGAGTCTCCTGCCTCAGCTGAGATCATAAAGGCAGAACCTGCCTCGCGGGTTCAAGTGATTCTCCTACCTCAGCTGAGATGAAGAGGCAGAATTACCATGCCCAGCTAACTTTGTGTCTCTATACAGATGGGGTTCCACGACGTTGGCCAGGATGGTCTTCAACTCCTGACGTCAAATGATCAGCCATGCTTGGCCTCCCAGTGTACTGGCTTTACAGGTGTGAGCAAGTGCGCGCTGGACCTCATTGAGGTTTAATTTGCAACACTGGTCTGTAGTGAGAGACTGGATGAATTAGTTGGGTTGTAGGCTTTAATAGGCAATTAGGTAAACATCAGGAAAACAAAAATGTACTCAGAAGAGAATACTTTTACAGCACCCAAGAGAAGTCAAACATCTGTATTAGCTGTAGAAATGTAATTAAAATGTAAATGAGGCACTATTTTAATCACTAGGTTTTTTAGAAACACTCTACCCTATTCTGACAAAAGTGTGGTATTTTGAGGCAGCATTGAATTGATAAACTACGTATTTGAAATAGATATTGATATATGTCAATTGTCACGGAAACCTTCGTGTCCTTGGATTGAGGCATCTCAAGTTTGTATAATGTGTCTAAGTAAACTGCCCAAAAGAACCTGAATCAAATATATAAAAAGTTATTTCCCCACTAGTATTTTTTATTATAACTTAAGCTGTAGGGTGCATGTGCCCTAAGATCACGCTTGTTCCGTAGGTATCCATGTGCCATGCTGACCTGCTGCACCCATCATCTCATCGTTTACCTTAAGTATTTCTCCCAATGCTATCCCTGCCTCTGCCCTCCACCCCGTGACAGGCCCTTGTGTGTGACGTTCCCCACCCTGTGTCTGAGTGTTCTCATTGTTCAATTCCCACCTATGAGTGAGAACATGGGGTGTTTGGTTTTCTGTCCTTGTGACTGTTTGCTCAGAATGATGGTTTCCAGCTCCACCCATGTCCCTGCAAAGGACATGAACTTATCCTTTTTGATGGCTGCATAGTAATCCAGGGTGTTTATGTGCCACATTTTCTTAATGCAGTCTATGATCGTCAATGGACAATTGGTTTGGGTTCCAAGTCTTTGCATTCTGAATAGTGCTGCCTTAAATATACTTGTGTATGCATCTTTACACTAGCATCATTTATAAATCTTCGGGTGTATACCCGGTAATGGGGTCACTGGGTCAAATGGTATGTCTAGTTCTAGATCCTTGAGGAATGGCCACACTCTCTTCCACCATGGGTGAACTACAAATACCTTTGCAAATTTACAAAACTTTAAAGCAAGCGTGTCATCTTTGTGATAACTTCTTTTCATTCGATGAGATAGATTCTACTATTGGCCCATTTAACTAGTGAGAAAAGTGAGACACAGGGGTTAACTTACCCATCTTTACCCAGCTAGTCAGGCAATGGCTACAAGAGAAGGTGGAGGGTCACAGTGAGACTCTGACTTCGCTGGAATGGTCCAGATATCCATTAATATTAGAAATCCCATTGTAGAGTCTTAAAAATTTGTTCTCAGCTTTCTTCTTTCATTTTCCCTCTCAATTTTCTTAACTATTTTCTTTCTTTTAAAAATTAATTTATTGACAAGCCTGACCAACATGGAGAAACCCCTTCCTATTAAAAACACAAAATTAGCCTGGCGTTGTGGCACATGCCTGTAATCCCAGCTACTCCGGAGGCTGAGGCAGGAGAATCGCTTGAACCCAGGGGTTGGAGGCTGCGGTGAGCCGAGATCACGTCATTGCACTCCAGCCTGGGCAACAAAAGCAAAACTAAGTCTCAAAAAATATATTTATATATATTTAGTTCTCTGTTTATTTTCCTTCCTTTATACCTAAGATCTTCTGGTATTTAATTTAAAACTTGATTTTATAATATGTTTAGCAAAATAGGCAGTCCCCATTCTTCTACTTGAGGAAATATCTTTCAACTCTGTTTTTTAGTTATTTTGTTGTTCATCTCCATATGACTAAATAATTTGCTTATATTGCTACTTACTCTTTTTTCAGTTTTGGAATTTTCTATTGGCCTCCCACTAGGAAGATAAGGATATACTTTTCTTTTATGCCTTCACCCTGTTCCACCTCTTTTGTGATAAAATGTTTGTCTTAATTTAATTAGATCAATATTAGTATTTAAATTATTACAAGTATTTTGTTACAAACACGCAAATGCTACTCACAATTGAGCCATCTACCATCTAGAATAATTTTTCTTTCCTCCACAAGTTTTAATTTTCACTGGAATTGTGTAGTTTATTCATTGCTTGGCATTTTGTGTAATTATCACAAATTTAACCACAACTGTGCGAGGGTCTATATCACCTCTCAAAATGATGGGAGGTGTCTGTTATAGTATCAGAAATATGACACTTCCTACTCTTCTACATTACTGTCAACACTTGATATCGCCATTTAAAATTTGTAATCATTCTGGAAGGCATTTCTATGGATATATCCTACAGTTGTTTTAATCTGCATTTTTGGATGACTAATGAAATTGTGCACTTTTCTATTTCTTTATTAGACATGTAGCTATCTTCTTTTATAATATAATTGTTTCATCCTTTTCCCTATTTTTAATTGGATTGTACTTTTTCTTAATGATTTGTAAAAACTCTATTCTGGATACTAGTCTTGAGGTTAGATGTATTATAAATTTATTCTCCCACTTTCTGTGTCTTTTTACTCTCTTAATAAGGTTGTTTGATGAACGTAAGTTCCTAATTTTAATGTAGGACAATTATCTATTCTTTACAGGACCAGCTACGTAATTTACCGGGCTTAGAACAAAATCAAAATGAAGGATCCTATATTCAAAAATTAGTAAATATTTCAAGATGAGGACACAGAATATTAAACCAAGCATGAAGCCCTTTTACTCTCAGGGCCCTGTGCAGCCATATGAGTCACAGAGCAATGAAACTGGCCCTGATTTCATTTTATGTGTAGTGTTTTTTGAGGCCTCATTTAGAGAATTTTTGGCTACTCCAAGGTCATTGAGACATTCTCTTATATTATTTCCCAGAAGCTTTTATGCCTTGCCGTTTACTTTTTTTTTCTTTTTTGAGATCAAGTGTATTTCTATACATTTTAGAGCCCACATGTCAATTACTACTGAAAAGGACATGCTGAGATTTGTTAATGAGATTGCATTGAGTTTACAGATTAATTTGAGAGGAATCAAACCTTCATAATATTGAGTCTTCTAATCCATGAATGTGGTATGTTTCTTTATTTATTCTGACTTCTTTAACTTCTTAATCATGTTTTATATTTTTTTGTAGAAGCTTCACACATCTTTAATGCACAGGTATTTATGGGATTTTATTTTTGCATTTGTAATTTTTAAATTTTTAATGTCTAATTGCTGTTATGTAAAAATACAGTTGCTTTTATAGAAAGAGCTTATATCCAGCAAACTTGCTGTATTCACTTCATCACTTTGTCTGCAGAAGAACAGAAGTTCGACCAGGCAGAAATTGTGCACGTCAGACTCCTGACGTGACATTATGTAGATTTTGAGGCAGGAAAGTGTCTGCCTCATGCAATTACTAAGAATTCCCCTTAAACGTGTAGAAAAGACAATGTAAAGCTTTTCATGACTTGTTATCTGGGTGAGCAAACAACTTCATCCCACTGAGTTTGTTGTTTTCCATCGTTTAAGAAGAAGTTAATACATAATTTCCCTATCTTCCTAATCTTGTTGTAAAGC
The DNA here is from genome assembly GCF_028878055.3 of Symphalangus syndactylus. Lineage (NCBI taxonomy): Eukaryota > Metazoa > Chordata > Mammalia > Primates > Hylobatidae > Symphalangus > Symphalangus syndactylus. Next base: position 72,318,339 of record NC_072428.2, on the reverse strand, counting down.
CGAAACTTTGTGTGTGTATAATATAGCACACATAAATATAATATAGCACGTATATAATATATATTATATATAAATGTGTTTTGGAAAAGGAGGAAGTATTATAAAAGTTTTGTTAATTTTAGATACCAAAGCAGAGTTTTAAAGTTTATACTATTATATGAAGAGAGAGGCAAGAGTTGTAAATTGTTCCTCAAACTTTCATTATGTGTTTATTTAGAAAAATTATTTTGTTTTTCTTTACATGAAAAAATAATAATGACAGCTCCCATTTAATAGAGCCCTGGCAGTGCAAAGTATTCCACATGCATTACCTCATTTAATTCCCTCAATAACTGTTACTGATAAGCAACTCCAAGCTGGGACTAGGGTGAGGAAAAGGAGGCATTTATTTCAGGTACAAAATTTAACAGGGCACCAAAAACTCAGTTATTAAATAAATGACATTTGAATATTGTATTTAAAACATCAAAAGTAATCCAAATAAATCTACAATAAAAAATCCACATTTTAATTAAAGGCAGGGCAGTTATCTTGGGTAACCTTGAGTAAATAACTTCTTTGTGCCTCTGCTTTATTTAAAATGGGATAATAATAATAATAATAATAATATCTGCTCCTTAGGGTTGTAGTGAGGACTTAATGATTTAATGTAAGTGATTAGAACAATGCCTGGCATATTTTAAATGCTGAAACATGCTGGTTAAAATCATCTAGTATTATCTTTACTGGTTTTGCAAAACTTTAAATATAAGAAAACTGAGACTCAAAGGGTTTAAAAGCCTTGACCAATGTTACAAAGTGAGTCGCAGTATTCACACTCAGAAAGTTTTCCTCCAGAGCCCTTTTGTTAATCACTCCACCATACTGTTTCTCATGGGGATGTTATGAACCTTGTATGTTCACAGAGCACGTGGGTGTGCATGTGTGTGCACCTTATTGGTAGAAAGTGATCATACAGTGAAAGCTTTTAAAAATCTCTTGAGATGCTATCAAGTGTTAGCGTATTGACTAAGATGAGTTTTATTAAATTGGCATTGCTGAGCAAAGGAGCACAAAAGAAACGGAAGAAATACGCTACAGGCGGAGTGTGAGATTAAGAGAGCAGGGCCTTCACTTCACTCAAGAGGTTAAGACAGATTATATAACCAGTCTTTTACATAAGAGGGCAATCCATCTTCTTTAGGAGATATATCAATGGTTAGGACTCAGTTAGGATATATTAATGGTTAAAATTTAGTTTTAACTTGTTCAACTTGTTCATTTGAATTTAGCTATAGATTTGTTTTCTTAATGAGAATAAATTGAACTATCTGTTAACAGGATAAGTGGGAAACAACACATGAGGTTTCATACAACTGTATCCACAGTAGGCAGTGCATGGCACAGAACAAAAAAGCACTCTTATTTACAGAGCTTCTGACTTCAATTAAACCTCTTAGTAAAGCGAGCAAAGGATTATTTATACAGGTTTCTAGGTTGGTCACAATCACGCTTTCTAGGAATGATGCTGAGTTGTTTAAACTTGTGACTCAGTGCTCTCTAACCTTCCTGGATCTGTGTTATTGCTTCTTAACTGTTGTCTGTCATCCAGGTTTTGGAAGACAATTTAGTTTCCTTTGTGAATGAACAGGGGCAAATTAAAGGATGCATTTCTATGTGTTCCATTTGAATATTTTTCCTCACTGAATACTGGGATGATATAAACTGCAAAACCTGTAGTCTGAAGTGTAATCCTGTGTAGTGAAATTCTATAAGAGCGAGCATTTCCTCAGAGTCAAGCAATTCAGCAAGAGCCACACACACACACAGATGCACAACAATGATGAAACATGCATGAATAGATTTATATAATCGCCAACAAGAGGACATCTTTTTACAAAATGCTGAAATTTGCATGATGTCTTTTTCACAACTTGTGTGTATTTCGCAACTTCACAACATATTTATAAGCAATTGGTTCAACTAATAGAAATCATGCCATTTACTTCCCTTATCTTTGGGGTCTGACACTAACTCTGCACCTTACTGTTTCTGTACCCCATTTTCTTACCTAAAAGGAGGTTATTAATACGACTCATTTCACAAACTTGTTGTGAAGACTGAATAAGATAAAGCGTGCAAAGTCTTAAGAAGAAGACATGGCATTTAGTAACTAATCAAAAATGTCACCTCTCTGAATACCATTATTACCTTAGATAAAGTCTGGAAAATTGCCAAAGTAATCACATCACCTTTAATAATGAGTGTGGAAATGTACCTTCTTGGTTCCAGAGACCCTTATTTCATCCAGGTTTCTAAGGCATCCATTACATCATAGTAAAATAGCTAACGTTCCCTTTTCTTTCCTCTTTGTCAATAGCTGCTATGACCTTAATTATCTGTAGAAGGCCTCTAGAATGAGATTTTTGACAATATGCATTATAAGTAAAATTATTCTATAATTATATTCTGTTGCAGTGATTATTGACCAGCATGTTTCTTGCCTTGTTGTAAAAAGATAAAATACGGATATCATTATCTATGTCCACTGAGATAGTGAAGGCTCTATTTCCCGTTTCCTGTTCCATTAGTGCCCAAATGACTTCCTTCTTTAGAGCTGCTCTGTAAGCTCCCTGACATACAACAGCACAACTGGGCCTTGCCTTCCTACAACATATAGGATAACATTAAACAGGTCAGCATGTGTAGAGGATGCATGGTGTATATTGAATTTGAAGAGCAAACAAATCTGGTGTACAATCATGACAGTCACAGTAACTTTTATCTCAAAAAATAAATTTTAGCCCAAGGATTTTTCTAATCAAATATGAAACTCTTGTCACATGGCACAATGACATGATGATTTTCATGAACAATTACCTGAGGAAAGGTTAACACTTTTGCCTATCCTGTTCTAATTAAATAGAACAAAATGGATGACTTTCAATGTGGGGAAAAATCAGATCTAAGTAAACTTTAAAAAAATGCCATCAATATTTCTCTTTTTTTGACAGTATTATATATCACTTAAATGGAAACCTATAGAGTTCTGTTGCATGATTGATTTTTGAAGGCTTTAAAATTGAGTAACTTGTCATACCTTGGTACTCTCTATGCAAACACGTGTATACTTTTTTTTTTTTTGCGAGACAGAGTCTTGCTCTGTCGCCCAGGCTGGAGTACAGTGGCACGATCTCTGCTCACTGCAAGCGCTGACTCCCAGGTTCACACCATTCTCCTGCCTCAGCCTCCTGAGTAGCTGGGACTACAGGTGCCTGCCACCACGCCCGGCTAATTTTTTATATTTTTTTAGTAGAGACGGGGTTTCACCGTGTTAGCCAGGATGGTCTCTATCTCCTGACCTTGTGATCTGCCCTCCTCGGCCTCCCAAAGTGCTGGGATTACAGGCGTGAGCCACCGCGCCTGGCCTTACATATTTTTTCTGAAGAATTTTTTTTGAGATAGGGGCTTACTCTGATGCCCAGGCTTGGGCATAGTGGTGCAATGATAGCTCACTGCAGCCTCGAACTCCTGGGCTCAAGCAATCCTCTAACCTCAGCCTCCTGAGTAGCTGGGACTATAGGCATGCACCACCATGCCTGGCCAATTTTTAACAATTTTGTGTTAAGAGTCAAGGTCTCACTATGTTGCCCAATCCGGTTTTTTTGAATTTTTACAGCAGATAGAAACATCAGAAAACCTATTTCACCAGGAGAGAGAGAGCGATCTAACAGACATCCAAGAATGAGGAAAATGGTGAATGCTGTTAATTTTTTTTAGTTGAGAACATTCCCTATTAAAAAAAAAAAAGTACGCCAGGTGCGGTGGTTCAGGCCTGTAATCCCAGCAATTTGGGAGGTCGAGACGGGTGGATGATGAGGTCAGGAGATGGAGACCATCCTGGTCAACATGGTGAAAATATCTCTACTAAAATACAAAAAAATAGCGGGGCGTGCTGGCGCATGCCTGTAGTCCCAGCTCCTCGGGAGGCTGAGGCAGGAGAATCACTTGACCGGGGAGGCCGAAGTTGCAGTGAGCTGAGATAGTGCCACTGCACTCCAGCCTGGCAACAGAGCAAGACTCCGTCCCCCCCCCAAAAAAGTAAAAGAAGTGTTTACCTTCCAACTATTTAAGATAGAAAACTAAGTAACAAACACAGCACAGAATTATATCTGCAATTAAATGTAAAATTCTCAAAATTTTATTTTTCATTTCTCTATGTTAACTTTGTTTCAAAATACAAATATATTTTAATATTGCTGGCTCCGAACAACACTAAATTGTTTTTAGAACGTGAAAGATAAGATCCTTAATCTACCATCTCCTCTTAGGAGATGTGAAAGTTCAGAGAGATATAAAGCACCATGGTTCCAGTGAAGGGGTTGTTCTCCATTGGCACCTGAAAGGCAGGATTGGGGTGTGGCTTCCTCATGCCTGAGCCAGTGTGCTTTGCTCTGTTCCTGGGACGCATACAATGCACCTAAGCCTGTCACTCAGATCCTTTCTTCTAGATCTAGATGGAAACACAACAAATGTTTTTTTGATCAGCACAAATTCCCTCTAACTGCAAGAAAAAATAGCTGACTCCACATGCCCTAGCAAGGCCTGGCCAATGGTTTTTTTTTATTCTGTGAGAAGCACGGTGTTTGTCTTCAGTAGAGATTAAATAAAATCCTGCCGATTTTGCATTCTGTAAGTTTCTCAGACTCATCCACTTCCTCCTTCTCCATTACTATTTCTCCATTCCAAAACACTATATTCTCCCACCTACCTGGGAATAGCTTCCTAGAATGGATGCTCCTTTCTCCATACTGTATTCCTCCCCCACAATTGTTTTTTCTGTAGCTAGCATTGACCTTGTAGAATGCACACCGGCTCTCATCCATGTCCATCAATGCTGCTGCCCTCCTGTCCACCACTACCACCTCAATGGCCTCCCATCTCTCTGATGAAAGAAAAACTTCAGCCGAATTAAACTTAAAGGAGCTTAACTGAGCAACGAACAGTTCACAAATTGGGCAGCCCACAGAATCACAGCAGATTCAGAGACTCCAGTGCAGCCACATGGTGGAAGAATATTTATAGACAAAAAAGGTAAATAACGTATAGAAATTGGGAAGTGAGGTACAGAGCAGCTGAATTGGTTACAGGCTGGCGTTTGCCTTATTGGAAAATGGTTTGAACACTCAGCAGTGTATGACTGGTTGAAGTACAGCGCTGGGATTGGCCAAGACCCAGCTATTGTCACAGGCTCATACTCCTCAGTTAGATTTTCAATCTTGTCTACCTATTAAGCTAGGCTGCAGTTTGTCCACAAGGACTCAAATATTCAGAAGGCATCTTACCATCCTTTCCTCCTTCTCCCTAGGGGTTCACACCTCACACTTCCACAGCCTCAGGGTAGGCTTCTCTTACTTTGGAGGGTAGGCCACTCATCACAGCACTACACTTTTTGTGTGATAATTTAATTAACGAAGCACTCTGAGGGTGACTACAATCTCTCACAGATGGGCTGTCTCAAACTTAATGATGCGGGCTTAGGTAAACAGAAAGAAAGACCTGATTCTGGGCTAAAAATAAACAAGAACCACAGCCCTTGTCAAAAAAACAGCAAGTGTCAAATATCAGCTAAATAAATTTAAGTTGTTTAAATTCTTTTAAATTCTATTTGGAAAGACATTTGTTGAATTTAAATAGTCAGAGAAGCGATTTTGTTAACTTTGATTTCTTACTTTTCTATATTGAACACAGTTGACTTACCTTAAAAATTATCGTGAGATTTTAAAGCTCTAATCAATCAGTCTTTTTTCTGCATTTCGGTATGGATCAACTTTATTTTCTTATTTTTATATGTTTTAATTGTATGTTCTTCAGTTTCTGACCATAGTTAGTTTGCCAATGTGATATGCAAAGATGTGTTGTAAGATGCGAGTTTTACAGGAATGAAGAGTTGATGGACAAAGGCAGCTGATAAAAGGGCTGGAGTTGAGCCAGTGGTGTGCTGGTAAATGTTTAATAACTTGCTTTCAGAAAAAAATGTACATGTCTATGTATATGTACGTTATAAATGTTACTGATATAAAGGATGTATCAAACAAAATTTACAAATAATAATAAACTACAAAGTACTTTTTACTGTAAATTACATGTAGCCGGTTGACCCTCACCGGATGCTTTCACTGATATTTGCCAAAATACATCCATACATAGTAAATCTACATTTGAAGTTTACAAATAAGTGTAGTTTTTGCTATTTCTTTGCTAAACCAGGTAACAGTCTTTAAATACTGGAAGATTATTTCTGTGTGTGTGTGTGTGTGTGTGTGCACAGTATTCACAATGTAATGAGTAAAGGAAAAATATACTTTTAAGTTTAATCTGTATTGCTAACATTTTTCTCCATCATCACTTTTTAAAGTCTAGGCCACTGTCCAATAGAAATATAATGTGAGCCATATATGTATAAGTTTCTAGTAAGTACTTAAAAATAAACAGATTAAAATTGATCTTGATAGTATATCTTATTCGAGCAAATATATTCAAAATAGTGTAATTTCAAGCTGTAGTAGATATACAAATTATTAGAGATATTTTACTGTCTTTCTCCATAGTGTCTTCAAAATCTGATGTGTATTTTATACTTCTAACACATCTTAATTTGTATTAGTCATATTTCAAGTGCTTGATAGCCACATGTGCCTAGGTGCTACCATCTAGGAAGGTACAAGTTTTGACAATCAACAAAACAATAAATCAAGCTGTGATCTGTGAAGTTTGAATTTTTATTTTTTGTGGCATAAATACTCCCACCATGGTCAATTTCAAGTTATCAATGTTATGGAAAGAGATGTGCTGAGCACATTTTTTTATAGCATTTCTACCAATTACATGGCATTTCTACCAAACAGCCCCAATGGACACAAAAAACCCTCAAGCACATAGGGAAGGGTAAAATAGTTAGGAATTGATGAGTTTGAAGCACTTATTGTTGGTTTTTAGTATAACATTTAATTGTAGGTTTATATAGCTTAATTTTGAGTTAAGGCTGTGTTTATCAACTGGCTCAGAAAATTCCTGGAAATTTTATAACTGGTTCTCAGGAGCCAGGATGAGATTGCTCCAAAACACCACTGAATTGAGTCATAAATATGGATAAATGTCACAAAAGTGTAGGGGTGAAAGGAAAATCTGGCTAAGGAGATCACAAAGCATTGCAAATCTTATCTTCTTTCAAATCCAAATAGTGCATGCCAAATTGATCAGTTTGTGGGAATTCAGAAAGCTAAATGGTAGAAAAATATAACTGGCTGAAAATAAGTTTTCTGTAAGATTAGAAATGTTGAAGTAAAAATAACAGAGGAATTAAGAACATGGGCCTTGGGGTCAGACAGCTCAACATTTGATTCCTAACTGTGTTATTTCACCACTTGAACAACTGAACAAGGATCTTAATCATTTTGAAATTATCCGTATATCTATAAATGAGGATGCTGAGATCTACCTTCCTGGTTTCCTATAATAAAAAATGGACACAAGGTTGCCATTGCCAAAGTGTATTCCACAAAAAAACTGGTTTTGTGAAATGTCAATACATATTAATTTGGGGGAAATTCTGGTTAAGTAGTTTAGGAAATTGGAATTTTTCAGCATACTTAAGTGGCTAAGAAATGAATGTAATAAGAAAAACCCTTGAAACGTATTTGTACATTGATCTCAATTTGTAACAGATATCTTCATGGCCTATTTATTGTATTCCAAGGGAAACACAGATAAATATTTACAAAGTACTCGGCATAGGTCTGGCATGTGATTATATGCTCAGGAAAGGGGAACAACAATATTATAATTATTAATAATATGATAAAATATGACTTGTATGTAACCGAGGTATGGTGTGTAGTCCAATGGGGAAAATAAAGGCTTTATGCACAAGCAGATAGTCAATTCATGCACAAAGACATGTATTTTCTTTACACGGGTTCTCACTCTGTTGCCCTGGCTGGAGTGTAGTGGTGCAATCATGGCTTATTGTATCTTTGATCTCCTAGACTCAAAGGATCACCCTGCCTTGGCTTCCCAAAGTACTGGGATTATAGGTGGTGCGAGCCACTTCACCCTGTCCACAAGGAAATTAAAGTAAAATTACATGACTCCTTCAACCAATTTTTATAGTTTCAGACAGAATGAAATCAAAATGAGTTGAAAGGCTAGGACAATTAGCCAGAAAAACACTGGAAGCAGAAGCCAAAGCTAAAAGAAACCCAGGATGGATCAAGGGAAGATTCCTTTTAAAATACATTAAAAAGGAAAAGAGCCTTGATTTAAAATGAGGAAGAAATGAAAGATTCCTGTCTTCTTAGGATGTCCCAGCCAAATTATTAAGAAAGACGCATGAAAAAAATGAATAGTTACCTGAGACTAAAAAGCATGCATCAAGCTAGGAAAAGCCCCAGAGTCCTAGGAAGTTTCAGTAGCATGATAAATAGCATTAGGGGGCTGGGACAAACCTCAAAAGACAGAGACAGAAAGCAGAGCAAAAGCAGCATGGAAAGAAGAAAACTTGCTTGAAGGAAACCAGTTTGGTATAAACTGATTTGCTCCCAGTGAGTTAACAAACAAACACATGAATGAATGGGATTATAATTAGAAGGGGAGAGACCTTGTGCGAAAACTGATCAAAAGAAGGGGACAATTTGAAGAGAGGCTTCTTTATGACCTTTGTGTGGGAGAAGCACTTCAATGTTCCAGTACACAGAGATCACAACAGGAGTCTGCAGCTTGGGCTCTCAAATGGAGGCCTATCAAAAAAGACTTGGCTTTTCCAGAACCAGGGGCAAGAAATAAACAATTGCCTGGTGTTTATGCAGTTTGGACGTGCACAATTTAAACTTCAGACTTATGTGTTAAGACCTGCCAGGTGACCTGAGGCCTATCTTTGGAGGTACATGCAATATAACCTGTTCCAGGACAATACTTACTGTAAAAGAGCATTGAAAATAATAATTTTTTTAAAAAGCTGATTAGGCATATATATGATATGGTGATGACCAATTCTGGAGAAGTCAGTGTACAAACTAGGAGTATGGGCAATAATTGAGTCTAACTTCCACCATCTGGAATTGCCCTTGGAACTTTATCAGCAGACCCTGGCCAATACTAAATCTAGGAAGGCTCTGTTTGAGGATATCAGATTACATCTTTCACCCTTCACCTAAATTCAAGAAACTATATAATAATCATCCCAATTCCTTAGCAAAACCTTAAGGAACAAACAAACAAGAAAACAAAAAGCAATGCTTTTTTAGAAGAATGTATGACCATTAATTCCCAGTTCTGGAAATGTGAATTAATGAATTCTGGAAATGATTCTAACCCAAGAATCAAAATTATTCTCTCTTATCCTTCTGAGGCATTCCTTTAATCTGTAGTTCAGGATTTCCTTCTGACCTTGTCACTTAAATTGAAATTTAAGACATTTTGATGCTTAGATAATTTTTCCACATAAAGATCTAGTGAGCACTGACCTTTGTGGAGTATGCACCATCAACACTATGGTGCCTAGGCTAAAATGCTTTGAAAGAAGGGCCGAGGCGGCCGATTGTTCTTATTTCAGTTGATCAAGGGCATTTGCGGTATCTCCTCAATTCAAAGACTTTTGACATTTAAGAATTCACAACACAATTGCTTCCAAAGTAAGAATTACTTCATTACACATCCTCTTAGTCCTTTAGGCATGGATTCTTTTTTAAACCTCTCTACCACATCGCCTTGCTCCTGCCAAGGACGCCATCTTGCCCCTGGCATTCAGCGCTGACCCAGTCTGACAGAAGTAGGGCAAGCCGAAAATAGCAGCAACAAAGGCAGCCAGGCTTGCCTGCTGCTCTAGAGCTGCTTTTGCATGTTTTTTTCTGTTTTTTTAATGGTGCAATGAAGCTTTATTACAAGTCTAAAGAGTGAACTTCTGATACAGCTAAGCAGATATACTATATATGAAATACACGCACACACAATTGTATATATGATTGATACTTAACAATATAAATGCATTTATTTTTCTAGTTCCATATCCTGAATTCTCAGCACATAGTTTGCACTTAGGCAGGGAATTACTAGTTGCCCTTTTGCTCTGCTGCAATTGATCCTTCCTTGGACCACTTTGCACCTCAAGTGTCTGGAGTATGGCAATAATTCAATACATGTTTACTAAATACCATAATTAGTACACATTTTCAGGATAGCCAACTATACTGCTATAACAAGAGACTCCAGTGTTTATTTCTTGCTTGTGCTTTATGCCCTTCAGGGTCAGCTTCAGCTGTGGTTCTTTTCATGTCACTTCTTTCATTGGCCAGAGCAAGTCACATGTACGAGCCTGATTTCAATAAGTTGGGAAAGTAAAATCTGCCTCCAGGGAAGGATAGCACATATTACAAACACTTCTCTTCAGTGCCCACATACGGAACACACTTACCTAGCCCCATAGGAGATAACCCTATTATTCATGTCACCAAGCTCAATGGAGAGTGGGGTTTTGTGATAGTCTTTACATTGGTCTAGAGACCTGTGAATAAGTTTTAGTGCTACACTGTTCTTGCATTGCCATTAAAAAATACCTGAGACTGGGTAATTTGTAAGAAAAGGTGTTTAGTTTGTTCCAGGTTCTGCAGGCTGTACAGGAAGCATAGTGGCATCTGCTTCAGGGAGGCCTCAGGAAGCTTCCAGTCTTGGTGGAAGGCAAAGGGGGAGCAGTCACATCACATGGCAAAAGTGGGAGCAAGAAAGACAGGGAAGGTGCCACACATTTTTAAAGAGCCAGATCTCACAAGATCTCACTCCCTGTGGTGAGAACAGCACCAAGGAGATGGTGTTAAGCCGTTCATGATAAGTCCACCCCCATGATCCAATCACCTCCCACCAGGCCCCACCTCTAACACTGAGGATTACAATTCAACATGAGATTTCAGTGGGGACACATATCCAAACTGTATGAGTTATTGACCCCATGCACGTCCAATATACCGTGACTGAGCAGGCTCAGGATAAACGCAATAAGTATTTGCATTTGGAAGAGGGAAGACCAGGACATACAATAGTCATGGCCTGTAAAAGTTTGAAATCCCACTGGGAAGTTGTAAGGGGCCCCTATTTCCCTGAGGGTGGGGAAATTTTCCTTGATAATTCTCTGAACCTACCCCCAGGAATGCCTCTACAATTCATTGTTCTCCATAGGGCTTAGCTTTGCCCTCTAAGAAGGCTTCCTTTTCCATTATCCTCTTTGGCTACATCCGAAAAGAATGTTGGAGATCATGGTCTCATTGGGAGCCAAGGTGCAGTCCCAGCCTGCTTTTCACTCAGGAAAGTTTAGGGGCCCAAGCCTCAAGAAGCCACAGTCTCTTTTAGTCCCTGTTGTGTTTTATCAATATAATCACTCACTCAGAAACATACTTGGCTTCTTATCTATTTGATTCCATCAATTCTTTTTGCCAATAGATATGTCGTTCTCTTTGCAACTAATGATGGTCCATTAATCCTTACAACTAATGTATTAACTCAGAAAGTGTTTGAATATAACTGCTCCTTAACAAACAGAAAAATTGAAATAAAGAAAACAAAAGAAGTGCACAAAATATTTCAGGAAATCAATTGTAGGACCTTGTCTTCACTTGCACCCTTTAGAGCTCAATTTTACATTTAACCCACTCTTTTTCCATCATGCTTTTGCATGGGTACATTTATTACATAATAAACCTAGGGAGAGATGTTTCTGTTGCAATTGGAATGATATTACAGAAGCAGAGTACACAATATACAGCAAGACCCTTAGTTCACTATGCACATCTAGAACCTGAATTTAATGGGCCACAGTTGGTGAACAATTAGAATTAGAACTGAAGATAATAGTATCCATAAAACAGTCCTCAGTGTTTATTTGAAACATCAGTTTGTTTTTGTGATCAACCGGTATTTTAATTCATTGATTTGATTTTTATTTTTTTTCTACTGGCAATCAAAATTTAAGAAATTACATACATACTGTATCGGTCAGGGTTCTCTAGAAGGACAGAACTAACAGGATAAATATATATATATAAAGGGGCGTTTATTAAGAAACATTAACTCATGTGATCATAAGGTCCCACAATAGGCCGTCTGCAAGCAGAGGAGCAAGGAACCCAGTCAGAGTCCCAAAGCTGAAGAATTTGGAGTTTGTTGTTCAAGGGCAGGAAGAAGCCAGCATGGGGGAAAGATGTAGGCTGGGAGACTAAGCCGGTCTAGTCTTTTCACGTTCTCCTGCCTGCTTTTTATTCTGGCTTCACTGGCAGCTCGTTAGATTGTACCCACCCAGGTTAGGGGTGGGTCTGCCTTTCCCAGCCCACTGACTGGAATGTTAATCTCTTCCTAGACACACCCAGGGTTAATACTTTTCATCCTTCAGTCCAATCAAATTGACACTTAGTATTAACCATCACAAATATATATACTGAACATGGAGTTTAGAGAGATCCTATGAATTTTGAGCACAAAGTTTACAAGGAAGCCACAATATAGATGAAATTGGTTCAAAAAATAACAACAGATGTGGCTCACCCACTTTCAATTTTGTGCTATCAGTTGTTAGAAGGGACTGGGATCAAATAGGAAAGAAGCCGTTTCTCCAGATAATTTGTCTTATGTAGGTTGACCCAGCCAAAAATAAAAATATACAGTGTAACAATAATTGGAGAGGGAGTTTTTTTATGTATGATATTTCAAAAATCTCATATTTCGGTTATTTTCAGATTCTATTTGGAGTGAAGAGTACAGAATATCTAAAGAGTAGTGAGTGTATTAATAAATGGCCAGGCACAGTGGCTCACACCTGTAATCCTTGCACTTTGGGAGACTGAGGCAGGCAGATCACCCGAGGTCAGGAGTTTGAGACCAGACTGGCCAACATGGTGAAGCCTCATCTCTACTAAAAATACAAAAAAAAAAAAAAAAAATAGCTGGTGGTGGTGGTGGGTGCCAATAATCCCAGCTGCTTGGGAGGCTGAGGCAGGAGAGTCACTTGAACCAGGGAGGCAGAGGTTGCAGTGAGCCTAGATTGCACCACTGCACTCCAGCCTAGGCAACAAGAGCAAAATTCTTATCTCAAAAAAAATAAAAATAAAAATAAACATAAATAAATAAATGACCACTGAAATTTAGAGTGCATTTGAATAATTTTTCACAAAATGTTTTCTTTTCTCTAGAATGAAACTAAACTTTGACCTTTGCATACTAATCTTTTTCTGTTATTATTCTAATTTAACTGATTTTAATATTCAAATTATGCCTGATTTGTTCAGTCATCAAAATTCAGGAGGCACTCACTATGTGAAAGTCTCAATTAGACATTCTGTAAATATTTTAACAATAAGAAGATAATAATTTCTAAATAAAGATTCTCCCAAAATAGTCTTTCACTAGTGAAGACTTAAGACTTAATTTTTTTTCTGAAAACATGTCACATTCATAAGAAGACTTGATTTTTAAGTGTAAAATTAGTTGTTTATTTAATGAACCAGGGAAAAATTGATAACTTCAATACATATAAATATTTTTAGACAGACTCTTGTTCTGTTGTCCAGGCTGGAGTGCAGTGGAGCGATCTCAGCTCACTGCAACCTCTGCCTCCCAGGTTCAAGTGATTCTTCTGCCTCAGCCTCCTGAGTAGCTGAGATTACAGGCGCCCACCACTATGCCTAGATAATTTTTTGTATTATGAGTAGAGACAAGGTTTCACCATGTTTCCCAGGTTGCTCTCGAACTCCTGACCTTCGGTGATCCACCTGTCTCAGCCTCCCAAAGTGCTGGGATTACAGGTGTGAGCCACCACACGAGGCAAATTTGGTTAATATTAAACTGACAAGGTAATGTTTAATCCTAACTTCAGGTAAAGTAGGCTTAAAATCTTATTAGAAGTATTTTATAATGTGTTTCCATGTAAGCCACCATGAATGTCTCAAAAATGCCAGATGCTGCAAAAATTATAATTCAGGTGGCTGCTCTGTTCATGTTTTTATAGTCAAATTTTCTTGTGTAATTTGGTATTGAGTGCTGGCATGATTCTTGCCTGCCACCCCTCATTACCAAGAAGAACTCCACATTCTCTCATATTTGGCCTTCTACATCAAGACGTTCTTTTCTCAAATTTGATACAAAATACTGAAAATATTTTATCTTTACAAAAGCAAGATTTTTTAATGGGTCTTCTTTTTCTTTCTGGAGTAAAAAACAGATATGTTTTGGCTGGCTGCAGTGGCTCATGCCTGTAATCCCAGCACTTTGGGAGGCCGAGGCCAGTGGATCACGAGGTCAGGAGTTTGAGACCAGCCTGACGAACATGGTGAAATCCCCGCTCTACTAAATATACAAAAATTAGCTGGACGTGGTGGCGGGTGCCTATAATCCCAGCTACTCAGGAGGCTGAAATAGGAGAATTGTTTGAACCCGGGAGGCGGAGGTTGCAGTGAGCCAAGATCGTGCCACTGCACTCCAGCCTGGGCGACAGAGCGAGACTCTGCCTCAAAAAAAAAAAAAAAAAAGAACAGGTATGCTGTAAACAAGCTTAGTTTTCTGCATTTATTTTCACGGAACTGATGTGTTGCATAATAATTTTAGATTTCTATAGATACTTTTATCATGACTTATTCCTACTGGGTTCCATTTCTCAGTCTCCTTCAACAGGGCCTGTCTAAAATGGGGCTAATAAAACACACTAAATTTAGGATCTGAAAAACAGGAAATCATCTTAGGTCTTAAACACATTTGTTAAATATGCACCCATACTCTTAATTTATATAGCACTTGGTTTTAAGTTGTTATAGAAAATGTATTTCCTCTAGCCAACATGGTAAAACCTCGTCTCTACTAAAAATACAAAAATTAGCCATGCATGGTGGCACGTAGCTGTAATCCCAACTACTCTGAGGCTGAGGCAGGAGAATTGCTTGAACCTGGGAGGCAGAGGTTGCAGTGAGCCAAAATCGTGCCATTGCATTCCAGCTCGGGTGACACAGCGAGACTCCATCTCAAAAGAAAAAGAAAGAAAAAAGGAAAAGGCATTTGTGTAATTTTATTGTTTTTTATTGCTAAAATTGTACCTTGCAATAAAAAACAAGACCAAATCTATATATTGTATAAAAAATTAAACATTGACTCTGTTCAATTTGTAATTTGAAATTACCTGTGTGTCTCACATTTGTGGTTTGCATTGTATTTCTACTAGACAGCACAGCTTTGGAATGTGGTGTAAGTTTCTTACTCAATATGTCTCATGTTACCTCTTATTTATTTTGCTTTTACTCGTAATTTTTTTTTTCTTTTTGAGACAGTCTTGCTCTGTCGTCCAGGCTGGAGTACAGATGTGATCTCAGCTCACTGCCATCTCCACCTCCTGGGTTCAAGTGATTGTCTCACTCAGCCTCCTCAGTAGCTGGGACTACAAAGTCCATTCACTTTGTATTAAATTTCACTCCTTTGTTTGAAAGATATTTTCAAATTCTGCTCAATTCCATGAAAATTCTTGATGTTTTCTTTATACAAAAATCCTTCCATAGTCCATGTCACGAGAAACCAGGATTACAAAGCCATGCTCCCTGCTCTCACATTAATTTTCACAAGACTTACATATTGCCTAACACTTCTAGATTTGTGTGAACCTCTCTTCCAAATATTGTCTAATAGATGTATTCATCATTAGTAAGTAAGACAATGTAGTAGTGGAGAAAGCCTCATATTATCTTGAAATACAAAGAAAGAACACACAAACAGAATCTACTAGAAAAGCAAATGTGAAACAAAGTCCTGGTTGTTTATCTTTAAAATCATATTTCTGAAGTTTGGTCAATTTTAAAGATCCCCTTCTACATTTGAATGCAAATCATAAAATTTCTGCCTTCAAAGGAAATCACCTGGCTGGGCACGATGGCCCGTGCCTGTAATCCCAGCACTTTCACAGGCCAAGGCAGGCCGATCATGAGGTCAGGAGATCGACACCATCCTAGTTAACACGGTGAAACCCTGTCTCTACTAAAAATACAAAAAATTAGCCCGCCATGGTGGCACCTGCCTGTAGTCCCAGCTACTTAAAAGATTGAGGCAAGAGAATTGCTTGAACCCAGGAGGTGGAGGTTGCAGTGAGCCAAGATTGCGCCACTGCACTCCAGCCTGGGCAACAGAGTGAGACTCTGTCAGAAAGAGAGGAAGAAAGGAAGGAAGGAAGGATGGAAGAAAGGAAGGAAGGAAGGAAGGAAGGATGGAAGGAAGGAAGGGAAGAAGGAAAGAAATCACCTGTGCTTCATATATCAGAATATAATTAAATATAGCTACAGTTATTGAGAGCCAACTATATAGCTAATGTTTTGTGAATGTTATTTTTAACCAGCATGAAATTCTACAAAGGAAATATTATTATTATTTTATGGATATGAAAACTGAGACTCGGAGGATAAGTAATTTGACAACGTGAAGCAACACAGTCAAGCCAGTTATCTGTTCTCACATCTGCTTAACAGAAACCCAATGCCTTGTCCATTGTTCCAGGCCCTGTATTTTCACCATGACATGACAGCACTGCAGTGTCCAGCGGGGTAGTGACTAGCCACACGTGCCTATTGACTAGAAATGTGGCTAGGTCAAATCGAGACTAATGCACACAGTGGATTTGGAAGAATTAATACCAAAAATAAGAAATATAAAATATCACATAAATAATTTTTATGTTGACTATATGTTGAAATAGTTGAAAATATCTTGAATAAATATTTCAAATAATATTTTGAATATATTGGATTAAGCATGTTATTAAGTGAATTTTCCTTATTTCTTTTTCCCTTTTTAAAATGCGGCCACTAGAAAATTTGAAATTATCTATGTGTCTCACATTTGTGGGTTACACTGTATTTCTACTGGGCAGCACAGCTTTGGAAAGTGATGTACATTTCTTACTCAGTATATCTCATGTTACCTTTTATTTATTTTGCTTTTACTCTTTTTTTTTTTTTTTTTTAAGACAGACTTTTGCTCTGTCACCCGGGCTGGAGTACAGGTGTGATCTCAGCTCACTGTAACCTCCATTTCCTGGATTCGAGTGATTCTCCTAACTCAGCCTCCCAAGTAGCTAGGACTAGAGGACACACCACCACACTCAGCTGATTTTTGTATTTTTAGTAGAGATGGGGTTTTGCCTTTTTGTCCAGGCTGGTCTGGAACTCCTGGCCTCAAGTGATCTGCCTGCCTCAGCCTTCCAAAGTGCTGGGATTACAGGCGTGAACCACTGTGCCCGGCCTCATTTTTTTTTTTTTTCTTAAAGACAGTAAAGCTACAGGAATGTGGTCATTACCTAGCTGCAGAAAACTTTTATTGGATTCATTAGCAATGTCTTTCTCCCTGAAGACTCGGATCAGAGGATCTGCAACTTGCTGAGTGCTTGAAAGGCTTTTGGCTACTGCAGAATTTCATTGCTGCCTGAATAGAATTTAAGTGCTTTCAAACAAGGGCCAATTCTTGCTTTCTGTTTTATATTATTTCCACAGTTGTCAAATGTATTGGGAGATAGTTAATGAGCATATTATTGCCTTTTAAAATCAGTTGGTACAGATGGGTTGAGTAGGACGGGAGCTGAAGTCTCAAAGCAAAACACTATCCCCTCTCCTTTTCAATGCCAAAAGAGACATTGCAAATAATTGTCATTAAATCTCAGATTCACCAAAATTGTTTTTATTCCAGAAAAATGTTTACTGATACTGCCCTCCTGCTTATTTGCAACACTCTCTCTATGTCCCTTGACTTCTGAGGGTGTCATTATCTCCACCCTGAAGAGACACAGGTATCTGGCCAAACTCATTCAAATCTCCCTGCCTTCCCCCTTAGTCCCAACCACTTAGGGAAACAATCTTATCAGAGTAACATTTTAAAAAGGGAAAAGAAAGGAGAAGCAAAACATATTCAGTCTAATTTAGCTTCTCTGATTTCTAGATTAGAATATACAGATGCCCCTAGACTATGATGGGGTTATATCACAAAAAACCCATCATAAATTGAAAGTATTTTAAGTCAAAAATGTATTTAATACACCTAACCTACTGAACACCATAGCTTAGCCCAACCTACCTTAATTATGCTCAGAACATTTACATTAACCTGCAGGTGGACAAAATCATCTAACACAAACCTATTTAATAGTAAAGTGCTGGCCAGGCACTGTGACTCACACCTGTAATCCCAGCACTTTAAAAGACTGAGGGAGGAGGATCACTTGAAATCAGGAATTCGAGGCCAGCCTAGGCAACATAGTGAGCTCCCATCTCTACAAAAAACTAAAAAATTAGCCATGTGTGCTGGTGTACACCTATACTGGAATCTGAGGATAATTTCTTAATCCCAAGTGTTCTAGGCTGCAGAGAGCTATGATGGCACCACTGCATTCTAGCCTGGGTGACAGAGTGACACCCTGTCTCAAAAAAATTTAAAAAAAACCAGTACTCAATATCTTATGGAATTTATTGAATAGTGTACTGAAAGTGAAAAACAGAATGGTTATATGGATACCTGAAGTATGATTTCTACTAAATGCGTGTTGCTTTTGTACCATCATAAAGTTGAAAAAATCATGTGGAACCATTGTAAGTCCAGATTGTCTGTAATCAACACATATTTCTAACAATGAAGACGCTTTCAGTTGAAAATGATAGAATATAAATTGAGTACATAACAACATCACAATAAATCTTTTTACCTTTTAGGATAGTACATTGACTCTTTCCTGAGAAAATCCATTCCAGGCTATTTAATTAGGGCCAATCCTGCATCCAATCCCAAGTTACAGGGTCTGGATTTAACCAGACATGACCAGTCAAATTATCTCTTATTTCTGGTCACAGAAATTGGTTCTGCAATGACATCTGAAACAAGCTGAGCCAATTAGATCCTTCCTAGGATGTTTTATAAAAACTACTGGGAAAGACCATTTCTTTCTGTGAATAGGATATGCATCTAGGGATTCTGGTGGCTGTCTTTCCCACCACAGGAAGAGGGCTTATCTGGAAATACAGAGTTAGCAACCTGAAAATATCATTTGATTCCATGGATTTAACCGTGCCCAAAACCACATATGCCCTATTACATATGTCTGTGTTCTCTTTTCTTTTTAAATAGGTATGAAGTGGATTTTGTTACTTTATCCCAAAAGAGTCCTGGTTGACACAAAATTGCTATTCAGAGTGGAATGTCATAGGTGACAAACACCAAACATGAAATAAACTCAACTGAGTTGCAATTGCAATGAAGCACAAAGAAGATCTTTTACCATCATTTTGGAAGATGGCAAGTCTTATTAGGGTGTGTTTATGTCAGCTGACTGTGAGCCAAAGTAGCAAATGTAAGAAATCATGTTTGCTTGTTTCTGCTTGCCAACGTAGTTTCATAAAGCCCCTGACTCTGACAACCTGCAGCTCTTCAGAGGGATGCTTTGAAGACAAAACAGGATAGAGCATATGGCCCCCACATCTCTTGCCTGAGTCACTATACACTTTAAAAGATAAATGACCATAGTTCTTGCCTTTTCCTATACATAAGATAACATCTGACAGGCATAGTGACTATGCCTCCATAACCAGATGTACACTTATACCCAAACTTTGCTATGATTTTGAACATACTGAACCCCTACTACCTGTGTATAAGCTGTGAGCTAAAGCACCATTTTGGAGGAGTCTGACAAAACCTCTCTGAAGAATTCCTCCTGGGCTCTAGTCTTCAGTCAACAGTCCTCAGCAAGACTTCTGAATGAAACTAATTTTTTGAGAGCTTGATTTTTTAAAAATTTAGTCAACAAACTAATTTAACAGTTACTTGTATCTTGTAACATAGGTCATATTATCACTGAGGTTAGAGCATTAGGAGACAGGAAAAATATCAGGATGTTGGAGGGTGTTAATCATTTTTTGCAGCCATTAGTAAAGTTCTAAAAAAGGTAAATATCTAAAAACAGACACATCTGGAAATAGAACCAGCATGCAGCCATGCTAAGGAAGTCCTCGTTGCTTACAGGCCAGACTTCAAAATCTCTGAGAGCCAGATAATCATGGACACTGGGGGATTTAAGAAGCTGAATTTTCTGGCCCACGTTGTTTAAAGTTAATATTAGCAAAGACAGGGAAGCAGGAAGAACAGAGGAAAATAAGTTTTGGACACAGGAAGGACCAAAGAACTAGCTGAATTCTGTTTACTGAGGGCCGCCAAACGCTTTGCTGAATATTCTCGGCTCCCACAAAATAATAATTATCTCCAATATAAGGCACCATCCCATGGAATGAATCCTGGATACAGGATGTAGCAGAGCCCAGCCTCATTAGCGTAAGCCATGGGTTTGTATTAGCCGGCCAAAGTGAATGTTAGGCTAAAGGTAAGTATAGCGGCCAATTGAGAATTGACAGATACAAGGTAGAGTCCAGATTCAAGTGTCACATCCTGGCCTTGGTTTCTAACCCACACAGTCTCAAGAATTCAATTTAGTCATCAGTAAGATGAGACATTAAGGAAGTTGGGAGATCCAAGGAAACTCAAGGCTGGTAACCAGGCTGTTCAAACCTGAGGCCATCTCCAAGTTCCTGAACCTACAATGATAGGAATTGTTAAAGCAGAATGTTCCCCAGAAGAGGAAGCTCTCAAATGCACCTCACATAAGAAGCTGTGACAGGTCATAGGAAAAGGAAATCCTCTCAGGGAGTGAAACTGGAAGCAACCAGATTAGCTGGCCAAGAAACTCATTCCTTTGCCAGGGCAGGAAGTCTCTGCTTTCCCCATCCAATGGGATACGGTACATGCCACAGACGGAGACCTCTACATGTTGTTTAGCCTCCTCCTCTTTTCTAAATGGGAACTTTTGTTAGAATTTTGCTGGATGGGCTTATCAGTAAGCTAAAGTTGTTAAATATTCATTTGGACTAACCAAAATAAAATGTATGTCTTTCAGATATCTTGGAATTGGATGCAGTAACCAGATGAACTTTGGGTTGCTTCAACTTAAAGAATGAATGAATGTCCTTTCAATTTCATACTGGTCAAATGCAGAAATTTCTGAAATTGTATGCATTGAGAAAAAGATATATATATATATATATATATATATATATGCCATACAGCTAAGAGTTAGAATGTGTCAACATCTGTTATTTCTACCTGCTCAGTACCCATTCTCACTTCTGCTGATAATATAATCTCTTCCTTGAGGAACTGTAATTGAATTAGTGGGCTTTTACCACAGAATATTTGTCTAGATCATGACCTCTATAAAAAGAGTTGTTTAATACTACAGATAAATAAATTTAACTTGTAAATATGAACTATTTCTGACACAACTGAAAAAGGCATAAGCTCAGATGTGGCAGGAGTTTCTTAGTCTTCTTCAGTTATTCTGATTTTACTATACCTCTATAGTGATGACTACAAAGGTTGGTAAATGACTCATATTAACAATTTATGAAGCAGATCTTCTGCTTGAAACTAACACCTGAACAATTACACATCCTTTACAGGTACCTATTTCAGATGTTTCAGGTGGAGATGGCCCACAGTTTCCCAGCCTCAGAAATGAGTATGTGACTTGACCTAGCCACTTAAAGTGTCCCATAATCCAGAGACATTCAGAGATTGGGTTTAACCAAAACTATGCTAAGATGACCCCTCCTAGCCACTTTTCTGCCAAAACAATAAGAAAAGACATTCATTGTCTTTCCAGAACGTTAAGCTGTGAGAAATGCATCTGGGGCTGCTGGCAGCAATCTTTTCTGCTGTATGGAGAAAGCTTTGTTTATTGAGCACCTATTAGGTGTTAAATATTGTGCTACATCTATTCTATGGAAATAGAGTTGTAAAAAAATGAATCTAGTCTGTGCAATCAAAGAGCCAATAGTATGGAATATTGGTAATAAGCTCTGTATCAGCCAGATATAAATATTGAATGAATGTGTCTATCAGTGTTCAGTTGCAGAGAACTGAATTCACACTAGCTGGTTGAAGCAGAACAGAATATTGACAATGGATTTTATAATTACCAAAAGAAGAAACTCACCACAAGAAAGAGTCTTGTCTGGGCTGATAACCTGGCTGCAATGCCAAGGCCCTGGATGTCAGGGAAAAGGACTGGAAGGGCAGTGTAGCTGTGCTGGACTCAGCTTGCCTTGAATTAAATGACCCTGTTTGGAATTCAGGAGCTGAGCACTAAAAGCAATCCCACTTGGGAATATCAACCCACTTTGGCATAGACTATCACAGTTCAAGTGTTCCACTGGGGATAGAAGATCTCTGTGTACTCTGAAAAAGTATTGCAACATAAGAAGCAGACCTTGGCTAATGGACTGATCATATTTCCTTGTTTCTTGTCCTTTGAAACTTTTGGGTCCTTTGACCTAAGTAAGCACTTTGGAAAGAGAAATGTATTCCTCAAAAGAGATGCCTGAGTCATACTCTAGACCACTTAAGTCCAATCTTCAAAAGGCGTAGATGAAAACTCATTATCTTTTCAAAATGCTTCCAAGGTTAAAAACAACTGGGTTAAATAATCACAAATTAAAACCATATCATATGCTTTCTTTCCTTATCTTTCTCTACAAGCCTCAAATCCTTCTCAGGTGCTAAAATGTGGATTTTGTCAATGAATATGTACTAAGAATTTAGCTTCTTTCAATTATGCTTATATTCATTTATTCTTTTGTTCAACATTCTATAAACAATATGAATCCTAATCCTACTTCCTAACTAGATGCTACAAATAGAGTGGAAACCAAAATATAGTCTGTAGCTCTCCAGGAACCCAAGAGGTTTCTTCCACCTACCTCCATGCTAGATGGAACTGCATGCCCATTCGTGTCTCTCAAACAGACCTCATCAGCTCTATAAAAAATAAAATCCATTAACATAAAGTTTTTTCCTAAGTGCTTATTTCTTCAAGAAATACAACTAATTTCTCATGAGATTTCCAGCATTTCCTGTGTCAGCTGAGTTGGGAATAACTTCAACTCGGATTACCCTTGTATCCCAATATATTCTTTTTGTCTGTCTAGTTCAGAAAAATCAGAAAGACAAAAAATCATGCCTATTCACATTCGTTCCAAATCTTTAATATTTCTAAGGAAATATTAAGACTAAATTTCTTTATTCCAAAGCAGCTCACTTTTCTTTGTTAGGGAACCGAAATATGTTTAGGATTCTAAAAATGAGAAAAACTAAAAACTATTTCTAGAGCCTTTGATTTGGAGGCTATTGTTTGCAGGTGATTTTAAAATGTATTTTTCAAAGCCCCATTATGTTTCACGAAGGACAGTTTCCCTGGTTTCCATAGTGATATTCAAAATGAGTGTAGGTGCAATCAAAGAGAATGATTGTAATAATTGGTGGTTTAGCATTTCTGTTGAACATGAAGTTTGCTCAATATTTTAAAATAATTGAGCTATTTTATAAGTCCTCATTCCATAATGGATACATTTGCCAGAAGTGCTAAACCACCTATTAATGCAATCAGATGTCTACTTTATGAAATGAGTAACAAAGCCCACTTTGCTTGAAACTTAAAAGAGTTGCAATGATACTGAAAGTTATTCTGGTTATATCTTGCATTTTTTAAAGATCCTATGAATAATTACTTCAGGCAATTTCTCAGAAAGCACTTTTTAAGTAACTGTGTCCAATGGCGTAATAAGAGGGGTAGGGATGAGATGTGTGAGCAGATACAAACTGAGTACAGGGTTTACATCATTTTCAATCTATCAATGAAACCCAGCCAGTGGTTCTATTTGGAAGCTAATTTCCACTATGGTAACAACCGAAGTCAACATACGTAATATAGCGAGTAAAGAAATCATTGAAGTAGCTCACAAAACCCTCAGGATGCTCTTTTCCTCCATCTACGTACTATGTGGGATTGACTCAATTAGGGGCCAGACGCCTGTTGGGTCTAATCAATTATTATTGAGTCATTTTAGGAACAAATAGAATCCACAAGATGTCTTATGACACTTACTCAGTAAACAATGGTTTTCCCCAGCTGCTGTCCAAAAATTCTCATGAATTAAATTAACAATACTCCTTAGGAGAAAATTTAAAAAAACAAAACAAAACAAGATTTAAAAACCCCAACTGCACTAGGCAATTGAGAGAAAAATAAACAGTAGCAGATTAGCAGAAGAATCTAATTCAACTTTAGAGGTAAGTACCTTCAGACACCAGAGGGATAATGAAAATAGCCCTTTACTGTAGTCGAATGTATTTCTTTGAATTAATTATTATTTTATGCAGTTACCCCTTTCTTTCAATGATCATCTTTATCAGAACAACTGAAAATTTTTTTAACATTTAATTTTTATTTTCAAAACATTGCCATAAACATACATACAACACTGAATTTGATCCCCTCCATTGGCTGGCTGTGTGCCATGAAGCACTTGTGACAGAAAACATATGTAAGCTTAGGGTAAAAGTTTATCAGGAATCAAAATATCTTCCAAAAAGAGGGGGTAGAGGCAAGAGGAATCAATAAGTTTAAAAATCATAACTTTCATTTTATAAAAAATAGTTTGAATAATTTTCTTATAAATCTTTAATGCTTACAAAAGCAGTACATACATTTAAAATAGTCTTTTTAACACAGATTCATTTGTACAATGTGGTCATAACAAAAATAACTGAAATGACATTTCAGTAGTCTATATTCTCTTTTCAGCAAATTTCACATAAAATTTAACTAATTTACCATTCAAAATAAGATTTTAACTGCCAACAATGTCAGACCAGTTGTGGTCAGTACCTTAATACCAAGCTCTTCTCCATTTTATATATTGTACCAAAATTTTAAATACAGCTCAGCAGTGATAGGTACTAATAACAATACTTGACTACATGGTTTCCACTCATGACTACTGCATTGCAGCTTAAAACATGCTTTGGTCAGTAAATTTAAAAGATATAAATCAAATAACAAGGCCAGAAAAGTTGTTTTAGAATTTCTTGACCTTAAGTAAACTTTAAATACATCGACAAGGCAAAAAAATAAAATATGATCAAATATACAGAAAGGTTTCTATTTTTTCAACCATTTTGGATTTTATATTATTAATTTCACTGTTTAAAATAATATTTTATATTTCTGTGCACAGATTATCATTGCTCTCAGAATTAAAACTAAACTACAATTACTTTTCTAGAATGTCCAGTACTGTATATATTAATTGCTCCTTTTGTATTTCCATGAAGATGATCTTTTATCCTGTAACTTTTTAAATTTTGGACCAAGAAAGATCCACCAACCAAATCCAATGAAAACACAGATAATGGACTCCACATAATAACCATCCAGGGCTGTAACACATGAGCCACCCAGTTTTTTGCAAAGCTGTAAAAATAAAACTATAATAAATAATCCACAATTTCAAAATGAAAGTATTTAGCAATTAACATGCTTCTACTTTATAATGAATTAATCAAAATATATTTTTCTTAAAACATTTCAGTATTTCACTGAATTCCAATGACAAAATATGTTAATGTATCTTAATCTCTCTAATGCTACTAACAGGATTAAAAACAATTTTCAGTTCTTGCTGTAAACAATACTCATTTTCTTTTTTGAGGCCGGGTCTCACTTGTGGCCCCAGCTGGAATGCAGTGGTGTGATAATGGCTCACTGCAATCTCTGGCTCCCGGGCTCAAGCAATCCTCCCACCTCAGCCTTCTAAGTAGCTAAGATCACAGGCATGCACCAGCATGCCCCATTAATTTCTATATTTTTTGTAGAGATGGTGTTTCACCATGTGGTTCAGGGTGGTCTTGAACTCCTGGGCTCAAGCAATCTGCCTGCTTCAGCCTCTCAAAATGCTGGAATTACAGGTGTGAGCCACCACACCCAGCCAAATATCTTTCTTTTTTTTTATTTTATTATACTTAAAGTTTTAGGGTACATGTGCACAACATGCAGGTTCGTTACATGTGTATACATGTGCCATGTTGGTGTGCTGCACACATTAAATCGTCATTTACATTAGATATATCTCCTAATGCTATCCCTCACCCCTCCACCCACCCCACAACAGGCACTGGGGTGTGATGTTCCCCTTGCTGTGTCCAAGTGTTCTCATTCAGAACACCTGATATTTTAAAATAAGTTAGTCCAGTCTTCTATCTGTTATTTATCACATTTTTGTATTTACCTGTGGTGATGAGTTTGAGATAAGTACATTTAACACTCTGACAGTTTTACATCAGCATAGGTCTTGCACACTGGTTGTCAAATAAATACATGCTATGGGCTGAGTTTGGACAGAAGAACATTCAAAATGTGTTGATTGTATGTTGATAACTTTTTCTAGTTGTTTAGATATTGATGACACTCTTTCAGTATTCTGGGTGGAGCATTTAGTTATAAAGGGTGCCCAAGGTGGATTAAGACTGGATCATAACCATTGTTCTCAAATGGTTAAGAGGTCTCTGCGTCCTTTTAAAGATCCAGGATCAATCAATCAATGTATCATCTATCTATCTATCCATCTGTCCATCCAGTGGGATACTTATTGAGTATATGCTGTGTGCTTTCACTGTGCTTGGCATTATGAAGGGGAAAATAGACCTGGTCTCTACTTTCATTTATATAGCAATAGACCTAAATCAAACAGCCCTGATCATTGAAAAAGTGTTTTACAAAGGAGAAATAGGTACTAATAGTGGTAATGGGTCTGTGTAAGGGAGGAATTTAACTCAACAAGATGTCAGGGAAGACTCTCAGAAGAAGGGAAGCATGAGGTGAGAGCTGAAGGAGGAGGAGTTAATAGAAAGATGGCCAGATAAAGGTGAAGAGAGAAGTAGAGGTAAAACCATGTAAGTTCTCGTAGTCCATATTAAGACATTCTATCAGTATCTCAATAGCCATCAGTATTAATGGCCATTGAAAAATCTGCCAAGATGTGGGTGGACATTGCCAGATTTTTGTGTTATTGTTAGTAAATGTTTCCTTTCATCTCTGGCAATACTCCTAATCTTGAAGTCCAGTTTGTTAGATATTACAGCCACTCAGCCTTCTTTTAATTGGTGTTTACATAATATATACATTTGCTATTATTTTGCTTTTAAGCTGTCAATATATATCTTTTGTAAACAGCATGGGTTGAGTCTTGGTTTTTAATGTAGTGTGACAATTTCTACCTTTTGATTAGAGAGTTTAGTATTATCGGCACAATTAGGGTTAAGGCTATGGTCTTGCCATTTGTTTTCTATTTGTTCCGTCTGTTTTCATTTATTGTTTCTTTCTTTCCTTTTTGGGATTATTTTTTACACTTCTATTTTAGCTCATTTATTGGCTTTTCAGTTTTTCTTTTACGTGTTTACACTAGGAATTATGAAATGTATCCTTTATGTATTATGGTCTATTATATACTGGTACTATATGATTTAATATTAAATGTAACAACTTTACAACCATATATTTCCACTTACTGTTTCTCATGTTTTGTGATATTTGCTTCCATTCTTTAATAAATCTCACAATACATTGTGATTATCTTCACTATAAACAATCAATTATATTTTAAAGAAATTAAGACATAGGAAAAAATCTATATTGCCTGCCTATTTACCATTTCTTGCATTATTCATTCTGTTGTATAGATTTGGTGTGTAAATGGTTTCATTTTCTTTCAGACTGAAGATTTCTCTTAAACATATTTCAAAATGTATGAAGCAAAAGCTTAAAAAATGGAAGAGAGAGATAGACAAATTCACAATTACAGTGGAAAAATTTACTTTTCAACCTTACTTTTTCAATAATTAATAGAAAATGGTGACCAAAAATGGGTAAGGGTATGAAAGATTTAAGCAACATTCATCGTCACTGGCCATCAGAGAAATGCAAATCAAAACGACAATGAGATACCATCTCACACCAGTTAGAATGGGGATCATTAAAAAGTCAGGAAACAACAGGTGCTGGAGAGGATGTGGAGAAACAGGAACACTGTTACACTGTTGGTGGGACTGTAAACTAGTTCAAACAGATTATAAAGTGATTCTCACAGAGTTTTTGCAAGGATTAAGAGAGATAATTATTTTCACTGCTGAGCAACCTTTTCTGAAGGGACAATAAGATGTCTTCATTAGGATCTTGTGTGGCCTGAAGTCAGACTACCTGAGCTCAAAGGCTAAGTATCAAGTCTGCTAATGACGTGACATTGGGCAAGTTACTTACGCTTTGCAAGGCCTGGTCTCTTCACCTGTTAAATGGTACAGTAATTCATTAGTGGTTCAATCTTTTGAGGATTAAGTGAAATAACATTGGTAAAGCTCTTCCTACAGAGCTTGATGTAAGGGAGTACTTTATAAGTATTAAATATTGTTTTTTTATTGTTCTCAGGATCAGTTACAAAAAATGTTTACTAGGCTATTTTCATAATGGATATAACTATATAACCCTTTATAATTATATATAAAACCTCCTACTATATATAATTATATATAAAACCTCCTTACAATTTAGACTAAATACATCATATAGAACAGCAGTTATAAAGTGCAGTCTGGAATTCCTTGGGCTTTCTGAAACTCTTTCAAAAGCTCTGGTAGGTCTGAAGCATTTTTGTAATGATACTAAGAAGTTGCATTCTTTTTACACTCTCATTCTTTCATGAATTTACAGTGGAGTTTTCCAAAGGCTACATATGTGATGTTGCAACAGATCTATTCAGCTGGACATTAAAGAATTTGTCAAAATTTCCTTTACATTTTCTTACTAGATTGTTTTTTATTTATAACATATTTATTTTTCATAAAGATACATTATATATGTAATGGTTTGATATTGTTTTTAAGCAAACAGGTAAATATGTATTTTAAGTTTTTCTCAGAGTAATTTCCAGTAAGATAAATCTTGACAACTATAACCCACATAAATAAAAATCTATGGGATTCTTAGTAATTTTTTTAGTAAACAAGTTTCTAAAACCAAAAAATTTGAGAATTGATATAGAAGATTGTCTATGAAGAAAATGGCAATGTTTTTAGCCACTAATATTAGCCATACAGTCTATTCTTTCAGCCTGAAGGTAGAGCCCAGCTGGGAGGTTGTGGTTAAGCTGGATGCATGAGCCTTCTCCAGGAGACGACTCTGTGATGCTGATGTGAAGCACTGAGCATCCTACCTGGCAAAAAGTGGGGACTGTAGGCTGGGCCTGGTGGTTTACCTATAATCCCAGCACTTTGGGAGGTGGAGGCAGGCAGATCACTTGAGCTCAGGAGTTTGAGACTAGCCTGGGCAATATAGTGTGACCCTGTCTCTACTAAAAATACAAAAAAATAGCCAGGCATGGTAGTGTGCACCTGTGGTCCCAGCTACTCCAGAGGCTCAAGTGGGAGGATCGCTTGAGCCTGGTGGGTGGAGGTTGCAGTGGGCCAAGATGGTGCCACTGCAACCTGGGGTGACAGAGGACCCCGTCTCAAAAAAAAAAAAGCGGGGTTTGTAGCACAGGGTCATGGTGGTTGAAAAGGGACCCAGAAGTGTTGAATGTCTTTCCTAAGGTCACAGTCGGTTAGTGACAAAGCGGGAATACTTAATGGAGTATTTATTCCTTCTCCAAATTTTTATCTGAAGGTGAACTTTTAAATATAAAGATTCCAGAGATTCTCACAATTATCTTTCTGCCTTACAATCCCTTGGAAATATAGTAGAATAAAATAACAAAACATTGTGATCATTATGAAACATTCATTCATTAAATTGTAATTCCATCTGAATCTTCTTGTGACTCTCATCTTACCATTGTCCCTTTTAGCTAGACCTTATAAGATCTACAAATAGAGACATGTTACTATTTCCTAGTTGTAAATAAAGTATACAACTTAAGGATATTTGTCGTCTCTTTAGAGAATTGTTCAATCTAGAATCTGCATTTTCTTGACAAAATGTCTTATACAAGTGTCCCATTGCTCTATTCCTTCATTATCTAGTGCTATTTAGGTATTTCCTGTTTTATTCTCCCTCCCTGCCCTTCCTCCCTCCCTCCCTCTTTCCCTTCCACCCTCCTTCCCTCCGTTCCTTCCTTCCTTCCTGCCTCCTGTCTGCCTTCCTTCCTTCCTTTCTTCTTTCTTTCCTTCCTTCCACTTTAAAATACGTCCTATAGGGATAATGGCATATTTCTTCTCTTCTTCATCTTTCATTCTCACATAATAAAGGCCAACTGTAACCCATCAACTAGCAAAAAATTGTCCTTCTGGACAGAAAAGAAATCTCCATTCTGGTTGTACTCTCTAGATGCTTAAAAATGAAAGCGGAGAGCTAGTCAGTCAATTCTGTTTGAAATCAGCTTTTCAAGGTGACATGTGGCCTTTTTGTGCTTCAACATGGTAATAGGATAGAGTAATTTGCTTCTTTTGGTAGAATTTTCTTTAATGGTAATAGAGACCAAGTTTGAGGTTTCACTGTTCCCCTATCAAACTCTTGTATAAGGATATTTAAATGGTAACAGCTGCGAGACTGCCATGGGAAATTTTGAGGCAGCTTAATCTTTTGCCACAAACCGGCAGTTCCAAAGCAGTAATAATTTAATAATGTTGTTTTGTTTTGCAGCAATGATCTGTGGGCTTAATTTTCTTGCAGCCGCAAAGTTTACTGAATGCGTTTGCTTGACCACTGTAGTTTTCTTCCAAGTTATAATTACAGTAAGGATTTATATAAAATATTTTTTAAGATGTAGGTTCTGTCTGCCATGCTTTATGCAGAAAGTCTCAGAGACAAAAGTAACTGTGAATTCTGCAGTTTAGCATCATGGTTAGGAGTTGCTGTCAGGCACATCTGAGTTATCATTGTTTCGCCAGCCCCTGTTCAATCTTGGGCGGGTCACTTGACTGCCCTCAAACTGTGAACTATAAATTAGGCTTGTAAATAGTTCCTAAATGCTGTTGCTATGCAGATTAAATAAGGCTAGGTTAGTTAATGCCAAGTACAATTTCAACAGCTAATTAGCAATAGAGACATATTCGCCGTTTTTATTATGTCATAGGATATGGGAGCTAAAGGCAGAGGGAGAGAATGGAAAAGACTGAATAAACAGAAAAACAGAAAGTTTAGGACCAGGTGTGGTGGCTCATGCCTGTAATCTCAGCACTTTGGGAGGCTGAGGCGGGTGGATCACCTGAGGTCGAGGGTCGGAGACCAGCCTGATCAACATGGAGAAACCCCATCTCTACTAAAAATACAATATTAGCCGGGCGTCGTGGCACATGCCTGTAATCCCAGCTACTCAGAAGGCTGAGGCAGGGGAATCGCTTGAACCAGGGAGGCAGAGGTTGCGGTGAGCCGAGATCGCCCCATTGCACTCCAGTCAGGGCAACGAAAGTGAAACTATGTCCAAAAAAACAAAACAAAACAAAAAAAACTCCCGTGGGCACCTCCATGTTAATTAGCAATGGAAGTTAGAAAAATTCACAAGAATTTATGGCCAGGTGCGGTGACTCACGCCTGTAATCCTAGCACTTTGGAAGGCTGCAGCGGGAGAATCACCTGAGGTCAGGAGTTTGGGACCAGCCTGGGCAATGTGGCAAAACCCTGTCTCTACTAAAAATACAGAAAAATTAGCTGGGCGTGGTGGTGCATGCCTGTAATCTCAGATAGTCGGGAGGTTGAGGCAAGAGAATCACTTAAACCTGGGAGGCGGAGGTTGCGGGGAGTGGAGATCAAGCCACTGCACTCCAGCCTGGGGCGACAGAGCGAGACTCCGTCGTAAAAACAATAAGAAAGTTTTATAAACATAGGAATAGAAAAAAGGGACATTTGGTTATGGAGACCGAGAAAAAAAACGGAATGAAAAAGAAAGATACATCAATTGCTGAAACATATACTAGGTTTAGAACTCACGCCAGAGATTTATTTTTCAAACAGTACTATTTGAGCAAGTACAGATGAGATTATTTAGATCTAATTTTTTATAAGGTCTAGCATCATCACTTGCTTCTTGGTTTTCTCTGAAGCCTGGGAAGCAGGAGCAGCTTCTGCAATCAAGAGGCTTGGCCTCTTGGAAATTTGTCTATCTTGCTTTGTGACAATGTCCCAAATGCAGACTCTTTCAGAGACAACAAAAGTCTTTTACCAGTATAGTAATGAAGTTGTAACCGATCAGTGACCCTGCCTACTGCCCAGAAAACAATATAATTTTCAAGAGCTTCAGTGAACTGTCTTGGCCTAAAGTCATCTCCGTTGTGTCACCACCTCCCAAACATTTATCTTATATTTAAGATGTTTTTCAGAATCCTCATAAAAGCCAAAGCGAAGTTCCTTTGAAGGAAAGAAAAAGACAATTGTTCACATCTGTTATTTTGTTTTCCAGTCTTGAATGGTTTGGGAGAATCAATGCAATACAGAAGTCTGGATTATTTGGATTAAACTCTTTGGGCTTTGTATATTCTGCCAGTAAAATCTAAAAGAAAAACAAAAAAGGCTGGACGCAGTGGCTGATGCCTGTAATCCCAGCACTTTGGGAGGCCGAGGCGGGCAGATCAGCTGAGGTCAGGAGTTTGAGAGCAGCCTGGCCAACATGGTGAAACTCTGTCTCTATTAAAATTCAAAAATTAGCTGGACACGGTGGCAGGCACCTGTAGTCCCAGCTATTTAGGAGGCTGAGGCAGGAGAATTGCTTGAACCCAGGAGATGGAGCTTGCAGTGAGCTGAGATCACACCACTGCACTCCAGCCTGGTTGACAGGAGTGACACTCCGTCTGAAAAGAAAAAAGAAAAACAAAAAATGCCCAAAACCCGAAACAGACCTGTCTGACTGTCTTACCTTGGAATATTGGAAAAGTGAAAGGACTTGCTCTTACATTTTGAGGTTAATGTTAAATTCTAATTTAGCACATAAAGTAAGTCTTTCTGAAATAATTCTTACATATCGCTCCCTATGAGCAGTGGACCTTTTGCATATTTAAATTATTTATTATAAAATGGCTTTAGCCTTATTTTCTTTTCCCTCTATTAAATGATACATTCAGTTGGGAGTTTTACTGGCTGGCTGCTTACAGCAATGAGTTAAATTACCATTGAGAATGAGAGCTGTGTAAAATCAGATAAGACGACTTCTCACTGTCTTAACAAATTAAACAAGGAAGGCTGTATGTGAGCTTAGAAAACCCTCCAGGAAAACGTGTTTTACCTGGAAAAGAATAGTAAAGGGTACCAAAACGTCACCTGTGGAAATCTGAGGTAAATGAGCAGACAGACATTTTCCATTGATGTCTAAGCAATGATTCCTTCATGTCACCTCAGCCATTTTCTAACAGGGATAGGTCAAAAAACACTCACCTCCTGCTCTTTCATGGACCATTGACTTATACTCCTTGGCTCAAACTCAAAAAGGGTAATTTAAGTTAAAAAAGTATGGTAAACATGACAACTCTAGCTACGGAGTCACCAGTAGCATATTCATACTTATAGTGTAACGTGTCTCTCCTCCCAGAGTCAACTATGCCACCAGTGCGCATTTACATGGGCTGACTCCCTTCTGATGTAGATTTAATAGGGCTTTTAAAATCCCTTCACATCTGATTACATAGCATCCACTCACTCATTCATCAGGTATTTAGCAAGTGCCTACTCTGTGCCCAATGCTGTTCTAGATATGTTTAATGCTGGTTCCTGAAATATTACTGACACAACCCGTGAATGAGACCAAGCTGAGTTTCTTGAGTTTATTGGAAAGGGACAATGCCAGCTCTATCAAGTAGCAGTTATGTCTCTGATCACATAGGCAAGGTCAGATTTGTTGAGAATTAAAAATTTGGTTGAAAGAGGGTCTTTCAATGTCAGGGAGAGGAGAAGACTAGATTAGAATTAGACTAGTATCATGATATAAAAGTTTAGAATTGATGGCAAGAGCAAGGTGGGGATTTTTTAGGCAAAAGAGTCAAAGAATCCTCCTTAGTTAATAATCTCTCTGTTTTCTATTGAAGAGTTGATAGATCTTTCTGGATCTAATATAACGAATGATCAAGTTATGTGCCTGGGCAAGATTCTCCTGGAGTGAGAAAGTTATGCTAATGAAGACAGTGGACTAGTCAAGTCATGTTAATACTTCCAGTAAGCTGTGTGTGGCAGTGCAGATGGTGATAGTAGTTCCCATTCTCAGACACTTAGGATCCATCAGCAGACAAATGGGAGGAAAACCTTTGCATTTGTGGGCTTTACATTCTGGCAATTTCAATCAACCTCAAATCGTGAACAAAAATGACTCGTTTAAATTATGTGTCCGTCAATGTTTTTTTCTTTCACAGTTTGAATTTAGAATTGGCCAGACATTATTATTTATTCATTAGGCTATTCGATCAGGCTTTCTGGACTACTCCAAATGCCTGGCCACTGAGTTAGCTGTGATGGTGAGACTGTCCTAGAAATTTTGCTCTTTAGCATATGACACCCCCTTGCAAAGAGATGCCTCTTTATACAAGGTAATAAGTGACTTCTAAGAAACAGTTGTTTCTCTGATAAAATTAATATTTGTTCTAACACAATATTCTATTTAGAAAAGTACTTATTTATAATCACAATACATGAAAAGGGAAAGTGAGTTAAGTGGAAAGGTGAATTTACAGACTTATATAACCTGATCTAAGATGGTTACATCTGTTTCAAAGTGACTGTGTGTTTGAATAAGACCCAAGGTCATTGCATTTACTTGTTCTTATGACTAAGCATGAAAAAACTGGCAATGTATCTCCTCCACAAGGTGGAGATCCTGCTTTGTTACTGTTACTCTACACGTGGTTTTAACACTTACTAAGGAGTTACAAAATGCACAGGACCTCTGAAGCCTGACAGACACAGTAACCTGTGAAGTGTTTAGCTGTAGGTGGGAACTGAGCTCAACCTGAGGGTACAGAGGAACAGAGTATGTGCTCTGCCTAAGGGTATTCACATTGCCCCAGGGGAAAAGAAGGTACAGACAAAAGCAAGACCTGTAAACGCGATTCAGCTTGCCTCTGGCCTTCTTATTAGCCCTGATTAAAACAAGGAAATTCCATAAACTAGGGCTTCACCTTCAGTGGACTGGATCTCCTGGTAGATCTAGAAGCTCATAGGTAAATAGAAAGAAAGGTGCTGTTCACTTCCCTGCTTCATCAGGGACTTGACCATTAACCTCCTTCCTTTATAGAAATTCCACTATACAACATTCACCCATACAGGGAGAATCAAAATATAAGGCAAGTGGAGGTGGTATGGGCTTTGACTTTACTTATGTAAAATGGTAATAAAAAGGTAGCACAGTAATAAAAGGTAGCACAGTAATAAAAGGTATCACAGTAATAATTTCAGCAGCAACAATGGCAATGTTAATTTGGAGAAAAAAGATAAATATAAATAAATCTCTTTGGCTTAAAGTGTGGTCACTATGTTATAATGAAGACAGGTTTAATGCTCATGCATTTTGTTTAATATACGTATTCCAAATGTCATTCTAAATTCAAAATTGTGTTTGTAGAGATCATAAAACATAAAAAAGACCTGTGTTCATAAATTGGGCATGTGTACCTAATGTGGGCCACATATGGACCTAATGCCCGTATATTTCAAATCTTTCATGCTTCAGATGGATGAACAAAGACAGAGAGATGGATCTATTTATTCCAAGTGATAAAACATGTTAGAGTTGGAGCCGAAGCCAAACCTTACGATCTCTGCCTATTTATACCCTTCTCCCTTTCCTAAGGAGTTTCTCTTCTAAGGTGTGACAGTAGATAGAACTATATTCTTTGCAAAATTGCTTTTAAAAACTAACAAGGTAATACATACAACTTGAATACAAACAATGCAGATATCTATGAAGTAAATTTAAATTAAAAGTAAAATTATTCCATTTGCTCACTCTTGGTCACACACCCTAGGCCTTACCACTTTAACAACTTTGTGTGGATTCCTGCAGAGTTCTCATGTGCATACAAAACATATACAGGCTGGGCACGGTGGCTCATGCCTGTAATCCCGCTACTTTGGGAGGCCGAGGCAGGTGGATCATTTGAGGTCAGGAGTTCGAGGCCAGCCTGGCCAACATGGTGAAACCCCATCTCTACTAAAATGACAAAAATTATCTGGGCATGGTGGCAGGCACCTATATTCCCAGCTACTCAGGAGGCTGAGACAGGAGAATCGCTTGAACTCAGGAGGTGGAGGTTGCAACGAGCCGAGATCACGCCACTGCACTAGAGCCTGGGTGACAGAGTGAGACTCTCTCTGAAGAAAAAAAAAAAAAAAAAAAAAAATATATATATATATATATATATATATATATATATATATATACACAATACGTGTATACTTATTTAATTCTAGCTTGTTGTCACCAAAATTGGATTTTATGTTTGCAATTTGATTTTTTCCTCCAATAACATGTCATGCTCATCCTTCCAGTTGTAGACAGCTTATTATTTATGTGCAGAGCACTCCATGGTAGGTGAGTCATAAGTTATTTTCACCGTTTCTCTATTGATAGTTTGGTTGCCACTGATTTTTGGCTAGTACAAAAATATGTCAGTGTACATCTTTCTTGTATGTCCTTTATCACGTGTGTTAATATTTCTATAGCGGAGGTTCCTAAATGTGGAATGTCTAGGCCAAAGTGTTTCTGCCTGTGTAAATTTTGGTTGTAAAATTTGGTATATTCCACCAAATTGCCATCAAAAAAGCAAAGAAAAGAATGTGTCAGTCTACAGCCCAGCAAAAGTGAATGCAAGAGCTCTAACACCGAGTGCCATCGAGGATGGCATTTGTACTACTCCTTTGTATTTACAGGAAGCAAGTTCCCAGATCTTAACAGGAACTAAAATAAACAGAAAGGGGAAACAGATTGAGCCAGTTTGAGAGGGAAAGGTGCAGCAGTGGCCTTAGAGATCTCTACCACCAGGAACTTCAAGGTCACCAGAGTGCAATCATGCTCCTTCTCCACACCTTTCTGCATGTCAGCTGCATTAGCTCAGTGGGCTTCTCCATGGGCCCCTCTTCCCAGTTTCAAAGAAATGAGACACACTTCTGAGTTCATGTACTACTAAGTTCCATTAGCAAATAGTAGAAGAGGCTTCTTCCTCCTACCATTAGTTTGAAAAGCCCTAGGGAAAATTCTGATTGGCCAGTTTGCATCACAGGCTCACCACTTAGAACCATTATGGTGTGTGTGTGTATGTGTGTGATCACACACACGAGTGTGAAGTACTGTGCTTGAATCAGTTGAAAGTGTGTGCCCTGCCAACTCTTGTGCTTGATACCTACAAAAGGCAGAAAATAAATGTTGGATTGGCTGCTTTGTTGGATATTTTATATCTATGTTGGATATTTTACATATATGTCTGTGTGTCCATAACTAAAATAAACTGGTCATTTGAATGATTACATTACCATGAAGCTGGAAATTTACATGATTAATTTACCTTTAAACTGGTCGTTTAGACTACTGAATTATTAATTTATCCTTTGGAATTGTAGTTCAGCTTTTTACATGTAAAATAATTTTTGTTTGTTTTTGTTTTTCTGAGATGAAGTCTCACACTGTCAGTCAGGCTGGAGTGCAGTAGTGGGATCTTGGATGATCCTCTTGTCTCTGCCTCCCAAAATGCTGAGATTACAGGCCTCAGCCACCGTGCCCAGCCGTAAAATAATTTTAAAGTTATTCAGATGTTTAAACAACTGCCATGGACAGCATCTCTTAGCCTAAATGTGTTCTCTAAAGGTTTGTTACAAGTTTAGATTGAAGAAATCACTGCAGACTCATAGTAGAAATACTTTTGTGACCGACCTTCTGAAGCCTAATTCTGTCAGCTCATCATTCTCTGACCAACTTTCTTCCATTGCCGGTGAGAAGAAGATGTGATCCTTTGAAGGAGAAGAGGCACTCTGGTTTTCACAATTTTCACCTTTTCTGCTCTGGTTTCTCCCTATCATTGTGGTTTTATCTGCCTTTGGTCTTTGATGTTGGTGACCTACAGATGGGGTTTTGGAGTGTATGCCCTTTTGTTGATGTTGATGGTATTTTTCTGTTTGTTAGTTTTCCTTCTAACAGTCAGGTCCCACAGCTGTAGATCTGTTGGAGTTTGCTGGAGGTCCACTCCACACCTTGTTTCCCGAGGTTGGTGGGAGAGTAAACTAGTTCAACCATACTGGAAGACAGTGTGGCGATTGCTCAAGGATCTAGAGCTAAAATACCATTTGACCCAGCAAATCATTTACTGGGTATATACCCAAAGGATTATAAATCATGCTACTATAAAGACAGATGTACACGTATGTATAATGTGGCACGATTCACAAAGCAAAGACTTGGAACCAACCCAAATGTCCATCAACGATAGACTGGATTAAGAAAATGTGGCACATATACACCATGGAATACTATGCAGCCATCAAAAAGGATAAGTTCATGTCCTTTGCAGGGACATGGATGAAGCTAGAAACCATCATTCAGAGCAAACTATCACAAGGACAAAAAACTAAACACTCCATGTTCTCACTCATAGGTGGGAATTGAACAATGAAAACACTTGGACACAGGGCGGGGAACATCACACAATGGGGCCTGTCATGGGGTGGAGGGTGGTGGAAGGGATAACATTGGGAGAAATAGCTAATGTAAGTGAAGAGATGATGGGTACAGGTGGCCAGCGTGGCACATGTATACCTATGGAATAAGCCTTTTTTATTGTATGTTATTTCATTTAAGTTTTATAATGTATTTAAGTTTTCATTTTAAATAGACCAGTGAAAATTATGTATATTTATGGTTTACAATGTGAGGCTTCATACATGTATACGTTGTGGAATGACCAAATCCAACTAATTAACACACTCGTTTCCTCACATCCTGATTTTATTTTGATGAGAAAATGTTTTAAATCTACTCCCACAGCTCTTCTCAAGTAGACAAAACATAGTTATTCACTGTAGTCGCCGTGCTGCTCAGTAGATCTCTAGAAATATTCCTGTCTGAAATTTGGTATCATTTGACTAACATCTCCCCGACCCATCCCTGGTACCTGCCTCGAGTAACCACCGTTCTGCTCTCTATAGCTATGAGTTCAACGATGTTACGTTCCTCGTGTCAGTCAGGTCACGCATTATTTGACTTTCTGTGCTCTGTTTTTAAAACGTTATTATGTATTTATTTACTTTTTGAGACAGGGTCTCACTCCGTCAACCAGGCTGGAGTACAGTGACACCAACACGGCTCACCACGGCCTCCACCTCCCGGGTTCAAGAGATCCTCCCACTTGAGTCTCCTGAGTAGCTAGGACTACAGGCGTCCAACACCACACCTGTCTAATGTTTGTATTATTTTTGTAGAGATGGGGTTTCACCACGTCGCCCAGTTTGTTCTCCAACTCCTGGGCTCAAGTGCTCCACCTGCCTTGGACCCCAAAAGTGCTGGGATTACAGTCACGAGCCACCATGCCTGGCCTTTGCTTTATTTCACTCACTGTAACATCCTGTAGATTCATTCATGTTGCAAATGATATGATTTCTTTCCTTTTTGAGGCTTCATAGTATTCTATAGGGTATATATAACAGTTGTAGTGTTGTTGTTTTGCTTTGTTTTGAGACAGCGTTTTGCTCTTGTCGCCCAGGTTGGGGTGCAGTGACTTGATATCAGCTCACTAGATCCCCGGCCTCCCAGGTTCAAGTGAGTCTCCTGCCTCAGCTGAGATCAGAAAGGCAGAACATGCCTCCCGGGTTCAAGTGATTCTCCTACCTCAGCTGAGATAAAGAGGCAGAATTACCATGCCCACCTAACTGTGTGTCTCTAGTACAGATGGGGTTAAACCATGTTGGCCAGGCTGGTCTTGAACTCCTGACCTCAAATGATCAGCCATGCTTGGCCTCCCAGTGTACTGGCTTTACAGGTGTGACCCAATGCGCGCTGGGCATCATTGTGGTTTTAATTTGCAACACTGGTCTGTAGTGAGAGACTGGACGAATAAGTTGGGTTGTAGGACTTAAGAGGCAATTAGGTAAACATCAGGAAAACAGCAATGTACTCAGAAGAGAATAGTTTTACAGCACCCAAGAGAAGTCAAACATCTGTAGTAGTCACAGAAATGTAATGAATGTGTAAGTGAGGCACTATTTTAATCACTAGTCTTTTCAGAAACACTCTACCCAATTCTGACAAAAGTGTGGTATTTTGAGGCAGCTTTGAATTGATAAAATTCGTATTTGAAATAGGTATTGATATATGTCAATTGTCACGGAAACCTTCGTGTCCTTGTATTGAGGCATCTTAAGGTTGCATAATGTGTCTAAGTAAACTGCCCAAAAGAACCTGAATCAAATATACAAAAAATTATTTCCCCACTAGTATTTTTTATTATACCTTAAGCTGTAGGGTGCGTGTGCCCAAAGAGCACGCTTCTTCAATAGGTATCCATGTGCCATGCTGACCTGCTGCACCCAACATCTCATCATTTACGTTAGGTATTTCTGCCAATGCTATCCCTGACCCCGCCCTCCACCCCGTGACAGGCCCCAGTGTGTAACGTTCCCCACCCTGTGTCCGAGTGTTCTCATTGTTCAATTCCCACCTACGAGTGAGAACACGGGGTGTTTGGTTTTCTGTCCTTGTGACAGTTTGCTCAGAATGATGGTTTCCAGCTCCACCCATATCCCTGCAAAGGACATGAACGTATCCTTTTTGGTGGCTGCATAGAAATCCTTGGTGTTTATGTGCCACATTTCCTTAATGCAGTCTATCATCGTCGATGGACAATTGGGTTGGGTTCCAAGTCATTGCATTCTGAATAGTGCTGCCATAAACGTACGTGTGCATGTGTCTTTACACTAGCATGATTTATAAACCTTCGGGTGTATACCCGGTAAGGGGGTCGCTGGGTCAAATGGTATGTCTAGTTCTAGATCCTTGAGGAATGGCCACAATGTCTTCCACCATGTTTGAACTAGTTTACACTCCCACCAACCTAGGCAAACAGGGTCTGGAATGCACCTCCAGCAAACTCCAACGGATCTGCAGCTGAGGGACCTGACTCTTAGAAGGAAAACTAATAAACAGAAAGGAATAGCATCAGCATCAGCTAAAAGGACATACACTCCGTAACCCCATCGGCAGGTCACCAGCATCAATGAGCAAAGGTAGGGAAAACGGCAAAGATGGGGAGGAGTCAGAGCAGAAAAGCGGAACACTCTCCAAACCAGAGGGCCTCTTCTGCTCCACAGTCTCGCTCTGCCCCCAGGCTGGAGTGCAGTGGCGCCATCTCGGCTCACTGCAAACTCTGACTCCTGGGTTCAGTTCCCCTACCTCAGCATCCCGAGTTGCGGGGATTCTCGGCACCCGACATCATGCCCCGCTGATGTTCGCACTTTTTGTTTGCATTTTAGACAGGATCGTCATCCCTCCTGTTTAAAATTTCCACTGAAACTCTGCTCGTGAGTACAGCTAATCTGTGCACAATGGTTTCCACAGCATTTGCTTTTCGTAGCCACTGCAGGATTCACCTTCCGTATCTTCTCATCTCCTGTTAAAACAAGCTATACTTTGGTAAACGGCTGATTCCTTTGGGGCAGTGTCCTTATAGGCTTTTCATAAAATATCAGTGACTTCTTTGTTATTCCGCCCGAGTTCACCATACATTTGATGTTTGTTCTTGCTGAAATTTTAGCGGAATTCACGTTGCTCTTACAGGAGCCCTTTTCAACCGATGTCTCATCCTTCTTAGTGCCTCAGTCTAGATCTAATTCAGGAAGGTTCTAACAAGTTAGTACAAGTTAATTTTAGTGCAAACAAATTGAAATCCATGCATAGATTTTCAGCATGTACATTTTCTATGAAGTTTTTGAAGACCCCGTGTGTTGAACGTTGCCCACGTCCTGGGAGAGAAGTGGTTGCGGTCCACTTCCTGTCCTCAAACAGCCCACGGTGGAGGAGTGCACAGAGCAGGGAAAGGCAAGCGCAGACAGATCCTGCCCACTAGCAGGCAGCAGCAGACGGCTGGCCGAGTCCCGGCTCCGTGGGGGTGCTGTGTGTCCCCGAGCAAGTTGACCAACCTCCCTGAAACTCAATGTGTGGCTATGTGGCTCAGTTCCACTAGCCATTATGTTACCGCTGAGGAGGAACAGTTAATCACCTCAGGAAAAGCAAGCTAGCTCCACGGTTAGCAACCAGGAGTTCGGGTTGCTTCCATTAGCAGACCCTGAGCCCCCCCGCAAGCTGGAGTCTGGTGGAAGATGAGGTTCAGTGTGATTGGATCGAAGTAGCAACATAATCAAGGACAAGTCCCATCCTCTCTCACAGAAGAGCCCTGTGCTTATATAAAGGCGGTGCGCATCCGCGGCGGCACTCACTGAAGCCGCCAGCTGGGAGAGGAGCAGAGCCACGCAGGTGCTCCCGAAGGCAGCGAGATGTTGCGAGCCACAGCTCCCTGCTGGTTCCCACCTGGCTATCCAGAAGCGAAGAAGGCGGCCGAGGAGGCGGCCCTCGGGGCTAAAGAATTCCCACTGCGCTCTCATCAGCCGGCCCAGAGCTTCGGGCTCTGGGTGCCCCAGATGTACAAGCAGGCCTCAGCATCTGTGGGGATTCAGACGAAGCCCGAGAATACTTGTCCCGCTGTGCCCCCTGCATGGCCCGAGATGGTGAGGGAGGCTTGGTGCTTCCCTGCGCAGTGGGGATCGGCCTGCTTCCTGCCAGCCGCCCCAAAGCAGGCAGAGAGACCTTCCGCAGTGCGCATCTCAGCCCCCAGGGAGAGGAAGAGGATCGCCCACTTTCACAGCCCTTGCTTGGCCACCGGTGCCACAGATGCCAAGAGAACCCGGGTGGCAAGCAGAAGCCAACGCTCCAATGGCTTCAAGGTCGGCAGACAGCCACGGAAGACGCGCAACAGGTCGGGGATGGCAGACAAGACCTCCACCACCATCAGCTCTAAGCGGATCGTCCGTCGTCCATCCTTAGCGCGTTTGAAGAAACCCATTATCCTCCGAAGCTCGGGGTGCCAAGTCCCCACCGTCATCCGCCGAGGCTATCTCCAACTGTTCACCAAAGAGGGTCTCAAGTTCTGCGCCTCCAAGCAGGAGGCCGAGGGGAAGGCGCTGAACGAGGAGAAGGCGGCCTACGACTGCAGCCCCAACAAGAACGTGTACCTCAATGTGATCCTGAACACCCTCAAGAGACTGAAGGGCCTGACCCCCAGCTCCATGCCCGGCCTCAGCAGGGCCGCCCTGTACAGCCACCTCCAGGAGTTCCTGCTCACCCAGGACCAGCTCAAGGAGAACGGCTACCCCTTCCCGCACGCCGAGCAGCCCGGAGGCGCCGTCCTCTTCACTGGCCAGGGGAAGGGGCCCGGCGACTCCTCCCGCAGGGTCTGCTGCCATTGTAGCACCGAGTACCTGGTGTCCTCCTCGGGCCGCTGTGTACGCGACCAGTTGTGTTATTATCACTGGGGGCGGGTCCGCTCGAGCCAAGTGGCTGGAGGCTGGGTTAGCCAG
Organism: Symphalangus syndactylus; assembly: GCF_028878055.3. Lineage (NCBI taxonomy): Eukaryota > Metazoa > Chordata > Mammalia > Primates > Hylobatidae > Symphalangus > Symphalangus syndactylus. The sequence goes on along the minus strand of NC_072428.2, from coordinate 72,274,847 downwards.
TACACCTGCTGTGCAGCGGCTCCTGGCTCCGTGGGCTGCCAGGTGGCAAAGCAGCACGTTCGGTACGGCCGCAAGGACAGCCTCGATGGCTTCGTGAAGAGCTTCGAGAAAGAGTGTTCCAGAGACGCTTATCCAGGGATCTACGCCTTGGACTGTGAGATGTGCTACACCACGCACGGCCTAGAGCTCACCCGCGTCACCGTGGTGGACGCCGACTTGCGAGTGGTGTACGACACCTTCGTCAAGCCCGACAACGAGATCGTGGACTGCAACACCAGGTTTTCCGGAGTGACCGAGGCCGACGTCGCCAACACGAGCATCACGTTGCCCAAAGTCCAAGCCATCCTGCTGAGCTTTTTCAGCGCCCAAACCATCCTCATCGGGCACAGCATGGAGAGCGATCTGCTGGCCCTGAAGCTCATCCACAGCACCGTGGTGGACACGGCCGTGCTCTTCCCGCACTACCTGGGTTTCCCCTACAAGCGCTCCCTCAGGAATCTCGCGGCCGACTACCTGGGACACATCATCCAGGACAGCCAGGACGGGCACAACTCCAGCGAGGACGCAAACGCCTGCCTGCAGCTGGTGATGTGGAAGGTCCGACAGCGCGCCCAGATCCAGCGATGCCACCGGACCGCCTCTCCCGCCGCCGTGACCTGTCCTTAGCCCCAGGCCGCTTCCAAAACCGCCCTCAATCCCGAGATCTAAACCTGTCCACCTCGCCACAAAGCGAAAGAAACGTAAGCAGCCGGTGGCAGGACAGGGCCGAAAGCCGAGACGATCCCCGACCCCCGACTCCCAGTCCCCCAGAGTGCCTGCCGCCGTCCGTCGCCCCTGTCCCCATCCCTCTGCCCCTCCCAGACCTCTGTCCTTCCACCAATGGGCTCCCCGAGTCCCAAGCCCCCACTCCCAGTCCCCCGAGTCCTTGCAATGGCCCCTCGCGCCTGTCCCCATCCCTCGGTCCCTCCCAGACCTCTGGCCTTCTACCACTCGCCTCCCCCAGCCCACCTGGACCTCCATGGCCTCTGAGAAAAAGGCGAGCCCCCTGACCCAACAGCCTCCTGACAGTCTTCTCTCCTGGGCATCTTCCCCTTCTGTGGGACTTTCTCAACCCCCTCCACCACCCGATTTTTCCCCTACCACCGGGGCTGGCGCCCAATCAATCTTGGTATGAATTTAAACGTTGAAAAGAAAAAAACATTTAAAAGCAAACTGAATGTCCTCAGCTTCTCCATGAGCGCTTAGCTGTTTTTCGGTAGAGCCACCACAGTGAGGTGGTTGAAGCACTTAGGCTCTAGAATTACACATCTGAGTTCACATTCCAATTCCACCACTTAGAAGCTTTGTAACACTGGACAAATAACTTCTGCGTGCTTCTGGTTTTTGATCTCCAAAGTGTGATCAGGAGGTCATGGTGAGGAATGAACTAAGCAACACACGGACTGCGTTAAAACGATCGCACGTAGTTGGTGTTCAATTAAGGGTCCAAGTGGATTCTTCCACCCAGACCAACCAACGACAATGTCCCAATCAGTCAGTCAACTTCCAACTGGAATCCAAGAGAGAACGAACCATCATGCCTCTCTAAATTCACGTTTCTCTTTTGAGTCTGCAGTGAGAGATGACACACTAAGTAGCTAGTTTTCGTGGAGTGGCTGATTTGATAAATGTGCGTGGGGGAGGCTGCGGGGTGTGTCTGTATACATAACTAAATTAAACTGAGAATCAGAATGCTTTCATTACCATTAATTTACTTTGTGTGTATAAGCCCACACACCCATATATAGACACACACTAACTGTTCCAGAACAAGGAGTTAGTGAACAACAGGATGTCCACTCTGTCAGACACGTTTCGGGAAGCACTGAAGTGGGACGTTTCTGATTGATTTTACCACTCCTCGAAGTTTATTTTCCTTTATGACTTAGACTCCTTCTGTGGAGATTTAACAAATAAAAGTATTTTTTATTGTATGTTATTTCATTTAAGTTTTATAATGTATTTAAGTTTCCATTTTAAATAGACCAGTGAAAATTATATATATTTATGGTGTACAACGTGAGGCTTCATATATGTATACACTGTGGATTGACCAAATCAAGCTAACTAACACACTCGTTTCCTCGCATCCTGATTTTATTGTGATGAGAATACGTTTAAAATCTACTCCCACATCTATTTTCAAATAGACAATACGTAGTTATTCACTGTAGTCGCCGTGCCGCTCAGTAGATCTCTAGAAACATTCCTGTCTGAAATTTCGTATCAATTGACCAACATCTCCCCAAACCCTCCCTGGCACCTGCCTCAGGTAACCACCGTTATGGTCTCTGCAGCTATGATTTCAACGATGTTACGTTCCTCGTATCAGTCAGATCACGCATTATTCGACTTTCTGTGCTCGCTTTTTAAAATTTGTTATGTATTTATTTACTTTTTGAGACAGGGTTTCACTCTGTCAACCAGGCTGGAGTACAGAGATACCAACACGGTTCACCACGGCCTCCACCTCCCGGGTTCAAGAGATCCTCCCACTTGAGTCTCCTGAGTAGCTAGGACTACAGGCATAAATGCCATAGCATTTAGGGCATAGAATGTGCAAATTTTGCTTTGAAAATTGGATTGAAAGAAGTTGGTCTTACATTTGGCTGTCAGTGTGTAAGTTTTCAAAACGCTTTTAATATCTGTGGTTAGCGTTTTATTTGTCTTGTAGATAATATTAATCATCTCTATATTTTATTAGAAGTTACAAGCAAAAGTCTTCTTGTGACTTTACGTTTCCTGGTGAATTAACTTCTTGATAGAACAATTTTTGCTTATTTACAGATGGCTATGCATGTTTTCTTTCTTTCTTTCTATTTATTTATTTATTTATTTATTTTGCAGTGGATATTACTCTCCATCATAATGAAGCCATCAGTCATATCTTTCAATGTGGAGATTTGAGAAGCATTTTATTGGATGTGACCGTCAAAATGCACCCGATATCACTGCAACACCTACAAGTTTTCTTGCATGGGGTGCTCAGACTTTCACCTCCGGCAAATATTACTGGGAGGTCCATGTGGTGGACTCTTGGAATTGGGCTTTTGGTGTCTGTAATACGTATTGGCAAGGGAAGAATCGGAATGGCAATATATATGGAGAGGAGGGACTCTTTAGTCTTGGGTGTGTTAAGAACGACATTCAGGGCAGTCTCTTTACCACCTCCCCAATTACACTGCAATATGTCCCAAGACCTACCAGACATGTAGGATTATTCCTGGATTGTGAAGCTAGAACTGTGAGTGAGCTTTGTTGATGTTAATCAAAGCTCCCCTATACACACCATGCCTAATTGCTCCTTCTCACCTCCTCTCAGGCCTTTCTTTTGCTGTATTCACCTCTGACCTGAGACAAATCAGAAATGTGTTCATCTGCTGTAGGAACCCCTTTATCCCAGAAAGCCCTCTTCCTTGTGCCTTATCAAACAGGACAGATAGGTTCTGTTCTATGTCTTGAATTGCATCCTAATGTTATTAACACTCATTTATTGTGTTACTATCAAATGCGATAAAAACACTAAAAGTATATGTGTTGGTTCTTTATTAATTAATTTCTGAAAAATCATTATTCATGATCATGGCATAAAATATATTCTCTGTTTTCTCTTTTCGTCACTTCTGACTGTCACTGAGTGAAATAACAGATGACAGACATGTCTGAATGAAGTTAAAATCAGTGGAAGACAGTCAGGATCTTTCACTTCATGCAAGAACTTGGAGTGAAGTCTCAATGATAACTGCGAAATGTTTTTCTTTCTCTTTATCTAACTATATTGCACTTATCCATCACGTTTCATTGTACTAATCTATCCCTTGAGTTAATATCATTTGATCTTCCATGCTGGGCTTCATTTTGGAATTCTCACCACATATATAAATAATCCTGCATTATTAGTGCGCTCTTCTACATTGAAATACACAAGGTGATCAGAACAATGCTGAATTAATTGAATTTTTTTAAAAAAAGTACTAAATATTGACTCCTACCTCAAAACACACACAGTCATTTCCAAATAGATTCAAGTCCTGAAGGTAAGGGGAACATGATACAGTATTCTCATAAGCCTTTCTTATCGAGGACAGAAATTAACAATTAAAAAAAATTAGTTGGTTTACATTAATGAAGACTTCTGTGTTTCAAAAAACATGATACAAGAATTGAAATGCAAACCATTAGTGGAGAAAGATATTCACCCGAACATATATAAAATAAAATACAATACATGTGCATGATGAATACTTAAAATGTATTTTAAGTATTTTTCCAGATTCTTCCAGATTGGCATAGAATAAACTTGGATGGCAGAGTCAATGATGAGATTTGCTGTGAAAGTGGGAAACTATTTTTTGGAGGACAGTAGTAATGCTGTGAACTTATGTAAACAACCAAGTATTCAGTAGAAACTAAAGTGTGTCTCCGTAAGATTATTTTACAGATGCATATCTGAAATCTGAAATTTGGGAGAACATTCTACTAGTGTTCTCTAGGGAGAAAATACAGCTGGAAGGAAGAAGGGAGGGAAGATGAAGGAGAGAGAAACAATGTATTTGAGAGAAAATGCTATTTAGACTAAAATAGAATACTGCAGATACCACCACAAAGTGGTTAAGGTGTGTCTTATGGAGCAGAGATGGCAGAAAATACCACAGTAAAGAGATCTACAATTGGATTGTTAGTTCTGGATTTATTCTGTCAATGTTGTGGCTTCTAAACACATCAGTAATCTCCTTTGATCCATGTGCTAATTAACAACCCACACTCTGCCTCCTCTCCCAGATTCTTTCATTGTTTTAAACCTGATCTAATTCTAATCCAGCAGGTCACTGCAACAAACAATCATCTAAGAATTTTAAAAATATTTTTGATGAACTAGTGAATATACCTCATTCTCAACAAAAATACTGTTTGAGAGGAAAAGTCGATTTTATTTAAAGCCATTTAAGTGCATCCACACATGCAGAGATATACATATATATGTATATATTTATGTATCTGAGTTAATTGCATCAGTTAGAGTGGCTACCTGGATTAGGATTACATTGGGCTTTGCTGATGAAAGAATTCCGAATGTTGTTTGGTTACCTTGTAATACCTTTATGAATATATTAACCCTGTAATTTTATTACTGGAGAAAGTCCCTTAGATGTAATCAAGGATGATTGTATAGGGATGCGTATTGTTGCACTCTTTCCAATCATGAAAGAGAGAAAAATAAACATACTGTAATGTGGAAATTGTTTAGAAAACTACAATGCATTTTACTAAACCCTGTAAAAACAAACACCATTTATATGCATGGATATATTGATACTAACAGACTTTCTTTTATCTCTTACGTGACTATAGTTCCTATTTTTCACTAGTATTTTTATTATAGACACAGACATAGTATTTTATTACGGATGGCTATAGAAACAAAAATAATTCCCTCTACAGAGGGTATAAAAATTATATATACTTATATATTATATATTACATATTATATATTATAGGTAAATATATATTTATATTTTATATAAAATATGTATTATATATAAAATATTATATTTTTATTTACATGTTATATTATATGTTTTATATTATAAATACAATATAATTATAATTATTAAATATAAATATTATATTATAAAATATAAATAATATTTATATTATAAAATATAAATATTTATATATTTATATTTTATATAATATATTTTATATATAATATAAGAAATTACATATATATAATATAGGGACTTGATTAGTTTCTGCTAGTGTGAAGACAAGTCATATCATATCTAGGGGCCATGATGATAGGAGCAGTAAGAGGATTTCTTGCATTGTGATGAGTGCATATAAGTTAAACGAGCCACATATCAGTAGAATTGATAGCAAGATAACGACTAGGGTTACTTCTTATGAAATTGTTTGAGCGACAACTTGTAATGCGCCAATTTGTGCATAATTTGAATTTAATTGCTCATCCTGATCATAGAATGGAATAGAGGGCTAGGCTTGATATGGTTAGTAAAAATAGGAGGCCTATATTAAATTAATTAGACGATCTGGTTTAGGGAGGGGTGTTCACAATAGGAGAGCGATAGAAAGGGACAGGGTTGGAGCAATAACATAAAGGGTAATAGTTGATGTTGAGGGCCATAGGGGTTCTTTGCTGAAAAGTGTTATTGTGTCAGCGAATGGATGAAGCAGTCCCTAAGGGCTTACAATGTTAGGCCCTTTGCGTAGTTGTATGTAGCCTGAGTTTTCGTTGAGTGATTTAAAATCAATACCGATAATAATGATAATAATTATTAAATAGTTATATCAATGATAACAATAAAATTATTAATATTAATTATTAATAATGACTGATATTAACAATTGATACTGATCTTATTAATTAGAAAACAATAATATTTGGTACCAATAATTAATATTAATAATAATATGAAAACTTTTTGTTAGCAATTATTTCTCAATATTGATATTGGTAATTAATATTAATGTTAACAATAAATAAGTAATAATTAACAATCATATCACTCTTAATACCGCAGTGGGTGTACACCCACCTATGATATTGTTCCTAACGTCCAGGGAGGGAGAGAGCATGGTATTACTTTCAATATCACAGTAGGTGTACACCCACCCGGTGATATTGATCTGAATATCCAGGGGGTGGAGTATGACGTTACTCCCAATACAGCAGTGGGTTTACATCCACCCGGTGATATTGTTCCTAATATTCACGGAAGAAGAGAATGATATTACTCCCAGTACCGCAGGGAGTGTATGCCCCTTCTGTGATAGCGTTCCTAATATCAGGAGGGGGAGAGGGTGATATTACTCCCAATATCGCAGGCTGTGCACACACACCCTGTGATGTTGTTGCTGATAATATCCAGGAAGGGAGAGGATGATATGACTCCCCATACAGCAGCAGCTGAACACCCACCCTGGGATATTATTCCTAATATCCATGGAGGGTAGAGGCTGATATTACTCCCAATATCGCAGGGGGTGTACATCCATTCTGTGATGCTGTTTTTAATATTCAAAGGAGGAGAAGCTGATATTACTCCCAATTTCACAGAAAGTGTACAAACCCGTGTGATATTGTTCCTACTTCCGGAAGAAGAGGAGATGATATTACTTCCCATGTCGCAGGAGGTGTACACCCACTCTGTGATATTTTTCCTAATATGAAGTGTGAGAGAGGATAACATTATTGTTAATAGTGCAGGATGTGTACAGCACCCCTGTGATATTGTCCTTAATATTCCAAGGCGGAGAGGATATGACTCCCAATATCGCAGAAAGTGTACACCACCCCAGTGATATTGTTCCCAGGATCCAGGAGAGAAGAGGATGATATGACTTTCAGTATCACATGGGGTGGACACGCCCCCAGTGATACTGTTTTGAATTTCAACGTGGGAGAGGATGGTATTACTCCCAATATCGTAGGAGGTATAAACACTTCTTTGATATTGTTCCTAATATTCAGGGGTGGAGAGGATGTTATCACTCCCTACATTGCAGACGGTGTACACCCATCTGTGATATTGTTCATTATTTCTGGGGGGGGGTATGATATTACTCACAATATGGTAAACACGCTGTGTGCCCACCGTGGGTCATGATATGCAGGGAGGGGAGGAGGGTGATATTACTCCCCATATCGCGGGGGGTGTCCACCCCGCCTGTCATACTGTTTCTTATACGCAAGGGGGAGGGGACGATATTACTACCAATATCAAAGACCTGTACAGCCCCCTTGTGAGATTGTTCCTAATATCCACGTTGGGAGAGGATGATATTACTCCCAATATCACAGAGGGTGTGCACCCCACCTGTGATATTGTTCCTACTATCCAGAATAAGAGAGAATGATATTACTCCCAATAGTGCCTGGGTGTACACCCACCCCCCCGTGATATTGTTCCTAATATCCAGGGATGGAGAGCATGATATTAATAACTGCCAATATCGCTATGGATGTACACCCACCCTGTGATATTGCTCCTAATATCCAGGGGGTAGAGTATGACATTACTCCCAACATAGCAGTGGATGTACATCCACCCGGGGATATTGCTCCTGATATTCATGGAAGGAGAAAATGATATTACTCCCAATATCGCAGGGAGTGTACGCCCCTTCTGTGATATTGTTCCTAATATCCGGAGGGTGAGAGGATGATATTACAGTCAATATCGCAGGCTGCGGACACCCACCCTGTGATATTGTCCCTAATATCCAGGAAAGAGAGGATATGACTCCCCATGTAGCAGGAAGTGTAAACCCACCTTGAGATATTGTTCCTAATATTCATGGAGGGAAAGAGCCCGATATTACTCCCAATATCTCAGGGGCTGTACATCCTTCCTGTGATATTTCTCTTAATATTCAAAGTCGGAGAGGACGATATTACTCTCAGTCTCGAAGAAAGTGTACCCTCTCGAGTGATATTGTTCCCAATATCCAGAAGGGGAGAAGATGATGTTACTACTCATATCGCAGAAGGTGTACACCCACTCTGTGATATTTTTCCTATTATGCAGGTTGGGGAGAGGATAATATTATTGCCAATATCGCAGAGAGTGTAGACCCGCCCTGTGACATTGCCCTTAATATTCAAAGCAGAGAGGATGCCATTACTCCCAATATTGCAGAAAGCGTACACCTCCCATTAATATTGGTCCCATGATCCAGGAGAAAAGAAGATGATATTACTTTCGATATCACAGGGAGTGTCCACGCCCCCAGTGATATTGTTCCTAAATTCAACGTGGGAGAGGATGATACTACACCCAATGCCGCTGTGGGTAGAAACACTCCTGTGATACTGTTGTTAATATCCAGGGGGAAGAGGATGCTAATACTGCAAATCGTGCAGAGGATGCACACCCGTCTATGATACAGTTGGTAGTCTCCAGAGGCATAGTAGGTATTACTCATAATAACGTAAACACGCCATGTGTCCACCGTGGATCGTAATATCCTGGGGGGAGAGGCGGGGTGACATTACTCCCTACATCACGGGAGCCGCCCGCCCCCCTGCGATGTGGATCCTAATATCCAGGCGGGGAGAGGGGAGTGATAGTACTCCACTACTGGGATTTTACCTCTACTGCCACACTTGGTTAACACCCTGGGACATTATTATCCATATTCTAGGAGGATGGCCCTACCAAAATCACAGGGGGTGTACACCCTGCTATATTATTCGTAATATTGTAGGGGAATGTTCATCCTGATGTCACAGGACTGTACACACTGTGATATTATTCACAATATCTTAGCGGGACATTAATAATAATGTCACAGTGTGTGTACACCTTGTGGTATTATTCGTAATATCCTAAGGGGAGGTTACTTTTATTGTCACACGGCGTGTGTTCCCTTTGATATTCGTAATGTCCTAGAGGGATTTTACTCCTTATGTCACAGGGTTTGTCCACCTTATAGAATTACTCGTATTGTCTTTATAAGATGTTACTCCCTATATCACAAGGGGTGTACACTCTGTTTATATTATCATAATATTCTAGGGAAATGTTACTTTTAATGTCGCAGAGGGTGTACACCTTGTGAAATTATTCGTTATAGTTTTGTGGGATGTTACTCCTAATGTCACACGGGGCGTACACACAGTGTAATATTCTATGGAAATGTTACTCGTAAATCACAGGTCCTGTACACCCTTTAATATTCTTTGTAATATTCTAGGAAAACGTTACTATGAACGTCACAGGGCATATACACCCTGTCATAAAATTCGTAATATACTAGCGGGAGTTCACTACTAATTTCACAATGCGTGTACACCCTTTGATATTATTTGTATTATTTGAAAGAGATATTATTACTGGTGTCCCAACGCATGTACATTCTCTGACTTTATTCGCTTTATCCTCAGGGGATATTATTTCTGATGTCACACGGGGTGTACTTCCTGCGTTATTTTTCATAATATCCTAGGGGAATTTTACTTTTAATGACACAGGGGGTGTACACATTGTGATGTTCTTCGTAGTATTCTAGAAAGATATTACTCCTCAGGTCACAGGGGGTGTACACCCTGTGATATTATTCGTACTATCATAGGGGACGTTACTCCAAATGTCACAGAAGGTGTAAACACTGTGATATTACTTGAAATGTGTCAGGGAAATGTACTCGAAATGTCAAAGGGCATGTACATCATGTGTGCACCGCCCCTGTGATGTTCTTTGAAATATTCTCAAAGGATGTTAATCCTAATATGACATATGCTGTTAACTATGTGTGAACACCTTTGTGGTATTATTCCTAACATACTAGAAGGATGTAACTCCTAACATCACGTGGGGTATATGCCACCTGTGTACACATCCTGTGATATTACTCATAATACCGTAGGGAGATGCTCATAATTTTAAAACTATTTACGTATTATTTTGGCGATCTGATACCCCTAAAATCACAGGAGGTGTAAACACAGCGATATTATTCAGAATATTCCAGGGGGATGTTACTCCTAATGTCACAGGTGTGTATACCCTGTGATATTATTCACACTATACTAGTGGGATATTACTACTAATGTCACCTTCTGTGTGTACACCTTCTGAATATTATTCGTAATATCCTAGGAGGATGTTGCTCCTAACATCACAACGGTATACTCCCTGTGTTATTATTAGTAATATTCCTGGGGGATTTTACTTTTAAAATCACATGAGGTGCCAACCCTGTGATCTCATTTGTAATATCCAAGGAAGATGTTACTCCTAATGTCACATGGGTTCTACCCTGTGGGATATTATTTGTAATACCCTAAAGTGACGTTATCTTAATGTCATAGGGTGTGTACACCTAATGATACTATTTGTAATATCCTAAGGAGATATTGCTTTAAAAATCACAGTGGGTGTTCACACATGATGTACACCCTGTGATATTGCTCACAATATCCCAGGGAGGTATAACTTTTAATATCACAGCAGGTGTTCTCTATGTGTGTACACCCTGTGATACTATTCATAATATTTTAGGAAAAATGACTCAATATCGCAGTGGGTGTACACACTGTGATACTATTCGTCATATCCTACAAGTATATTACTCCTATTGGCACAGGGGTTTAACATCCTGTGACATTATTCGTGGTAATCCAGGAGGATGATTTTCCTAAAGTCGCAGGGTGTGTACACCCTGTGATATTATTCGTAATATTCTTGGGGGATGTTACTCCTAACGTCACAAATGTGTACACCCTGTGATGTTATTCACAATATACTAGCTGGATATTGTTACTAATGTCACAATGCATGTAAACCTTGTGATATTATTTGTAATATCCTAAGGGGATGTTACTCCTATTGTCACAGAGGGTGTGTTTTCTGTGCTGTGATTCCTAGTATCCCAGGTGGATGTTACTCCTACCATACAAATTGTGTGCACTTTGTTATATTATTCATCATATCCTAGAGTGATGTTACTCCTCATGTCAAGGGGGTGTACATCCTGTGATGTTAACCTTCACATTCTAGGAAGAGGTTAACTCCTAATATCACAGAGGGTGTACAATCTGTGTAGTTACTCATAATAGTTTCGGGGGATGTTACTCCTAATGTCACACGGGGCGTACAAACAGTGATATTATTTGTAAGGTTTTTTGGGTATTTCACTGCTAATATCACAGGGGCTGTACACTCTGTCATATTATTTGTAATATCCTAAAGAAATGTAACCACTGATGTCGCAGGCGGTGTATACCGTGTGGTATTATTCCCAATATTGTGGGGTGATGTTACTCCTAATGTCACAGAAGGTGTTCACACTCTGATAATATTCGTAATATCCTGAAAGGATGTTACTACTGATGTCACCATGCATGTACACAATCTGATATTATTTCTTATATCCTCGGGTGATGTTACTTCTTATGTCACTGGGGGTGTACTCCCTGTGATATTATTCATAATATCCTAGGTGGATGTTACTTCTACTGTCACAGGGGGTGTACCTTTTGCGATATTATTCATAATATTTTAGAAAGATGGTACTCCCAATGTCACAGAGGATGTACACCCTGTGAAGTTATTCCTAATAGTTTTGGGAGCTGTTACTCCTAATGTCATCCATGGTGTATACACAGTGATATTATTCATAATATTTTATGGAAATGTTACTCCTAATATCACAGGGGCTGTACATCTTGTAATATTATTCATAATATCCTAAAGAAATGTTACCTCTAATGTCACAGGGAATGTACACCGTGGGATATTGTTCCCAATACTGTAGGGGGATGTTACTCCTAATATCACAGGGGGTGTTCACAATGTGATACTTTTCATAATATCCTAAATGGATGTTACTGCTAATGTCACAATACATGTACACCCTCTGTATTTGTTCATTATATCCTTGGGGGAGGTTACTCCTACTGTCACACGGGGTATACTTCCTGTGATGTTATTCCTAATATCCTAGGTGGATGTTACTCCCAATGCCACAGGCGCTGTACATTTTGTGATATTATTTGCATTATCCAAGAAAGATGTTACTCCTCAGGTCACAGGGGATGTACACCCTGTGATATTATTTGTACTATCCAGGGGACATTAATCCAAATGTCACAGAAGGTGTACACTCTCCGATATTACTCGTAATGTGTCAGGGAACTGTAATCCTAATGTCACAGGGCATGTATGTTATGTGTGCACACCCCCTGTGATGTTATTTGTAATATTTTTGAGGCATGTTAATCCTAATATTACATACACTGTTATCCATGTGTGAACACCTTTGTGGTATTACTCCTAACATACTAGAAGGATGTAACTCCTGACATCACATGGGGTATTAGCCATGTGTGTACACATTCTGTGATATTATTCATAATATCTTAGGGAGATGCTGCTCCTAATTTTACAAGCTATGTACATTATGGGTGTACACCCCCTCTGATATTATTTGTAATATTCTAGAAGAATGTTGCTGCTAATGTCCCTGGGGGAGTACACCATTTGTATTACATGTATATTACATTTTTACACTACTTTCCAGGAGTCAATCAATTTTGTCAATCAATTCACTATTCTTGTTGCCAGAAGGGTAGAGATAATTACAGATCACAGATCTGTCTAGCATTAGCTAAGGACGTTTTATTACAGAGACGGATGCATGTGTGTGCCTGCGCATGTGTGTGTGTGTAATTCAATCATAATTCAAAGGTTTAAGCGTTGTGTGGGTGGAAGATAATTCATTCTGACTCCTAGCTTCAGAGTCCCATGTTTATTGGGAGAAAAGAGGGTCACGTTGGGAAGAATAGTAGCCCTGTGCCCTCCAGAACTGCAGCATGCTTGGGAATTGTGAGGCTTCCTGCCTTCCAGGAGATTTTGGAACTGGGAAGATGTCACCAGTGACTAGCACAGTACCACCTTCCTTACATCTGCCTGTCATCCCTCCTCAGGGCATCCAAATGTGGCCCTCTCCTTAACTTCTTCCTCTGCTTCTCTTCTCACAACCCTGGGATCTGAGCACTCTCTTTACCTCTGCACAGTATCTACTTAGGGAAGCCCCAGCACCTGCTGCAGTCAGGGCCGCAGCCCTGAGCTGAGTCTAGTAGAAATTTTGTGAACTAAACATAGAGCAAGAAATGTAAATTAGTGCAGCCACTATGGAAAACAGTCTGGAGATCTCTCAAAGAACTTATCACGGAGCTACCTTTTGATACAATTATCTCATTACTGAGTATATACTCAAAAGAAAATACATCATTCTACCAAAAAGACACATACCCTCCTACGTTGATGGCTGCACTATTCAAAATAGCACAGACCTAATCAACCCAGGAGTTCATCAATCGTAGACTGCATAAATAAAATATGGTACATATACACCATGGAATACTATACAGCCGTAAAAAGAATGAAATCACATCCTTTACAACAATGTGGATGGAGCTGGAGGCCTTAATTCTAAGCAAATTCACGCAGGATAGAAAGCCAAATGCTGTATATTCTCACTTACATGGGGGAGCTAAATATTGAACACACATAGACATCAATATGGGAAAAATAGACTCTGTGGACTACTTGAGGGTGGCGGGAGAAGGATGGGTTAAAAAAATACCGACTGGGGGCGGTCTCTGCAGCCTGCCTTGCCTGTCTCTCTCTGGGATGGCTCCTCCTCCTGCTCCTCTCCAGCTCCTGTTGGGCCTTGTGACCACCTGGTTACCTATAGGGAGGCCTCCATACAGAGTAGCATTGCCTCAGAGATGGGTCTTGTCAGTCCGCACCCCACCCCCAACCCAGTTACACTCCCCTGAGACCTGGTTCCCTGTTGAGGTCACTCAGTGCAAGGAGACCTGGGACGTCGCGGCCCGCTCTCCCCACCAGCGCTTCTGCCCTGGCGTGGGAGGCACCACACTCTCCTCTGCCCTGTGCCAGGCCTGAAGGGGCCCCTTCAGATCACATCCGCCACCACAGCCGCTGCCTCACACCGGAGAGCATGACACAGTGGTGGCTTTCCCAGTTGGCTGCCACACGGGAGCGCTAGATGCTTAGCCCGCCCCGTGGAGCGCTAGATGCTTAGCCCGCCCCGTGGAGAGACCTAAAATCAAGGCATGACTTAACAGCTTATTTTGTAAGAGAAAAGCTCAACCCAAAGGCAGATTGTTAGTTTGGACTTTATTGCAAGCAGAACTGCTGTGATGTGCTTTTAGCACTGAAGTGAGTTCCAGGCTAAGAAGAGTAAGTGGCTTCTCTGCTTTCCCTCCCAAGCACAAGTGTATTCACCTTGCAGACTTGAATCACTGAAGATGTAAGCCAGCTGTTACTCTCATTTTGGGAGACACCCTGTGGACAGCATGAAGACTGTCCCTGATTGAAGTCTTTAGTAAGCAGGAAGGAGTCAAGGTTAAAGAATGTGTTTGCTTACCCTGGACTACAGTATTTTGGAAAATGAACCAAGGCTTGGGTTTTGCTCTGGAAGCCTGTCCTGCCTGCTTCTGTAATCTGGCGCTCTGCATCCAGATCTTGGCCCTTTATGGACACCACCGTCTGTTACTCTTACAATTCTCTGCTCTTTTGGGAGTTCAGACCTGGCACTTTATTTCACTTCTGAGCTACCCTCTGCCATCCAGAAACTTAGTGGACCTGTAGAACTATATTGTTCTGCTAAACCTGTGACCACTCACATCTCAAGGTCGCATAATGGAAAAAATAGAATAGAAACATGGAATACATTAAGATTCATCAGCAGACTTTGACAATTTTTTTCTCTTAACTCCTCCCTTTTGGGTTACTGCCAATGCATTTTCAACAATAGGTCAATGTTGTTGTAAGTGGCCCTGTAGCAGTATCCACAGCAGTTCTTGGTGATTTTGATTCATCCACAAAGCATTTTATTACAGCAAAATAATAAAGGTGCTGGTTTCATTGGCTGCAGGGTACCAGAGAGTAACCACAAAGCTGAGGTGTGCGCTAAAATCCGGGGAAGAGGCTGAAGCATTCCACAAAGAATTACTTAAATCCTCCACAAGAACATCTGTAGATTTTGAATGTATCCTTGGAGGACAAGGGATCATACAAATGTGCAGCTTATAATCCTGCCACACATGAATTAAAAGTTGAACCCATTGGCCAAAAGCTCCTTGTGAGTGACCTTTCTTCAGATGATTTTGGCTTTCTTCCCCTGCTCGTTCACAGGTATTAGCTGTTCATTCACATGTACCTTTGGAGTGTGTGTTTAGTGGGGTCCTGGCTCCTCAAGTGTGTTGGCTAAAGAACAGGCAGCATATTGCCCCGGGAAGCAATTGGAGAAGGTTGTGTTCTCATCTTGCCATAGATAGCATTGACCCAGTGGACTCTGGGAACGATTTCTGCATGGTGGGAAACAACTCTGGAGATGTAAAATATGTGGCATCCATGGTTAATGTACTTGAACACGCTCCTACACTAAGGGACTACAGGATCAGATAGTGTCTCTACTTTCCACAGAACACTTTATCTCTGATGTTTGTAGGAACCCAGCTGCCAACCATAACTGGTTTCATAATGCACAGCCTAATCATCCTTCCTCAAGACATTGAACTGCAGGAAATTGACTGAAATTCATTGGGGTTATTATGCAAGATACTAGGCTACACCAGTGTTTAGCAGATAATGAGATTGGATTTATGCAGTCCACTGGAAGACTTGAAATGGAAAAAGGCAATGGATTCAAGCAAGTTATAATTTTGGCACCAGCAAGAACAAAAGTGGTAGACGGAGACGTTGTTACTCTGTCCTTCAATGCCAACAGGCTGTTGGGTCTGGTCATTTGTTGGTATGACAGCCACGGATTGATAACCAGCCATCTCTCTTAAGTCCTTAGATCTAAATCTCAAAAGTCAAACTTTCCAAGACCTGGAATCTTGGACCTAGAGCCTGTCTACTTCATCATGTCCCAAGCTGGCTTGAGCTCTCTCCATACTCAGGCTGTGATGCAGGAGCATGTGGAGAAAAACATCTGTGAAGCCACAGATGAACATGGTACCATGCAGGTAAAACCACCTCTCATGGTTGTCCTTTTTGAAACAAACAGAAGGAGAAATAGTCTCACTTTTTGTTGCTACTCAGAATAATGAAGAAGAAAATAAGAGATGGTTCAGAAACTGGATTATTCAGCTCATTTCCAGAGAAAGTACATCACGGTGCAGTTTCTAGAAACATCAGAGAAAAATGCCAGTGGTATCTCTGTTCCTGAGGCCCCCACCAAATTGAAACCCTACAGACTCTCATACCAGATACATATAACCTGGTGTGGAGGGCAGACAAGGAAAGTGGACTGCCCATCAATGCCTATTTTGTGAAGTATCAAAATCTGGACTATGACGTTGATGTGATGGGAAGTTGGCACAGGATTTGAATCCCAGGAAGTGAAAGTGAGCTTCATTTAGCTGAAATGGAGCCATCTGGTCTTTATGAACTCTTGCTGGTAGCAAGAAGTGATGCAAGTGAAAACCTGCCTGCCATGCTTACCTTCTGAACCAGCAAAGAAAAAACAGCATCATCAAAAAGCACCCAGACATCCTCTCAACCCGTAGGCACCCACAAGTATCCTGTTGTTTCAGAAGCTGCAAACAACAATTTTGGAGTGGTGCTCACAGATTCATCTAGGCACAGTGGTGCCTCAGAGGCATCAGATAACGTGATTATCTCCACTGCATCAGAGACGTTGGTCTATGTCACTTGATTTCCTTGGGCAATTGGGAATTCTTCAATCGCTGCCTTCAAGGTCAAATATAAATGGATGAGGACCAGTGACTGGCTGGTGGCAGCTGAACATATCTTTCCTTCCAAAATTCCTGTGCAAGTTTGTAGTATAGAACAAGGTTCAACATAATAATTTTGGATCATTGCAATCAACCATTATGAAGAGAGTTTTCAGAGGTCAGCGTCTCATCCTTATCAGGTGACTGGGTTCCCCAGTATTTTTTCCAACTGTGCAATAACGCACCTCACATTATATACACAGAGGCTGTCAGCGTCACTCAGATTGTGCTAATGTGGACATACATTCCACGAAGTAACAATAACACTTCCATTCTTTTGTGTCTATTACTGACCCACAGATAATGACAACGACAATGTTTATAAGAGGGATGTTACAGAAGGTTCAAAGGAGTGGCACATGATTGGCCATCTGCTGTCAGAAACTTCCTATGGCATTAAAAAATGCAGTGCTTCAGTGAAGAAGTAAGTGAGTTTAGCAATGTGATGATCTACGAGATTAAAGTGAAATGTGCTCCTGGAGCTTCTGAGTATCTGAAAGGCTTGAGTTCCCCTCTGAATTCCTCAGGAAGTGAAGGAAATGCGAGGCCAGTAACCAGCCCTCACAGAAGCAGTGACATGTTATATCTGATCCTTGGCTGTATGCTAGGTGTCTTGGGCCTCATTCTTATGGTTTTCATTGAATCGTGCCTGTGGAAGTATCGCCAGCAGAATATCATACAGAAATATGACGCTCCAGGATACCTCTATCAAGGATCAGATATTAATGCGCAGATGATGTAATAATATACCACTCTCTCAGGAGCAAATGAGATAAATGGAAGTGTTCATGGAGGCTTACTGAGCCATGGCGGTCACAGCAGTGGCTGTTCCCACCTTCACCATAGGGTTCTCAATGGGGTCAGTGTAATCGTGAATGGGAGCTTAAATGGAGGATTTTAATCTGGGCACACCAACTCTCTTACAGCAATGGGAATGGAACTGGAGGTTGTAATCCTAAGCAAATTAATGCAGGATCAGGATATAAAATGCTGTATGTTCTCACTTATAATTGGCAGCTAAGCATAGAATACAGAGAGACATCAGTATGGGCAAAATAGACTCTGTGGTCTACTTGTGAGTGGAGGGAGAGGGATGGGCTTAAAAAACTACTTATTGGAGGCAGACTCTACAACCAGCCTCGCTTTTCTCTCACAGGATCCCTCCTCTTGCTCCTGGCATGCTCTGGGCAGCCCTGAACCCGCCGGGTTACATGTCCACTCCCCTCCGCCTGGAGGAGCACTGCCGCGCGGGCGCGCCCCAGGTCCCCTACCCTGAACCCTGATGCTGGGCTCCAGAATCAAGGTGCCAGAAGAACCAGGACCCAGCGCCCGCCTGACCTACCAATCGCCTGCATCTTGGCCTGCAAGACACCGCGCCCTCCTCTGCGCGGCGTGGTGCGTGGAGAGACCCCTTCAGATCACAGCCGCTGCCGCCATAGCCGCCACCATAGCAGCCGCCACCATAGTAGCCGCCGCGGGCGGCCGAGGGAAGGACCTGAGGGTGGCTTTCCCAGCCGGCGGCCCCACAGGGACTCTGGACGCTTAGCCCGCCCGGCCGAGAGATCTAAAATCAAGAAATGACTTAACAGCTTATCTTGTAGGGGAACAGCTCAACTCAAAGGCAGATTGCTAGTCTGGACTTTATTACAAGCAGGACTGCGGTGATGTTTATAGTACTGAAGTGAACTCCATTGTAAGTACAGAAAGTGGCTTATCTGCTTTCCCCCCCCGAAGCACAATCATATACACCTTGCAGACTTGAATCACTGAAGATGTAAGCCAACTGTTACTCTGAGTTTTGGAGACTCCCTGTGGACAGCATGAAGACTGATCAAAGTCTTCAGTAAGCAGAAAGGAGTCAAGGTAAAGGAATGCGTCTGATTACCCTGAATTGTAGTACCTTGGAAAGTGAATCAAGGCCTGGGTTTTGCTCTGGAAGCCTGCCTTGCCTGCTTCTGTAATCTGGCGCTCTGCATGTGAATCTTGGATCCGTATGGACACTGCTGTATGTTACTGTCATGATTCTCTGTTCTTCCATGAGTTCAGACTTGGCACCTTATTTTACTTCTGAGCCACTCTCTACCGTCCAGAAACATGGTGGACCTGTAGAACTACATTGTTCTGCCAAACCTGTGACCACTCATAGCTCATGGTTGCATAATGGAAAATAGTAGGATAGAAACATGGAACATATAAAGATTCATCAGGGAACTTTGACAGTTCTTTCTCTTAACTCCTCTCTTTGAGTTTCTACCAATCCCTTGCCAAAAATAGCGTTGGTATTATTTTGAGTGGCCCTGTAACAGTATCCGTGGCAGTTTTTGGTGATTTTGGTTCATCCACAAAGTGTGTTGTTACAGAGGAGGAAAAAAGTGCTGTCAGGATAATAGAAACGATGTCATCTGCGTTCGCACAGAAAATCCAGAAGAGTTCAGCAGAGGAGACAGCTGTGAGTATTCAGAAACCGACAGCAACAATTTACGTTGGAATCCTCTTGTTTTGCCACCTATCTCAGAGGACGGTGCTGAAAGGACAACATGGCCTCCACCTGGTGTTCCTTTGGACAGCCTCTCACGGGTCCTCCAGCGGCCCCAGGAAACCGGAGGATGTGCAAACAACCAGTCATCTTCTGACTTCAAGCCGGTAACCAACTGCACAAAACAGGCCTGGGAGTGAACTGTGTGAAGGATCTTAATTCAAATCGGAGAAAATCATTATTTTTTTTGCAGTATAATGTCATGTGAATGTGTCTTAAAATGTGTGCCCTTTTATATTATTTATGCCTTAAAAGTTTTCTTACCCGTTGCTTCCTTGCTCTCAGTAAGAAACAACCTTGTTTTGCATAGCTTTCAATCACCTGGAGGGCAGAGGGATCATTCCAAATTTTCTAACAACTGTAGTGGCAGTAAGAACTCCTCATGCAACTGATTCCATCTCTTGGCTGCTTCAGCGCAGAGGAAATGCAGGGGCCAATCGAAGGTTGCCACCAGCCAGGTTTTCAGATGGAAAACCGTCTTTCAATAGTGTATTATCAGACTTTCTGACAACTCTTTGAAGTCAACCACGGTTTTGACCCGGTGTTTATAATAGCAGACCTGGCTGATGAATTTTAAAAGAGTGCCTTCCACTAAAGTGGTAATATGACCAGACAACATTCTCTCTATCTGCACGTGGGCACAAGTGATGTTCAGTCTTCTAGTCACTAGTCATAAGCAGTGTCGTGGACATGGTAGAGTGCAAGATGTAGTTGAATGATTGCAGTATGCGGAAAAGGAACCGAGGCCAGAGAGACAAATAATGCTTTAGTATCCCTCTGCTTTAAAATTACATTGATTCATAAAATGGCCGGTGTGGGGCTCTTTTTGACTGTTTCTAAGAGTAGGAACAAAATAAGACTTGAAGTCGTGGCTTGAAAAGAAAGATAGACATTTTCCGAAGAAAAAAGTGGAGGGCTGCCGGCAGCCTCTCTTGGAGGGAGCTCTTCCGTCTGCTCCATTAGCCTAGGAACATGCTCATGGTGTCACACTGCCAGAAACTAGTCATCCTCTCACTTCCAACAGGGGCAACAGCCTGAAGGTGTGAGTGTCCGAAAATACTTATTTTGGAAGAAAAGGTGTTTGTCGTTGTTGTTGTTTATTTTCTGAAGTTTCCTGACTTTTTTTTCCAGAATGTCTTCCTTTTAAACAGGCACCTAAAGCACTGGTCAGCAGAACTCCTGACCACTGCTGCCTCTGCGTGACAAGGACATTGGAGCTATCTTTGGAATGATCATTTCCACATTAATAAATGATTATGATATATTTTTTAAAAACTACCTACTGGGTACTATGCTGACTACCAAGGTGACAGGATCCATATTCCAATGACAAGGGTAATGCAGACATACAATTCTATAGTCATTTAAATTTTAATAGCATTATACTCTTTTAACCATCTTAACCTCGTATACAATCTCATTGTATATTAGGATACAGCTATTAGAGCAATAAGGAAGAATGGATAAATACAGTCAGCTTTTTATTTTTGTTTTGTTTTGTTTTGTTTTTGAGACAGGTTCTCACTCTGTCGTCCAGGTTGGAGTGCAGTGGTAAGATCATGCCTCACTGCAGGGTCGACCTCTCCAGATCAAGCAGTCCTCCGACCTCAGCCTCCCAAATAGCTGGATACAGGGTGAAGTGTCATGGCTGAGTAATTTTGTTGTTGTCATTGTTGGAGAGACAGGGTCTCACCCTGTTGCCCAGGTTTGTCTCCAACCCCTGGCTCAAGTGATCCTCTCACCTCATACTCTAAAACAGATGGGACTGTATATATACACGTGTATATATATTTATATATACACGTGTATATATATTTATATATATACACGTGTATATATATGTATATATATACATATAAATTTATAATATAATATATAATATATATTTTATATATATTATATATATATATAATATATATGTATTATATATATTATATATACGTATATATAATATATATTTTCTATATATTATATATACGTATATATAATATATAATATATATTATGTATGCGTATATATAGTATATATATGTATATATATAGTATATATATGCGTATATATAGTATATATACGCATATATATGAAAAATAGTGCTTGGAAAATTAGCTTACTAATTGAAAAATATACATATGAATGACTGCTTTGAAATATATATATATAAAATATACATGCACACACATATAAATGTATATATATATATATATATAAACCTTTATCTGAGAGTAGGTATGCTCTTGGCTTCTGAGATGAACATATTCACAATGATAAATATTTACTATGAATTCAGCTAAACATGAAACTCAGCAATATTCATATCTATTTACCTCTATTTCTACCTAAATCGGTATTTCAATAGTTGTGGCTAAGCCTTCCTAGTTAGTTAGATTTTTATCCTTTACCATTCAATGTGTGTGTGGCTTGGAGACTGTTTTCACAAATCAGGAAGTTGACAATTATGTCCCACATTCAGTGGACTAACAGCTCAGAGATCCTCTCTCTGGTTACTGCTACGACAGTGCATGGTGAGTCTTCCAGATCACCGGAGACGATTGTGATTTTATTTTTAAGTCTAGCTTCTAGGAATCACTCCCTGGAACAGAATAATTTATTGTTCACCCAGTGTTCACTCAGAATTTGTGCTTTAGCTCTTCAGCCAGTAGGGCTAAAGGCTCTTTATTGATGAATCATTGGTTATCTTGGGGAGTGCTTACAAATTTGTCCGCGTTCCACCTTGATTGCTCTTGAGCGGGTGCAGGCTTTCACAGATACACAGCCTTCCAGATCTCCAGAAATTAGTGATCCAAAGACACTTTTTCTTGGCTTTCTCTTTGCCTGGTTTTCTCTGGTGAACTTCTGGCTGGCTGCCAGAAGTTTATTTGTTGCTACAAAGCATGTTAAAGATTCCAAGTTCCTCTTTAATGTTCCTAACCGAGGTCTCCATTGTTTTTGACGCTTGGGAATGTACCTTTTCATGACCGATTCAAAATCAATCATTAATGTGAGACATTGAGCAAAGCTCTCAGTTTTTACGGCCTGTCAGTCCTCCTAGATGAATCTCTACATCACTGCAAAGGAGTTGACAGTGGCTTCTCTAGCACTCACACACGCTCTACAAGTCTGTGCTGGAGTAGGTAGGGGGTTGGTGTCTCCCAGTGTTTCGTCTTATCCCTTGAGGGACGGAAGATACAGCCAGTGGGAAACTTGGGCATAGCAATGCTAGACCTGCTGTTCGGGGTGGAGATTCTACCCTATCAGTGGAGGTTGTATGTGCATTATCTCATCCAGTCCTCACAAGTATAAGAGAAACATATTTCTCTCATAAACGTATAAGAACAGCCAATTCAACTGAAGTTTAAATTATTGGCCATATTTATGCCAGGCCTGGTGGCTCACGCCTATAATTCCTAGTACTTTGAGAGGCTGAGGTGGGGGGATCACTTTCTCTTACAATTGTAGGACAGAATAAGATAATTCACTTAAAATTTGATTATCCACTGCCTGTATCTAGTATTCCTTCTATTAATTCAAGTCATTGTTTATGAAGGAATTTTCATATTTTTGTGAATTATTCTTAAACATTAAGAACTATTCTTATGAAGGGGCAATCATAAAGTAATTCATGTTCAAGAACACATTTTAAGACACACATTATTCTTATAATGAAAGAGAGTGAAACACAAATAATTTAAACTTCAGGTGAATTGGCTGTATTTAGGCCTGGCATAGTGGCTTATGCCTATAGTCCCAGAACTGTTAGAGGCTGAGGTGGGAGGATGACTTGAACTAGGAGCTTGAGAGAAGCCTGGGCAACAGGGTGAGACCCTCTCTTTCCAGCAACAGCAAGAACAGAATTACTCAGGCATGACAGTTCAGCCTGTAGTCCAGTTATTTGGGAGGCTGAGGTTGGAGGATTGCTTGATCTAGGGAGGTCGAGGCGGCAGTGAGACGTGATCTCATCAGTACACTCCAACCTGGGCAACAGAGTGAGAGCCTGTCTCAAAAACAAAACAAAACAAAGGCAAAATGTTGACCGTGTTTATCTATTCTTCTTTATTGCTCTAATAGTAGTATTCTAATATACAATGAGATTATATACAAGATGAGGATGGTTAAAACAGTATAATGCTATTAAAATATAAATGACTCCAGAATTGTATGTTTGCATTCCTCCTATCATTGAAATAACCCATTATGCAACCTATCTGTCATTAAACTTTTGGATCAGAGTTACTCTTTATAAATGGAGTCGGCCTTTTTAGACTTTGTTCTCAGCAATCCTCATTAAAGGAGGCATTCCTAGATTGCTTTAAATAAATTCAAAAAACACATATCAGAAACTGTTGATATGTTTGTTGTGTGCCATATTGTCAGTAATTAGATTAAATACTAGAAAATACACCATTAAATATGATATTTGATATACAGTTGGACCTCCATGTGCATGGGTTCTGCACTCATGGATTCAACTAATCATGGATTAAATAATTCAGGAAAAAAATGGAATGATTACATTTCACTGAACATGTGCAGACATTTTTTGCTCATCATTATTCCCTAAATAATACAGTGTAACAACTACTTACATAGCATTTACATTGCATTAAGTATTTTAAGTAATCTAGAGATAATTAAAGTACATTGGAGGATGTGCCTAGGCTACATGCAAAGACTTCCCCATCTTATGGAAGGACATCTGAGGATTATTAGCATCTAAGGAGTTTGGCATCTGTGGGGAGTCCTGGAACCAATTTCCAGTCGATACTTAAGGAAAGTCTTCATACAAAATTAACACAATCAAAATATAGGTATTTCCGATAATAAGGATATTTTACTGCACGTGTATTTTAAAAACTTCAAAGACCTAAATAAATTTGCAGTTTTCTTAAAATGTAATGAGGCTTCTGAGTATTCTGTATTTTCTGAAGCAAAAAGCGAGTCTTACTTTCTATTCTGGTAATGACATGTTCCCAGGTAATTTTCTGTAGGATGCCATCGGTGAAATTACTAAAATCTTACAGGTTTTCAGTCTTTTTATCTGTATCATTGTCACTCTCTTAAGATCTGTGTCCATCAATAGTTTGTTCCTGAGCTAAAGAAAATTGACTGAGCCTATCAATTGGATAAGCAGTCCAATTTATAACTTTATTAAATAATATTTCTCAGTATCCCTGTTGATTTTGGTTACATTCGGTAGCCAAAATCAAAAGGAATACAGGGGTAAATTTGGCAGCCCTTTAAACAGTCGTATAATATGTTTTTATCAATTATTTTGTGCATTTATTCTTTTATTCAAACAGACAATTAATGAATATCAGTTGTATTTTAAGCATTGTGTACTTTCTTGGAATATACCTGTGTGTAGTACAAACACAATCCTCTTCTTGTAATCTGAGAAGCAGAAAAGATGCCTACTATTACACTGTGAGTTTTACAAAGAAAAGTGTAAGGTTTTCTGACTCTTTAAAACAAATAGCCTAATCTAGTCCAGGAGCTAAAGAAAGAATTCCCTGAAGAAATGTTGGAACTTACACTTGATGAAATGGGACTTAGCAGATGTGGAACAGAGAAAAGAAAATTCCAGTTCAGGAGGAAGTAACCTGTGCTCTTGCATTAACCCATCAGTTTGGATAAACACACTCGGGTATTCATTTACCTGGGCTGGCTTGGAAATCAAGGGAAAGAAAAGATACAGCATAAAAGAAAAGACATGTCCAGTATTCTAAGAGAGAGTAGTTTAATGAAAATCAAAACAAATGCATACCTCCACGCTTTTAAAAATGGTACAAAGTTTCATAGAAAAAGATAAAGAATGTCAAGTATTCAGTAGGTTAGCATTCTCAGAAGTTGGTGTTTCTGATACCTTCAGTCATGTTACTGACCTATCTCTGATTCTTTGAGTGCAAATCCAAGAAAGCATAGCAAAGCAATCTTGTAAGAGGGTAAGGGAAAGAACCAGAGAGGCTACAGATGAGAAAACTGTTGGCCACATTAACAGAGCTTACGATGCCACATTCATCATCTAGAAACACCCAAATCTGGCCTAGAGGCCTTTCTGGATACTGAGATAATAGTGGGGAAGTGGTCTTGATATGACACCGGTAGCCTTCTTGACACAAAAAAGTAGAAAAATTTTCTTGGAGTTAACCAGCATGTCATTTCTCATTGTCCAAGAATCATTGCAAAATCCAACAGCCCAGTTCCAACACTGCCCAACATCCACCTCTCAGTAATATCTTCGAAGGGTGAATGGCAGGTCTCGCCATCAAGAAAACACTTAGATTTTGTTGGAGTTGGGGCAATGTTGAGATCATCAGAACCAAAGAGTAGCTGTCTCACAACTTCAAACAAGGGGAATGTACCAAGTGGTTATTTTATTATCCCAGGAAATATGCACTGCAGGAATAAGAAAACAGTCACATGAAAACATAGTGTTATAAAATTCTAATGGATGTGGGCTTTACATAGTGTCTACATATGCCAGGTTATCCCTGGAAATATGGTTCAGGACAGCAGGCACATAAAGGAAGAAATATGTGCTTAGATTTAACGATTGTGCTATCCTTCCTTATCGAGGAGTCCGTACGGACTCCCAGAGCCCAGTCCCAAGAGTTGTCCACATCCAGTTCCCAGTAGTGTTTGCCAGAGGAGAAGACCCAGGCTCCTCATGCAGCAAAATTGTCAGATCTGTCAGAATGCAAAGATTCATGTCTAAACATCAAACTTCTGACATCCTCAAACAGTCTGATATTGTAATTGGTTACTTCCCCGAGTGAAGGAAATTTCCACGGTGGAAAAAAGAGAATGTTCCAGTGAAAAGCAGTTTATAAATTCTTAGGTTCAGATAAGAAAGAGATTCTCACAAGAAAACACAGGTCAAGATTAGAAAGAAACTTCTGTCTGCAAAAATATTGGAATCAAAGGGTGTTAGGATATCTGCACAAGGAAACGCCTAAACTTCAATGATCGCAATTTCTATAAACTCAAAAAGCATAAACGGGACGAAGGTCATGTCTATGTCTAGTTAGCGACCTTTCATAACAACTGAAAACTGGAAGCTCTTGCACTGCAGCCAAGTCCATAGCAATAAAATTAACCTTCATTGTCTCTTCTCTGTCAGGGCAGAGCAGGAGGCTTGGGACAGGAGATGAGGTGGGGAGCCATTCTTAGACCCAAATACAAAAGTTATCACTTTGCCAAAAATATTATAATCTGCCACTTAATCTAGTCAATTCATATTTAAAGAGAAAATCTCAATCTGCCTTCTGAAAAGTGCAGCTTCCTTGCAAGAATTATCTGACTTTCATGCCAGATTCAGGCACAGACATCTTTTATCTGCTGGATTTATCATGATCTATCCTGGAGTTCTATCTAAGGCCTCATCAACCAACAAATCACGTTCCTATCGGTCACAGATTCTCAAGATTTGCATTGTTATATAAGTTACTCGTGTATGCTTTAGATGATTAAAATGCACATGATTAAAATTATAAATGCTATGAAACTTCACCTGAAATGTATTTGAAAAAGCACTGTCACTCAAATCAGCCATTAACTGCACTGAATTTGAAATTGAAATGTCCTGAATTAATTCAGTTCTGTATACTTCCTGTAATAATTGTATACAGGAAATTGTATCACGGTTGAAACATACATGAATGGTTCCACATCCTAAAGAGCTCTTCTGCACATTTTACTTTTCTAAGAAATTTGTTATATGGCTGATTCCACCATCTTTTATTTAGTTTTGTCTGTTTGATGACAATGAAACTATAAATATAAATACCTATTCACAGGCTATTTTCTTCTAGATGAAAGATCATTACACTGGGAAAGCTGCCCATAGAAAACCAGAATTGAAGGCATTGCATGTGGATCCCACCAAGAGGGTGACACTCACCTAGAAAGCGGTTGAACCTATCCACCAGCCCAGTGATGGGCCCTGTAGTGAGCTCTGGATTCACAGGCTGGGGCACGTGCAGCAGCACGGACTCACTCCTGCAAGGAAGTAGGTTGAGTTGGTTAAGTTTCTGATGTCTGTGTTTAAGAAATAGATTCCAACAGAAAATGCTTCATTCAAACCCACTTCTGACATTGTAATGTACCTCCACAATCCTAGGATGGGTTTCTGGCTTTTAGGGAGTCTTTCTAACTCTTCACTCCATTTCTAACCTACTTCCACTGAAAAATAAATGCCTCTCTCCCTATCTGCCACCAAATAGTTGATCTCTAATTATGATTCTGAATCCTAAAAAGAGGCAATCTTATTCTAGCAACTTCTGCATTGAACTCTTCAAAACATAACCCCCTGAGTTACTTGGAAAAGTAAGAAAAGTTTAATGTCCGATAAAAGGCATAGGTAACATTCAACATACAACACAAACACATGAGTACAGACACACACCCACACAATCACACTGACACATTGTGGTGTTAGTAAATTATGTTTTCACTTTGTTGGAAACAGCTTGATGTTTTTCATAGCATGCCTTGTGCTCCAGCTTGCACTGATGGCAAATAACATACCTTGCCACCATGTCTTCCAAATCCTGTAGAGAGAGAGAGAAAAAAAAAATGACTTCTTTAGAAAGTTGTTATTCCTGTTGGGTGAGGTGGCTCACACCTGTAATCCCAGCACTTTGGGAGGCCAAGGTGGATGGATCACCTGAGGTCAGGAGTTCCAGACTAGCCCGGACAACATGGCAAAAACCCATCTCTACCAAAAGTACAAAAAAAATTAGTTGTGTGCGGTGGTGCATACCTTTATTCCCAGATACTAGAGAGGCTGAGGTAGGAGAATCGCTTGAACCAGGGAGGCAGAAGTTGCAGTGAGCTGAGATTGGGCCACTGGACTTCAGCCTGGATGACAGAACACTCCCTCTCAAAACAAACAAACAAACAAACAAACAAACAAACAAGTTGCTATTCTGCGGATCTGATATTTAGGTTTCGAAAACTTTAGAATTACCACATACTATCACTGCAACAGTTTTAAAATGTACTCTCATCTCTAACACTTATTATACCTGTAAGACCTATTGACATAATCTATTTCTGATAAATTCAGGACCCTAAATTTGAGTGAGAGGGAAAGGTGTGAGTAGTGACTGCGCATTGCTGCAGCTGTCTACAATGTGGTCTTTTTCAGGGCTAGTCCCCGAAGGGTAATGTGGCTCAAATCAAGAGCATTTCAAACCTAGGACTTCGCAAAAGGAGGAAGAAGGAAATGTTAGTTTTTCCCTAATTTCTTTATACTATCCTATGGAAACAAAAATATAATTTTCACATGAACTTTTTTCTTCCAGAGTTTGAATGAAATGTGCTGGAGGAGGAAGCTTGTGGTAGAAAACGTTCTATGGAAGTCTAGTTGCACAATTCCATAAAGCTTTCTTTCGGTTCTTACCTGGAGCAGCTCCACATCTGGTTTATGACACATTTCCATTAGTTCCTGATACATTTCTTTCAAGTGTTTACTCTTGATCCATGTTGATCCAACTCCTCTGGAGTTGCTGAAAAATCTCTTGGTATTCTTTGTTCAGTCTCTCTAAATGTTGTTTTTCTCCTCTATGGAGAACTGGATGCAGCTTCTTATACTAATTCCTGATCATCTGTGCCCATAAAACCACATCACTCTGTAGGGACATGGATTTTGTAGGCTAAATGCTTAGGTCTACTTCCACCTCACAGAACCCACAAATTCATCCTCCTCATCCCTTCTTTTATTTTCCACCCTTTACAAACAGGATGATGAGTTAATCAAGACCTTCCTTCAAAATTTGTGTAATTCATCAATTCTCGAACACCTGCAAAAAAGCCCTTTAGATTTAAATGTTTAAATATATGTCCTCTTAAATCTGAAATACCATTAGAAAACAACTAAAATTAATGATTGATTGTTAAATTGTCATCAATAATATATATAATCTTTGTTATTCAATTAGTTTGTAGTCTCAAACCTTTGTACTTCACAGCCCAAACAATCACTCTAAGTAGAGATGTTGTTAATATATTATAATCAGGATCAGAAGCCATCACACGGAAAGGACCTTAGTAAAAAATTTAACCCCCATCTCTCAAACCGACTACTTCTTTTCTGTCTCCCATCTTTCTTCCCTCAAAAACCACAGGCTCTGAATTGCCCTGCCATTCTAAGAACATGAATCTCCATTCCATTGTGTTTCTCCTCTCAATATTGACATATTTATTCTCTCACTCCCCCGGTCATTTCTTGTCCCTTCTCCTCAGCTTTTCATCCTGTTATATTTTCTCCTACTTGAGCTGGAATCATCTTGGGTCCTTTGCTGTCAGATTTCACCAGCACAGGCACATTTCTTAAATTACTGATCCCACCTGCTTTTTTGTCCCTGGACAACATCATATTCACCATTAAATGCCTTTATTCCTCAATTATATACTATTTAATCAATATTACATAATTCGTTTATACAGAAATCTCTGCCTGAAATACTTACTAATTTTAAGCACCTACTTGTCCTTCAGAATTTATATCTATTTTTGTTTATCTGAAAAGCATTCACAGAAAACCTGAACAATTGTTATATTGAACAGTCTAGTTGTTTTCCAGCCTATGAATGAACACATGACAAAATCTGGTATATGAAAATTTCAACTCAAGTTGCTAATATAAATGCTCTCAGCATGCCTGTCTCAAGCTGGTCGTGAGGACTCACGGTCTCATACTTACCCTCCAGAGGAAGGCTATTCTTCTCTCCTCATTTAGATTTCTCTGATTTTCTTGAATCTTTTTCCATAAAATCCTCATTTGCTTTAAGAGCTTCTCCTGCAAAAGAATTACGAGTTTGAACAACAGAAAATGAAACACCATATATTCCACACTCTGAGTGGTATATGCAAGCAAGGGATATAATACATAAATACATTAGAAAGGGGAAAGAAAAACAAATTTTTCACTGCTCATCCTCAATGGATATTTTTCAGTTTGAGGTTTCAGAAGGCGGAACAGTTTAGGGAACTGAAAAGTGAAGATTTCCTGTAACCTGACTAATGTTCAGGGAAACATCCTGCTTCAGAACCCACTATGATAGCCCCAGATTTTGTAGTGTGCTATTCCCATATTCGTTTGTCCAATAATATTAAATATATTTCCAAAATACGTTTCTTTGCGCTAGTAGTTTTGGTGGCTTTTCAATGCCTTTAGCATTGAACTGTAGACTCAATAATAATGACATTTACTTGTTCACGCTCTGTTTGGGTCCGAGCTCCATGAAGGAAGGTAGAGTTGCATATTTTATTCAAAATTCCATCATTGGTACCTAGAACAGCACCTGGCACTCAGTGAAGAATGGAGTAATCACCATGATGATTCTCATCGTCCTTCTAATCTCTTTAACTCTGCCAACTTCCAGCTTTCAGGTGATCGCAGAGCTATCTCTTACCTGGTGTTCCTCAGCTGCCCCTTCAGTGGGATAGTGTTTGTGAGCCCCGTGCTCCTGAGAGTTGGAGCACAGCAAACAGAGCAGACTCTTGTCCATGTCAGAGAACATCTTCTTTGTTTCCTTGTGGTCCCACATATTTGTTTCTCCGAGCTCAGGAATTGCCAGAGACTGGCTTTTCTCACAGTGGTCACTAAGTTCTTCAGAAGAATATTGGTTTTGAAGTCCTTGTTCTGTGATGGTTCCCTGCATGCAGGGCAGTTGGTAGGACTTCGGGCTTCTTCCCAGGAAAGGCAGAGACAGGGCCTACAGAAGCTGTGCCCACAGCAGACAGTGGCAGGGTCTACCAGGTAGTTCAGGCAGATGACACAGGTGAGTTCCTTCTGGAAGGCATGTGAGAAGTCTGAGTCCACTTTCCTAAGGAAAGAAAACCACAAGAATTTAATCTTCTACCCTGGAGAGACAAAGGTCCAAGCAAAGTTTGAATCAGGTTGTGATTGAATAATATCCTTTCTTTCTAGAGAAGAATAGGCTCTAATTTGCAACGACAGAGATAGGAAAAACAGAAAACCAAGGCACTAAGAGATATCGACCTCTGTAGGAAAACGTGACTGTTCTCCAATCAACACAAGGCCAGCTTTCCAAACTCTATTTTCTTTCATAGAAGAATGTCGGATTTTTTGAAGGGTTAGTGTCCACCAAATTGCTTGGGCTTCACAGGTTTCATCAACCTGTAAACTCAAGGGTTGAGTCTTGAATGGTCTGAGAATCAGTAACACTCTTAATTGCCAGTGATTGGTTTAGAGAAGGCGAGCTAACTAAGCTCTTCCACTCTCACTTTTTTATTTAACTGTAACAACCATCCATCGTGACTTTTCCAGAAAGACCCTGCTAGAAAATATTAGAGCAAAACTCATACTTAGACCCCAATCAGAAAAAGCTAGCCTTTACTCTCCAAGATAAAACAGACAAATCGAGGTAAAGGCAATTCTCCAAGGTAAAACAAACAATCATCGCTTTTCAAGGCTGCTATGTTAATTCAATCAACAAAAACTTTCTGGCGTGTTTACTGTTCCTGGACTGTCTGTTAATTTGGGGATATACTGGTTAACATTATGACATTTTTAAAAGACAGGTAATTAAAATTACAAAAAGATTGATAAACTGTAGGAGAGTACACAAAGGATAGAAATATTTTCTAAGCTCTTTGGAAGCATTATCATTACTCTTTCACGCAGTCAGAAAACGAGTTACTATTATGCAATAATAATAGGCACTAGAGAGTAAGTCAGAGTTTTAAATGTATGTTTTGAAGAAAAGAAAAGAGGAAAAAAAAACCTAGGCCAAGCAAGGTGGCTCAAGCCTGTAAATCACGGTATTTTGGGAGGCCAAGTCAGGCAGGGTGTTTTGAGCTCAGGAGTTCTAGACTGGCGACATGGCAAAATGTCTAGGTCGGCCTATCTCTATAAATATATATGTATGTATAATGGCCGAACATGAGGGCCCATGCCTGTAGTCCCAGCTACTTTGGGAGATGAGGCTGAAGGATTGCTTGAAGTGAGAAGTAGAGGCAATAGTGAGTCTTATTTCCACCACTGCACTCCAGCCTGGGTGGCCCTGTCTAAAGCAAACAAAGAAATGAAAAACCTAAATCCTGGTTTCTACACTGTATAAATATATGATCCCTCTATTTCTGATATTTCTGCATGATTGCCAGTGAGACTTTTCTGCAGAAATACTCATTTCTTGCTTTCTTTGACAGACTGAAGTTTGTGAAGAGACTCTTACCATTTTTTAGAAAAAAATGTTTGCCCGAATCATCCAATGCACTCTCTACGTATATATAGCCATACATTGTAACACAGGCACATTACCACTAGTACAGCAGAATGTAACACATTTATACACATAAATTACAACACCCATAAGCCATTTATAGAACCCACAGAGATTAAAAAACTACTAGATATTTGGAAACTATTGCAAAACGCTAACAATCTACACAAATAACTTAGAAATACATTAAGTAAAAAATTAATGATAACCTTAATTTGAGGAACATGTAGCAAGACAGATGACGAAAATGTTAATTTGTAAATAGGTTAAGTAAATGGAGCTTGTAAACCTACGGATTATGTTTAGAATAATTTTAAAAAAGAAATGCAGCCGTTTTTAAAACTCAGAAAATGAGATCATTTCATCTAAAAATAATCTAAGTTTGCAGATAAATTAAAGTCCCCAAATTTGGCTTGTTTTGGTTTGTAACCTAATAGTAGCTCCTACTCTGGAAATTGTGTACTTACCTCAGAAAAATATCTATGTTCTCACCAAAGCCTGCTGTCAAATAAGATGAATTCAGTTCAGGGATCAGAGCCTCACCGTGCAGTGCCGGTAGCTTTTGGAAGTCTCCAAGGCCAGTTGCAAAGCCACTCGGTGGGTTCTGGAGAAGAATGAGATTGGCTCTTGAAGTGTCCTTATATAAATCTCTGAAGACCAACCCCTTTCTTTCAACTGACTGCATTTCAGGGGGCATAGGGGGGTGTTAAGATAGATGATGATTCAGTCTTTTCAAAACAGAAGTTTTTTGTTTTTTTTTTTGGATGGAGTCTTGCTCTATTGCCTTGCCTAGGCTGGAGTGCAGTGAAGTGATCTCGACTCACTGCAACCTCTGCCTCCCAGGTTCAAGCAATTCTCCTGCCTCAGCCTCCCAAGTAGCTGGGATTACAGGTGCCCACTGCCATGGCTGGCTAATTTTTTTTTTTTTTTTGGCATTTTTAGTAGAGTGGTTAGTAAAGTGCTGGGATTACAGGCATGAGCCACCGTGCCCAGGCGATTCACTTTTATTGTAATGTAAGAATTTAATCTAAGAACACTGTCGGCCTCCACTCCAGAAGGGACATTTCTCCTGCTCCTCATGCTCCAGATGAAGGCTTTCAAGGACCTCTCAGCAACCACAGGTTGTAGGATTCCCTCCTATAATACCTGGCATTGCTCATCCCAGCTCAATGGGTAAAGGAGGGAAAGTCTACAAAGCTCCATCTCAGGGATCTCCCTGGGCCACGGTAGTGTAGGACATGTTGCTCTGAGGTAAATTGAAATGCATTTCTACTTGACAAAGTAATGATGGCAGGGCTTCATCTGAATGCATTTATTCTACCGCTCATGGAGAGGAGTGACATGCCATGTCAGACACATGAGAACACTCTCTGCCTAGTTACCGGCGGCTCCAGATCTTCATGCAGTTATGGAAACCTGTGCTGCAGATTCTGGAGAAGCAGCTCAGACCTCGTGCAGACAAGAGTTCTTCAAGAACCACCTTGGCTATGCAAAGACTATCAGGCTCAGCAACAGTCTGAGCTGGATGAGAGATAGAGCAAAGCTCCCAGGAGCAGCAGAAGCTGTAAGGGAGGGAAAAGGGAAGGAAGAAACCCTAGATTTCAGGATATCCCCTTTATCTCTATGAGAATCTCAGCACCCACAAGGCCACCATTCCTTTATCTGACTCCTCTTGGATCCAGGAAATTTCCTGGGTTAAGCCATCCAGGGATAGGACAGGAGATGCCATTTGGCTCTAGGAGCAGAGGAGAGAAACTCAGCAGGAAGAGTATCTCTATGGAAGGAATTCAGTTGAGCATGTTTGTAGGGTCACAGGGCTGGATATGGGTAGAGTCTAGCGTACATGTTCAGAAGCCACAGTTCCCCCCGACCTTCTGATTCTAACAAGTACACAGAGCCAATCAAATGAAGGAGGGGCGGGTCAAGGGAATTCAGGGACAAGGGGAATGAAGGATGATTAGTTGCAGGAGGAGGCTGTTGAGGTCAATAGGCAGACATTCTCTTCTCCTCTTATATTGAGAAACAAGTAATGAAGCTTTAAGATGTTGCTTGTGCTCTGGGCCAAAGGCAGCAGAGCACTTGTCTCTGGTCTCCATATACACTTGACCTATTTACTTTCAGTATTCCCAGTAAGATTTTGATTCATTTCCCACGGAATAACACTCACCTACCATGCTTAAATTGCCATACGTATTATGAGACTCTACTGATCATAAGTAAGTTTCTCTCAACCTTGAGATCTGGCTTCAGTTTTCTCTATTCTCATTCCTTCTCCTTTATATCAGAAGCTTCATAACAGAAAATGGGGGCAAATATGCTGTGGAGAAATAATCAGTTTACATTTAGATATTTTAATGTAGTTATCACTTCCTAAAAAGCTAGGAAAAAGCTGAAATACATGAAATAGCCACGCGCCTTCGTTTCTAGCCTCCCTTAGGTATCTGCCCAAATATATTCTATACTAGGTCTTTTCTGACCATGATATTATAAATTCAATTTTGGGCCGGGCGCAGTGGCTCATGCCTGTAATCCCAGCACTTTGGGAGGCCGAGACAGGCAGATCACGAGTTCAGTAGATCGAGACCATCCTGGCTAACATGGTGAAGCCCCGTCTCTACTAATAATACAAAAAAAATAACCTGGCCTGGTGGTGGTCCCCTGTAGTCCCAGCTACTCGGGAGGCTGAGGCAGGAGAATGGCGTGAACCCGGGAGGCGGAGCTTGCAGTGAGCTGAGATCACGCCACTGCACTCCAGCCTGGGCGACAGAGCGAGACTCTGTCTCAAAAACAAAAACAAAACACAACAAAAATCAATTTTGTCTATGATACTTAATTTATTTTCCTTTCCTGATGTAGTTTTCTCTAAAGCACTTATCACAATGCGTTTCTCTACCAATTTTTTTTTTTTCAAAACAGGATCTTGCTCTGTCATCCATTCTTAAGCATGGTGCCATACCAGCTCACTGCAGCCTTGACTTCCCAATTTCAAGCAATCCTCTCATCTAAGCCAGTGTCTGAGAATACAGGAACATGCCACATCCCCAGCTATTCTTGTTTATCTTTTCTTAGAGATGGGCTCTCACTTTGTTGCTGAGGCTGGTCTGGAACTACAAAGCACAAGTGATCCTCCTGCTTCAGAATCCTGAAGTGCTGGTATTACAGGCCAGAGCCACTGTGCCAGCTTCACTTTTCAATGTTGTATTTTGACTTGTCGACTTGTGTTTCTCACCCTGCGACCTCATTAGCTGTTTAGGTGCAAGAAAATCTGTCTCATTTGTTCATTTCTGCATTGGCTTAGAATACTTATTAAGACACAGTAGGCACTTGATATTTTGAAGAAAAAAGTATTGTAAGTTATATCCTTAAGGATATCACCTTTAAAACATCAAGATGACCTATAATATAAATAATTAAGCTGATGATATCTCTCTCTTTCTCACAGAGCCAATTTCTTTCTTAGTGCTTGGGAGTGTCTTTAATATTATTTGTTTTTACTTTTCCATCGGGAAATCTTTACTTCTTTCAGAATGTACATGTAATTTCATTTCACCTCTTCTCTTCATAGTATTCATTTTATGTTTGAATTAGTAAATGATCCATACAGATTCTTCAGCCATGCATCTAAGCCCCATCTTGAACTACCCTAGGCTACCTTTTCTGCTACATCTCTAAGCACTGCCTCTCTCATCATATGTGTGCTAATCACATATGTGAACTAAGTGGAAATGCAATAGTACAATGGTTTATCTAGTATATAGTTTCCAGCAACCCCCACCCCAATTTACCTGCCTGAAATTCCAAGAAATTTTCTATTTTTTTAAGTAATGTAGTTTAATTTTATTCAGAAAATTACAGAATATAGTTTTAAAACTTTTGACCTATATATACTGTTGACCATTGAATAACACTGGTTGGAGCTATGTGAGTCACTTATAATTGGAGTTTCTTCCGCTTCTGCTACCCCTGAGACAGCAAGACCAACCCCTCCTTTTTCTCCTCCCTGTCTGATTACTCAACATGAAGATGATGAGGATGAAAACCCTTATA
Source organism: Symphalangus syndactylus (assembly GCF_028878055.3). NCBI lineage: Eukaryota > Metazoa > Chordata > Mammalia > Primates > Hylobatidae > Symphalangus > Symphalangus syndactylus. Next base: position 72,237,682 of record NC_072428.2, on the reverse strand, counting down.
ATGATCCATTTCCACTAATTAGATTTAGTATTCCATTAATGAATATTAAATATATTTTTCTTTTGATTTTCTTAATAACATTTTCTTTCCTTTAGATAACTTTAGTGTAAAAATACAGTATACATATAACATATAAAATATGCATTAATTAACTGTGAATATTATCATTAAGGCTTCTAGTCGACAGTAGGCTATTGATAGCTAAGTTTTGAGGAAGTCAAACGTTATACGCTGATTTCTGACTACATGGGATCTCGGCACCCCAACCACCATGGTGTTCAGGGGTCAACTCTAAGTTTATTAAATATCATTCAAATAATCTGAGAATCTCTTTGTGAAGAAAGACTTCATCTTTCTGTGAAACCCTGTTTATCTCATCCAGTAATTATTGCATTTCATAGTGATAGTGTATTTTATCATGCTTACTGATATTTTATATCATTTCCCAGGAAACAAAATTGTTTTAGCTGAATATTTTGATATTAGCAAGAAATCCTAATAAAAAGTTTGCTCCCATGTTGAAATGATTAGATAGAACCCTTTTGCTATTGTTCTGCTGCTCACAGTAGCATAACAATTGACACCTTGGTTGTGCCCATTGCTCTGTCTGCTACACTGAAGCATATGCTCTCCATGGATTTCTGATAATATTGTGAATTATATTGATATTTTTGAAAGTAATAGCTATATATTTCTAAAGTGTCCAAGAACTGTCACAAAGTTCTATATTTTGTCACAGTATTTTCATTTCTTGAATTATTTCTAAAGAAAAAGTCTCAAATTTGGAAATGAAAGACTGCTTTGAAAAAGACTTGAGTTCTAAAATGATAATAGCAAGTATTTCAAAATAACCTCTTGCCTAAGAGAAGAGAAATTACTAAAGAAGTCGATATTCCCCAATGAGAACATTTTATAATCATTAGAATCAATGATTAGAGTCAGGTGTGGTGACTCATACCTGTAATTCCAGCAATTTGGGTGGGTGAGACAAAACTCCTGAGGTCAGGAGTTTGAAACCAGTCTGGCTAACATGGTGAAATCCCATCTCTACTAAAAAACAAACAAAAAAATCCAGACACACAAACAAACAAAGAAACAAAACTAGCCAGGCGTTGTGGCAGGCACCTGTAATCCCAGCTACTCAGGAGACTGAGGCAGGAGAAGCTCTTGAGCCCAGGAGGTGGCCAGCCTGGACGACAAAGCAAGAATCCATCTCAAAAAAAAAAAAAAAAGATTATTACATATACAATATAAGAAGATATTTACAACAAAATAGGAAGTAAGCAGAAAGAATGTAAAGTTGTATATATAATTTGATTAATTTTATTCAACAAATATAGGTAAAATGTAAAGGAAGTTAATCAGTTAGTATAAGCACTGCATTATCTTCAGAGGAATATTGGGAGAATTGTTTCCTTATTGTTCACAATTCTTTCCAACTTTTTTTATGTGGGTAATAGGTCAACAATGAGAATGAAAATGCAAGCAGATTCCATGAAGCTGATTTTCTATCTTTAAAAGAAAAATGATGTTTTCTCTCCCTGACAAAATGCCTCATCATTTGAATTATGGTTTGTTAAGGACACACAGCTTTTTCTTCCTTGAGTATTTCTATATTTGTTTCATTTTCTCCAAATGATAGTAAAGATCCAGTCTGTGTCTCTATAAGATGTTTACAATTCCTGAAACAACAGAGCAGTGCATTGCACATAATAATAGTAATTTCTCACTAAGTAAATTAAGTTGAATGTTGAATTTCTCAACAAAAACTTTGAAATCTAAGGAAGAGACATGTCTTCATCCTGCTTTTCTTGTACGACTTCTTTCCCCTGTATCAAAGGATACAGGGTGTTAACACAGGATACAGAGAAAGAGAAGTGTGTGTGTGTGTGTGTGTCTTTGTGCATTTACATGTGTGTAGCCACATCAATTTTTGTATTTGTAGCAATGGATTGTGAATTTGATCCAGAAACCCATAGCATTTTATTGAAATTATGTTTTATTTGATTGTCTCATCTGTTTATGAGAGCTGTTAACAGATAGTCTGTGTTTCATTTACTATATACTATTTCAAAATCTGATTTCATGATGCTAAATTCATAAATGTTGATTAGAGCTGATATCCAAATTATGGGGCTTGTAGTTATTCCTATTTTTCCTTTGTCAATAGGGTGCAGTTGAAAGAACAATATAGACCTCCCATTTCATTCTAAAACTATCTAGTGTGAGTTTAGGTAAGTTATTTAACTCCTGATCCTTTAGTATCTCATCTATGAAATGGGGCTACTAGCCTGCCCAACTTGCAGAATTGCTCTGAAGATTAAAAATCCTGTATTGTATAAACATTCAAAACAGTAATTGGCTCATAGGAGGTGATCAGCCAGTTCCAAATGCCAACTGTTAGTAAAACTACATTATAAAAAGTAAGAGATAAATGAATGAATATAATAATTAATGCTTTCTTAATGTAATGATGGTTTCTCAATAGTTAATTACATTGTGACAGAATGGTATATTGAATTCAGTGACTCATTGTTCATCTACTCAGAGCTTGTTGATACACTTTCAATTAGATCGAATCATTCTTATTGCAATAGCAACCCCATCACTCCTTTTGGACTGTAAGTTCTGTGAAAGCAGGGAGCGTTTGATTCATAGCAGGCGTCTAGATATTGTAGAACGACTGAAATAAGCACCATGTTATGTGTTCCTAATAGGTTTAGCTTTAAAAATTAACATATTGTTAGTTATCACTTGGTAAATATTTATAATTTGTCAGGCATCTTACTAAACATTACTAGATTATTTTAATTTAATATTAATATTATTTCTGTGAGCAGATTACTAGGAGACCTAAGGTGAAGAAGTCTTGCCTATATTAGTATACCTGGATTTATCAGTTAGTTATTATCGATGTAAATAAAAATCACTATCTTTTTTCCCATTAGCACATGCAGCTGTTTATGTGCTTTCATAAGCTTTAGCAGAATAGTATTTTATAAGATTTAAAAATGAGGTAGCTATGTGTTTTATTGTTCTTCATTTGCATATTATAGGAATTTAAAATACACATTTCATACTTGAAGAACACTGATTTGAATTGCACAGGTCTACTTAAGCACAATGTTTTTAAAAAATACGGTCAGCCCTTTCGATCTGTAGATTTCACATCAGCAAGCAAAGATAGGTAGAAAATCCAGTGTTATTCACTGTAATCCCAAGTACTTAGGAAGCTGAGGAAGGAGAATTGCTTACGCCCAGGAGTTTGAGGCTGTGGTGAGGTATGATCAAGCCAGTGCACTCCACCCTCGCAAAAGAGCAAAATTCCATGTCTTAAGAAAACATAATAAAATACAGTATTGAAGGAAAGAACCCCACGTATGCAGAGGGCCAACTTTTTATTTTTAAAGATTGTAAACTTTATTTTGCCAAATTATTTTTTTCAAGCTTATCTTTTCAAATATTAGTATTGCATACAAAAAATGATTTTGTTAAAAATATCACAAAGTGCCTTCCTTCCTTCCTTCCTTCCTTCCTTCCTTCCTTCCTTCCTTCCTTCCTTCCTTCCTTCCTTCCTTCCTTTTCTTTCTTTCTTTCTTTCCCTGGCTCGCTGCAGACTCCCTGCGTCCAGCTCCCATGGTTCTCCTGCCCTGGCCTGCGGACTGCCTGGGATTGCCGTTGTGCGCCACCACCCCTCCCTCGTTTTTCTCCTTTGGCTGGAGGCGCGGTTTCGCCTTCTCGGCCAGGCTGGTCTCCAGCTCCTGACCTCCAGTGGTCTGCCCGCCTCGGCCTCCCGAGGTGCTGGAACTGCAGACGGAGTCTTGCTCACTCGTTGTTGCCCGGGCTGGAGTGCGGTGGCGTGGTCTTCGCTCGCTGCAGCCTCCGCCTCCCAGCCGCCTGCCTTGGCCTCCCAGGGTGCTGGGATTGCAGCCTCTGCTGGGCCGCCGCCCCGTCTGGGAGGTGGGGAGCGTCTCTGCCTGGCCACCCATCGTCTGGGTTATGAGGAGCTCCTCTGCCCAGCCGCCACCCCGTCTAGGAGAAACGTCTCTGCCTGTCCGCCCATCGTCTGGGATGTGAGGAGCGCCTCTGCCCGGCCGCCCTGTCTGGTAAGTGAGGAGCGCCTCTGCCAGGCCACCCATCCTCTGGGATGTGAGGAGCGCCTCTGCCCAGCCGCCCCGCCTGGTATATAAGGAGCGCCTCTGCCCGGCCACCTATCCTCTGGGAAGTGAGGAGCACCGCTGCCCAGCCGCCCATCGTCTGGGAAGTGAGGAGCGCCTCTGCCCGCCGCCCACCGTCTGGGATGTGAGGAGTGCTTCTGCTCGGCCGCCCCGTCTGGGAAGTGAGGAGCGCCACTGCGCGGCTGCCCCATCTGGGAAGTGAGGAGCGCCTCTGCGTGGCTGCCCCATCTGGGAAGTGAGGAGCGCCTCCGCCCAGCCGCCTCTTCTGGGAAGTGAGGAGCGCCACTGCCCGGCCGCCCATCGTCTGAGATGTGAGGAGCACCTCTACCTGGCCACCCTGTCCAGGAAGTGAGGAGCGCCTCTGCCCGACGGCCACCTCATCTGGGAAGTGAGGAGCGTCTCTGCCTGGCTGCCCATTGTCTGGGATGTGAGGAGCGCCTCTGCCCAGCCACCCATAGTCTGGGAAGTGACGAGCGCCTCTGCCCGGCTGCCCATCGTCTGGAAAGTGAGGAGCGCCTCTGCTGGGCCTCCCCGTCTGGGAAGTGAGGAGCGCCTCTGCCCAGTGGCCCATCGTCTGGGAAGTGAGGAGCGCCTCTGCCCGGCCACCCTCTCTGGGAAGCAGTGAGGAGCGCCTCTGCCTGGGCGCCCCATCTGGGAAGAAGTGAGGAGCGTCTCTGCCCGGACACCCCATCTGGGAAGTGAGGAGTGCCTCTGCCCGGCCGCCCCTTCTGGGATGTGAGGAGTGCCTCTGCACGGCCGCCCCATCTCGGAAGTGAGGAGCGTCTCTGACCGGCTGCCCATTGTCTGGGATGTGAGGAGCGCCTCTGCCTGGCCGCCCATCGTCTGGGAAGTGAGGAGTGCCTCTGCTCGGCTGCCCTGTCTGGGAAGTGAGGAACACCTCTGCCTGGCTGCCCCGTCTGAGATGTGGGGAGAGCCTCTGCCCGGCCACCCATCTGGGAGGTCTACCACAGAGACCAGAAGCAATGTTGGCACTGGACGTGGTGGCTTACACCTGTAGTCCCAGTACTCTGGGAGGCCGAGGCGGGTTGATCACTTGAGGCTAGGAGTTCGAGACCAGCCTGGCTAACATGGTGAAACATACGAAAAATACAACAGAGAAAGCAACCAACCAACCAAGTGACAACAAAACAGGTCTAACCAGGAGTCATACTCTAATTTTTTCTATTTTCCTCCCTTTCTGATCCTTTATCCCACTTTCTTTTTCTTCCTTTTCCTTCTCCTTCTTCTTTGTCAAATAGAGGATTGAGTTATTATCATTGATCCATAAAATGAATGTCCCTCTCTCATTTATTTTCCTTAATTCCCACCCCCTATTTCTATTCCCCATCTTCCCATGTGCAAACATCCTAATATGTTTGATATACATCTTTTTGTTTGTACTTTTAAAAAAATTTAAAAAAAATAAATATAATAAATAAATAAAAATGATTCATAAGAACAAGGATTGGCCAACCATGGTGGCTTATGCCTGTAATCCCAGCACTTTGGGAGGCCGAGGCGAGCGGATCACCTGAGGTCAGGAGTTCGAGACCAGCCTGGCCAACATGGAGAAACCCCGTCTCTACTAAAAATACAAAATTAACCGGGCATGGTGGCACATGCCTGTAATCCCAGCTATTCGGGAGGCTGAGGCAGGAGAATTGCTTGAACCTGGGCGGTGTAGGTTGTGGTGAGCCAAGATCACTCCATTGCACTCCAGCCTGGGCAACAAGAGCGAAACTGTCTCAAAAAAAAACAAAAAAAACAAAACAAAGATTATTTACTCAATTTTTGGTGAATCAGGGAGGTTGTGGTCGTGGGTTAAATGAAGAAATAAATGTTTGCAAAACAAAAATTGTAAGGAGCACCTCCTACTACTTCACCTGCCTGAGTTCAAAAACAATCACGAATATGGAAGGCTTGCTGAGCACTTTCGTATGACATTGTTTATCATTGTGCATCATATGATTATTGGATATTTACAGATTTTTATTTGACAATTAAAAAAATCACAATGTAGGAAGGACATGAATCCAGAAGAAAAGGCTTTTAAGTGAGTCAATTTATTTCTACGGAACAAACCTCAACAATTATTTTTCCTTTAGCTTTGATATGTCAGAACTTTTTTCACAGAATGATACTCATTACATGAGCTTGAATCTGAGAACCTCAGATGTGGCCAATAAAGAACTAATGAAAAATGTGTAAAGTAAGAAAATTATGAATGTTTTTCTAAAAAACAAAACAAAATAAAGCAAAACTGTTACGTTCCATTGGGACTCTTAGCCATGTTTTTCAGAAATATTTTCTTTTTTATTATTGCCTACTTCATTGTCTTAACAATAAGAAGACCAGGATGTCAAAAGGCATTAGGCATGTGGTGAGAGATATATTATGGCCAGTTAACACAAGGGAGGTCAGATGTGGCTCCACATTCCACATCCGCAACTACCTTTCCTCACTGAGGCAGAGCAAGGTAAGCCAGAAAGTCTTTTCAGACTCTGAGAATGCTGGACTTACATTATTCGGAAAATCACTTGAAAAGATGAAATATTAAATAATTTACACTAAAATTTGGATTATTTTTCTGACAAATCAATTTGATTTGTTTAGTGTTTTTTCACATTCAGCTTGTTAATTCCACAGAAGAGGGGGGCCTACTTTTCATGTATACGTGTCTTTTCTGCTGGACTTGAGTATGCACAAATTTTGATCTCTGTCAGTGTCCTGGAACCAATCCCCAGAGCTGACTGATTAAGTTCAGTTTTGTTCTGAAATTTTTATTTTGTCTATAGAAATGCATTTTCATGAAGTTATAACTATATTCATTTTATTTCTCATTCCAATATTATTGAGAATTATGAATAATCAACCAATGTTTCTGTAATGAGCATTTATTGATCCTTAGGGTTACCAGATAGACGTTTTTATAGGTAGGAAAAGAAAAAATGATTCCCTGTTATAATATCACTTTTTCTTTTTTTTTTGTACTGTGGAAAAATATCATAGATGATTTCTTGCAAGCCAATAGAAAATTTCAATATATATGTAGTAATGATAAATATAATATTCTCTCATACAATGTAATATAATTTTTGCATATCTTTATTTTCAGTATCTTTTTGTTTCTTATTTTAAAATAATGTTTATTTTAGAAACTGTAAAGATCAAGAAAGCCACAGCAGAAAGTAAATATCTGCCTAATTCCATCAGAAAAATATGAAATCATGGTTATATTCTTGTGTATATAATTCTAGCCCTTTTCCTATTTTAAATATATTTTTGTGTACGTATATGCAAAACCCAGTAAATCTCTCTATATGTAAGGTATATAGTCAACACATCTTTATTTGTTCTTTTTCGTATTTTTGACATTTAGAGGTGTTTTTCTTCCCAAATCTTGACTATTATAATTTTTTTCAGCCAAACATTGACTATCCCCAGGTTGATCTTATCTGTATTGAAAGGAGTTAGGTCATTGGACAGCCAGAAATGGCTCCATCTTTCTGTCCAGGGATTATCAAAGTGTCTGGCTTGGGAGTAAGAGCATGTTTTCAACAGTTTGATTGGTTGGCCAATGGCAGCATATTTTTAACTTACCCATCGCCCCAGCTTATTTTGTTGTTGTTCTTAAGAGACAGGTTCTCACACTGTCTCCCAAGCTGAAGTTCAGTGTGCAATCTTAGCTCAGTGCAGCCTCAAACTTCTGGGCTTGATCAATCTTTCCACCGCAGCCTCCAAAATCGCTAAGACTACAGTCACGTGCCGCTAATATTTGTACTTTTATTTGTCGAGACAGGGTGTCCCTATGTTGCCCAGGATGGTCTCAAACTCCTGGCCTCAAGCAATTCTCCCACTTAAGCCTCCCAAATTTATGGAATTACAGTAATGAGCCACCGCTCCTGGCCTTATTTTTCTCTTCAGAGTTTGTCCTTCCTTTCTAGGTCTATGATATGAAAATGTCTTTGCCCGTTCCATAAAACATTCGTCTGTCGTGGTCATATGAAACATTACAAAATTATTTTTGATGTTTCTTCATGTTTTATGTTAAGTATGCTAACATGGTAGTGTGGCTTTTTTTAAAAGGACAAAAAAAAACCACAACAGATGGTTGACTAATCACAAACAGGACTTTAAGGATCACAGTTGTGCTATCATTTATTATGATATATTAAAAAATCAGCACTTATTTGTAATGTGCCTTGAGACAAACCATTTAGCAACTTGATTTCTCAGACCTCAGTTTCCTCCTCTGGGAAATACTAATATCAACTGTGTGTAGTTTATCTTGAAGAATTAGAAAAATTGTAAGTAAATACTTTATTACCAAGCACGATTGCTGTGGTTATTTTATCGTTGTTGCTGTTGTAGCATTGAAGCACTTACCACTTTAGGTTATTTGTTCGAAGTCAAATATTATTAATTAACACATATTTCATAAACCAGTCTTTTCCATTTTATTTATTTATTTATTTTTTAAAGGATGGAGCCTTGCTTTGTAGCCCAGCCTGGATTGCAGTGGCATGGCATGATCTCAGCTCACTGTGACTTCTGCCTGCCGGGTTCAAGCAATTCTCCTGCCTCAGACTCCTGAGTACCTGGGACAACAGACACGTGCCACCATGCCTGGCTAATTTTTTGTATTTTTAGTAGAGACGGGGTTTCACCATGCTTTCCAGGCTAGTCTCGAACTCCTAACCTCGTGATCCGCCAACCTTGGCCTCCCAAAATGCTGAGGCTACAGGCTTGAGACACCGCACCTGACCATAATAGTCTTTGGAGTTGATTTAATGTGGAAGTTTGATTGACATGTGGCTGGTTCAAATTGTTAAATTAGAAATATTCAATGTTAGAATTGTAGAGTGCCCTTGTGTTTCTCTTCCATATCATTTGGGCAACTAGTAAACAGTATACTGTTTTATCAACTGGTATGTCATCTATGCTCCAAGCAGCCACAACAAGTATTCAGGGGAGTCATTTCCAGGAATTTCTAATACTCTGTTTGATATTGAAAGGAAAGTGGACCCATGCAAGGCTAAGGGAGAAGTGAAGAGAAAGCTTTGTTGCAGACTTCACTGGGCAGGCAACTTCAGAGGCTTTGAAAGAAGTAGCCTAAGAGGATTCCTTAGAGAACCCATAGTGAATTTGTGTGGTATGTCACTCAGAAAGAATCATGATGGGTATATTGATGTATCTTAAAATTAGTATTTTAGAAACAAAGATGGGTAGTATATACAGTTATGTGAGTTTTCATATATTTGTCTGTGTATATATTTTTTCTTTTATTTTCTCGTTGTGGATTAAAAATAACAAATCAAAATTTATAATTATACAAGATTATTCTGAAGTAGAAGAATCAAAGTCAGTATTAAATCCAAGGGGAATGGACAAATATCGTAAAACTCTCATCTGGCATTTTCAGGGAATCAAGTCTAATGTGTCCATGTGGCTTCATACGTGGGAATACATCAGTTTGTCATAGAGCACACTGCGGAATATGCGCAACTGCTCCAAGCCAGAGGCCTCACGCCCTGCCTGGCCTCCCAAGGCTGAGAGGATCACTATCTCAGCGCACTAGTTGGGACACTGATTAAATTACACTTTTAGTATATGTAATCACTCTATAGCATAAGAAATCACTATTTTTTATTAAAATATTTTATTTATGTAAAAGACTATAATATAACACACAAGTATAGAGAAAAATAGTAATGAACATTTGTGAACCTACTAGCCATGTTAAGAAAATAACATTTCCAGTATCTTTGGGTTCCCTGTGCACTAATGACAGTTGTGCTTTTTCACTGTCTTGAATTTTGTGTTTATCTTTATTTCCTCTCTTATTCTTTATAATTTTATCACACATGGCTATATTATTTACATGTTTTATGGTTTGGCTTTAGGTAGTTTTGAACTTTTTAAAATAAAATCATACCATGTGTAGTTTCGTGGTACTTGATTTTTTTACACTGGTCTTTAAGTGTTCAGATAGAAAGATAAGTAAGTAGATAGATAGATAGATGATAGATAGATAGATGGATAGCATTTATTCAAATGAAAGGAAGATTCAGGGTCTGTCAAGACAGAGAAAACATATAATAATGTGAATAGGGAAAGTTAATATAAAGAATGATTAATTATAACAGCATTTGAACAAGGAAATATTGTGTAGTAGAACGTAAGAAGTCTAAATAATACGTGATGAGCACATATATGGAATTGCCATTATTTCCAGGGTGAAGTTGGAGTAGCCAGTGAAGACTCCCCTCACCCCTTGGCCTCACTGAATGTTAAGAAGTCGCTGTGTTGTTGCGCTTGAAAAACTTGCTTTCAATCCACACTTCAGAGCTCCCCAGAAACTTGCCTTCTGGGCCACTTGTAAAGCTGTTTACAAAGAAATGTCATGCCAGACAGGCTCCACTTCAGATTTGGCAAAGGGCAGTATCAGGAGAAGCTCATGGCTGCTCAGTTCTCCTGGCCACCATGAACTTCAGGAAGTGGCTGCTATAGCAGCTGCCTGAACTACACAATCTGGGCATTGGTGTATCCCTGTATGCCCTCCGGGCCACACACTGGAGGTGTCATTTCTAAAGCAGATTGGAAGCGCATTTTCGGAATTTCTCTCCAATGCTTTCTACTCACAAAGATTGACATCTTAAAACGTGGCAAGGGAAAAAAATATTTAAAGGGTCCAGATCTATTTATGTAAACAATCAAGAGTGAGTTCTTAGTGGAAAACCCAAACTTGGATAAATGGTGCATAATAATATATATTTGTTCATTTTCTGCTGTTGTACATTTGGAATGATTTTTGTATTTTGATTTTGTGAACATGTCTCCTAATGTAATAGCCAATATATTCTCTTTCCGGACAGTATCTTCCGATAACTGGAATGTCTGGGTTATAAAATTGGTGGATCGTCAATTCTATTGGGCAATGCCACAGCGCTTCAAAGTAATTTTATTTATTTATATTTCCACTGACAAGGTAATCATGTTATACAAAATAATGGAAGTATAGATGATTGTGGCAAGTTAAAGAAATACAAGGAACTCACCCTTACTAGAATCCAAGGCATTTGTGGGAAGAACAATTCATACACTGAGCACCAAATACATCAAGTATGTTTTGTTTGACATCGAGAGGAGTGTAACTACTTTCTTCTAGTTTATCAAAATCCCATAATAAGGTTAAGCAGGTAGGAATATAGGCACATTTCCATTTCAGAAAGCATTCTGGCCTAGATAGAATAG